>NW_027207232.1:1200000-1500000 GCF_963455315.2 Globicephala melas | reverse complement strand
TGCCCTGTGTTTCCTTCCCTGAGTCAACTTATCGAAGTAGGGAGTCCCGCATCCAGCGAACGGTCTCAACCAAGGAACGCCGTAGCTGCTCCTCTGGGCCTGGGGCTGCCGGCGGTGCCAAAGAAGGAACAGGACTTGCATGGCAGTAAGAACCCAAGCCACCGTCCTCTAGGAGGCACGGTGCCTTCAGTCAGGAGGTCCTGGATGGAATGCGAAGACGAGGGTTACTCTGAGCGCAGCTCCGATTGGGGCAACGCGTAAGACCTCCGCGCCATGTGGCATGTGCCAGAACGGTGTTCGTGAACGTGTGCGAGTGCTGAGGAAACCAAGCTGCTCCAAAAGAGAGGGCAGTGCGTTTCCCTACGCTCGGCGTGCGCAGAGGGGCTCTAAAGGGCTACGGGCCCGGATGTTGCTTAGCAGACCCAGGTGCGCCTGGGGTTACTCAGTGTTCCTGCCGGGAACAGGGTGCCCCGGCTAGCCTCCCAGGTGTGCTAAAGCTGTGCTGCCGTTCAAGGTATGCAGGGCAGAGGCCACCGCCTCCTGGAAGCTGCAGCACGCCTCCGCTTCTGCACGGCAAATCAGGGCCTTACTTCCAGGCACGGGTTCACGCTGGGTGTGCCGGGAGCCACACAGCGTGCTAAGAGGCTGACTCTCTCCTCCAGCGGAGTGACTTCAGGTACGAGGGCGGGCCTCGCAGTGTTCCAAGCACAGCGTTCTCTCATGGCAGCTCACACAAGGGCCATGACAGAGTCTTCCTGGGCACTTGGCACTCACCAGCCATGCTGTCCTGAGGGCGTTCGAGGGCTCCGGAGATGTAGCGCTCCTCAAGGAACGCGCAGGGTGTGGTTGCCCAGCACCCGGCACGCTCAGGGGTCCTCCGAGGGAATCAACCAGTGGACCTCGACGTTGCTCAGCCGGCCCACAGGTGTCTGTCTGGAGGCACTCAGTGGCCTTGGAGGGAAAATGATGCACACCCGTGGGGCCTAGGAGTCCCCGGACGTGTACTTCCTTTAAAGCAAAGCGACTACGAACTCCTGGAAAGAGCTGCATGCCTCCCTTTCTGCACGGCTACTCAGGGCCTAACCTGGAGGCGAGTTCTCACGTTGAGGTTCCCTTTAGCTCTAGAGCCTGTCATGCGGACCGCCACCGCGGCCACGGAAGCCCCTGGTTGAGAGAGAGCAAACTCACAATTTTCCCCGAAGCATTCTTCCAGGGCTCACTGGCCTGTCGGGAGCCGGGAATGTCAGGGAGCTTCAGGGCAGGCATGAATGCCGCCCTCCAAATGGGAAAGCAGGGCTAGTTCCAGCAGGCCCCCGTTTTCATGGGCACACTCAGCGTACATCCCCGTGGTTTCTAAGGCGTCCCAAGAGACACCGGTTGCCCTGTGTTTCCTTCCCTGAGTCAACTTATCGAAGTAGGGAGTCCCGCATCCAGCGAACGGTCTCAACCAAGGAACGCCGTAGCTGCTCCTCTGGGCCTGGGGCTGCCGGCGGTGCCAAAGAAGGAACAGGACTTGCATGGCAGTAAGAACCCAAGCCGCCGTCCTCTAGGAGGCACGGTGCCTTCAGTCAGGAGGTCCTGGATGGAATGCGAAGACGAGGGTTACTCTGAGCGCAGCTCCGATTGGGGCAACGCGTAAGACCTCCGCGCCATGTGGCATGTGCCAGAACGGTGTTCGTGAACGTGTGCGAGTGCTGAGGAAACCAAGCTGCTCCAAAAGAGAGGGCAGTGCGTTTCCCTACGCTCGGCGTGCGCAGAGGGGCTCTAAAGGGCTACGGGCCCGGATGTTGCTTAGCAGACCCAGGTGCGCCTGGGGTTACTCAGTGTTCCTGCCGGGAACAGGGTGCCCCGGCTAGCCTCCCAGGTGTGCTAAAGCTGTGCTGCCGTTCAAGGTATGCAGAGCAGAGGCCACCGCCTCCTGGAAGCTGCAGCACGCCTCCGCTTCTGCACGGCAAATCAGGGCCTTACTTCCAGGCACGGGTTCACGCTGGGTGTGCCGGGAGCCACACAGCGTGCTAAGAGGCTGACTCTCTCCTCCAGCGGAGTGACTTCAGGTACGAGGGCGGGCCTCGCAGTGTTCCAAGCACAGCGTTCTCTCATGGCAGCTCACACAAGGGCCATGACAGAGTCTTCCTGGGCACTTGGCACTCACCAGCCATGCTGTCCTGAGGGCGTTCGAGGGCTCCGGAGATGTAGCGCTCCTCAAGGAACGCGCAGGGTGTGGTTGCCCAGCACCCGGCACGCTCAGGGGTCCTCCGAGGGAATCAACCAGTGGACCTCGACGTTGCTCAGCCGGCCCACAGGTGTCTGTCTGGAGGCACTCAGTGGCCTTGGAGGGAAAATGATGCACACCCGTGGGGCCTAGGAGTCCCCGGACGTGTACTTCCTTTAAAGCAAAGCGACTACGAACTCCTGGAAAGAGCTGCATGCCTCCCTTTCTGCACGGCTACTCAGGGCCTAACCTGGAGGCGAGTTCTCACGTTGAGGTTCCCTTTAGCTCTAGAGCCTGTCATGCGGACCGCCACCGCGGCCACGGAAGCCCCTGGTTGAGAGAGAGCAAACTCACAATTTTCCCCGAAGCATTCTTCCAGGGCTCACTGGCCTGTCGGGAGCCGGGAATGTCAGGGAGCTTCAGGGCAGGCATGAATGCCGCCCTCCAAATGGGAAAGCAGGGCTAGTTCCAGCAGGCCCCCGTTTTCATGGGCACACTCAGCGTACATCCCCGTGGTTTCTAAGGCGTCCCAAGAGACACCGGTTGCCCTGTGTTTCCTTCCCTGAGTCAACTTATCGAAGTAGGGAGTCCCGCATCCAGCGAACGGTCTCAACCAAGGAACGCCGTAGCTGCTCCTCTGGGCCTGGGGCTGCCGGCGGTGCCAAAGAAGGAACAGGACTTGCATGGCAGTAAGAACCCAAGCCGCCGTCCTCTAGGAGGCACGGTGCCTTCAGTCAGGAGGTCCTGGATGGAATGCGAAGATGAGGGTTACTCTGAGCGCAGCTCCGATTGGGGCAACGCGTAAGACCTCCGCGCCATGTGGCATGTGCCAGAACGGTGTTCGTGAACGTGTGCGAGTGCTGAGGAAACCAAGCTGCTCCAAAAGAGAGGGCAGTGCGTTTCCCTACGCTCGGCGTGCGCAGAGGGGCTCTAAAGGGCTACGGGCCCGGATGTTGCTTAGCAGACCCAGGTGCGCCTGGGGTTACTCAGTGTTCCTGCCGGGAACAGGGTGCCCCGGCTAGCCTCCCAGGTGTCCAGAAAGCTGTGCTGCCGTTCAAGGTATGCAGGGCAGAGGCCACCGCCTCCTGGAAGCTGCAGCACGCCTCCGCTTCTGCACGGCAAATCAGGGCCTTACTTCCAGGCACGGGTTCACGCTGGGTGTGCCGGGAGCCACACAGCGTGCTAAGAGGCTGACTCTCTCCTCCAGCGGAGTGACTTCAGGTACGAGGGCGGGCCTCGCAGTGTTCCAAGCACAGCGTTCTCTCATGGCAGCTCACACAAGGGCCATGACAGAGTCTTCCTGGGCACTTGGCACTCACCAGCCATGCTGTCCTGAGGGCGTTCGAGGGCTCCGGAGATGTAGCGCTCCTCAAGGAACGCGCAGGGTGTGGTTGCCCAGCACCCGGCACGCTCAGGGGTCCTCCGAGGGAATCAACCAGTGGACCTCGACGTTGCTCAGCCGGCCCACAGGTGTCTGTCTGGAGGCACTCAGTGGCCTTGGAGGGAAAATGATGCACACCCGTGGGGCCTAGGAGTCCCCGGACGTGTACTTCCTTTAAAGCAAAGCGACTACGAACTCCTGGAAAGAGCTGCATGCCTCCCTTTCTGCACGGCTACTCAGGGCCTAACCTGGAGGCGAGTTCTCACGTTGAGGTTCCCTTTAGCTCTAGAGCCTGTCATGCGGACCGCCACCGCGGCCACGGAAGCCCCTGGTTGAGAGAGAGCAAACTCACAATTTTCCCCGAAGCATTCTTCCAGGGCTCACTGGCCTGTCGGGAGCCGGGAATGTCAGGGAGCTTCAGGGCAGGCATGAATGCCGCCCTCCAAATGGGAAAGCAGGGCTAGTTCCAGCAGGCCCCCGTTTTCATGGGCACACTCAGCGTACATCCCCGTGGTTTCTAAGGCGTCCCAAGAGACACCGGTTGCCCTGTGTTTCCTTCCCTGAGTCAACTTATCGAAGTAGGGAGTCCCGCATCCAGCGAACGGTCTCAACCAAGGAACGCCGTAGCTGCTCCTCTGGGCCTGGGGCTGCCGGCGGTGCCAAAGAAGGAACAGGACTTGCATGGCAGTAAGAACCCAAGCCGCCGTCCTCTAGGAGGCACGGTGCCTTCAGTCAGGAGGTCCTGGATGGAATGCGAAGACGAGGGTTACTCTGAGCGCAGCTCCGATTGGGGCAACGCGTAAGACCTCCGCGCCATGTGGCATGTGCCAGAACGGTGTTCGTGAACGTGTGCGAGTGCTGAGGAAACCAAGCTGCTCCAAAAGAGAGGGCAGTGCGTTTCCCTACGCTCGGCGTGCGCAGAGGGGCTCTAAAGGGCTACGGGCCCGGATGTTGCTTAGCAGACCCAGGTGCGCCTGGGGTTACTCAGTGTTCCTGCCGGGAACAGGGTGCCCCGGCTAGCCTCCCAGGTGTGCTAAAGCTGTGCTGCCGTTCAAGGTATGCAGGGCAGAGGCCACCGCCTCCTGGAAGCTGCAGCACGCCTCCGCTTCTGCACGGCAAATCAGGGCCTTACTTCCAGGCACGGGTTCACGCTGGGTGTGCCGGGAGCCACACAGCGTGCTACGAGGCTGACTCTCTCCTCCAGCGGAGTGACTTCAGGTACGAGGGCGGGCCTCGCAGTGTTCCAAGCACAGCGTTCTCTCATGGCAGCTCACACAAGGGCCATGACAGAGTCTTCCTGGGCACTTGGCACTCACCAGCCATGCTGTCCTGAGGGCGTTCGAGGGCTCCGGAGATGTAGCGCTCCTCAAGGAACGCGCAGGGTGTGGTTGCCCAGCACCCGGCACGCTCAGGGGTCCTCCGAGGGAATCAACCAGTGGACCTCGACGTTGCTCAGCCGGCCCACAGGTGTCTGTCTGGAGGCACTCAGTGGCCTTGGAGGGAAAATGATGCACACCCGTGGGGCCTAGGAGTCCCCGGACGTGTACTTCCTTTAAAGCAAAGCGACTACGAACTCCTGGAAAGAGCTGCATGCCTCCCTTTCTGCACGGCTACTCAGGGCCTAACCTGGAGGCGAGTTCTCACGTTGAGGTTCCCTTTAGCTCTAGAGCCTGTCATGCGGACCGCCACCGCGGCCACGGAAGCCCCTGGTTGAGAGAGAGCAAACTCACAATTTTCCCCGAAGCATTCTTCCAGGGCTCACTGGCCTGTCGGGAGCCGGGAATGTCAGGGAGCTTCAGGGCAGGCATGAATGCCACCCTCCAAATGGGAAAGCAGGGCTAGTTCCAGCAGGCCCCCGTTTTCATGGGCACACTCAGCGTACATCCCCGTGGTTTCTAAGGCGTCCCAAGAGACACCGGTTGCCCTGTGTTTCCTTCCCTGAGTCAACTTATCGAAGTAGGGAGTCCCGCATCCAGCGAACGGTCTCAACCAAGGAACGCCGTAGCTGCTCCTCTGGGCCTGGGGCTGCCGGCGGTGCCAAAGAAGGAACAGGACTTGCATGGCAGTAAGAACCCAAGCCGCCGTCCTCTAGGAGGCACGGTGCCTTCAGTCAGGAGGTCCTGGATGGAATGCGAAGACGAGGGTTACTCTGAGCGCAGCTCCGATTGGGGCAACGCGTAAGACCTCCGCGCCATGTGGCATGTGCCAGAACGGTGTTCGTGAACGTGTGCGAGTGCTGAGGAAACCAAGCTGCTCCAAAAGAGAGGGCAGTGCGTTTCCCTACGCTCGGCGTGCGCAGAGGGGCTCTAAAGGGCTACGGGCCCGGATGTTGCTTAGCAGACCCAGGTGCGCCTGGGGTTACTCAGTGTTCCTGCCGGGAACAGGGTGCCCCGGCTAGCCTCCCAGGTGTCCAGAAAGCTGTGCTGCCGTTCAAGGTATGCAGGGCAGAGGCCACCGCCTCCTGGAAGCTGCAGCACGCCTCCGCTTCTGCACGGCAAATCAGGGCCTTACTTCCAGGCACGGGTTCACGCTGGGTGTGCCGGGAGCCACACAGCGTGCTAAGAGGCTGACTCTCTCCTCCAGCGGAGTGACTTCAGGTACGAGGGCGGGCCTCGCAGTGTTCCAAGCACAGCGTTCTCTCATGGCAGCTCACACAAGGGCCATGACAGTCTTCCTGGGCACTTGGCACTCACCAGCCATGCTGTCCTGAGGGCGTTCGAGGGCTCCGGAGATGTAGCGCTCCTCAAGGAACGCGCAGGGTGTGGTTGCCCAGCACCCGGCACGCTCAGGGGTCCTCCGAGGGAATCAACCAGTGGACCTCGACGTTGCTCAGCCGGCCCACAGGTGTCTGTCTGGAGGCACTCAGTGGCCTTGGAGGGAAAATGATGCACACCCGTGGGGCCTAGGAGTCCCCGGACGTGTACTTCCTTTAAAGCAAAGCGACTAAGAACTCCTGGAAAGAGCTGCATGCCTCCCTTTCTGCACGGCTACTCAGGGCCTAACCTGGAGGCGAGTTCTCACGTTGAGGTTCCCTTTAGCTCTAGAGCCTGTCATGCGGACCGCCACCGCGGCCACGGAAGCCCCTGGTTGAGAGAGAGCAAACTCACAATTTTCCCCGAAGCATTCTTCCAGGGCTCACTGGCCTGTCGGGAGCCGGGAATGTCAGGGAGCTTCAGGGCAGGCATGAATGCCGCCCTCCAAATGGGAAAGCAGGGCTAGTTCCAGCAGGCCCCCGTTTTCATGGGCACACTCAGCGTACATCCCCGTGGTTTCTAAGGCGTCCCAAGAGACACCGGTTGCCCTGTGTTTCCTTCCCTGAGTCAACTTATCGAAGTAGGGAGTCCCGCATCCAGCGAACGGTCTCAACCAAGGAACGCCGTAGCTGCTCCTCTGGGCCTGGGGCTGCCGGCGGTGCCAAAGAAGGAACAGGACTTGCATGGCAGTAAGAACCCAAGCCGCCGTCCTCTAGGAGGCACGGTGCCTTCAGTCAGGAGGTCCTGGATGGAATGCGAAGACGAGGGTTACTCTGAGCGCAGCTCCGATTGGGGCAACGCGTAAGACCTCCGCGCCATGTGGCATGTGCCAGAACGGTGTTCGTGAACGTGTGCGAGTGCTGAGGAAACCAAGCTGCTCCAAAAGAGAGGGCAGTGCGTTTCCCTACGCTCGGCGTGCGCAGAGGGGCTCTAAAGGGCTACGGGCCCGGATGTTGCTTAGCAGACCCAGGTGCGCCTGGGGTTACTCAGTGTTCCTGCCGGGAACAGGGTGCCCCGGCTAGCCTCCCAGGTGTGCTAAAGCTGTGCTGCCGTTCAAGGTATGCAGAGCAGAGGCCACCGCCTCCTGGAAGCTGCAGCACGCCTCCGCTTCTGCACGGCAAATCAGGGCCTTACTTCCAGGCACGGGTTCACGCTGGGTGTGCCGGGAGCCACACAGCGTGCTAAGAGGCTGACTCTCTCCTCCAGCGGAGTGACTTCAGGTACGAGGGCGGGCCTCGCAGTGTTCCAAGCACAGCGTTCTCTCATGGCAGCTCACACAAGGGCCATGACAGAGTCTTCCTGGGCACTTGGCACTCACCAGCCATGCTGTCCTGAGGGCGTTCGAGGGCTCCGGAGATGTAGCGCTCCTCAAGGAACGCGCAGGGTGTGGTTGCCCAGCACCCGGCACGCTCAGGGGTCCTCCGAGGGAATCAACCAGTGGACCTCGACGTTGCTCAGCCGGCCCACAGGTGTCTGTCTGGAGGCACTCAGTGGCCTTGGAGGGAAAATGATGCACACCCGTGGGGCCTAGGAGTCCCCGGACGTGTACTTCCTTTAAAGCAAAGCGACTACGAACTCCTGGAAAGAGCTGCATGCCTCCCTTTCTGCACGGCTACTCAGGGCCTAACCTGGAGGCGAGTTCTCACGTTGAGGTTCCCTTTAGCTCTAGAGCCTGTCATGCGGACCGCCACCGCGGCCACGGAAGCCCCTGGTTGAGAGAGAGCAAACTCACAATTTTCCCCGAAGCATTCTTCCAGGGCTCACTGGCCTGTCGGGAGCCGGGAATGTCAGGGAGCTTCAGGGCAGGCATGAATGCCGCCCTCCAAATGGGAAAGCAGGGCTAGTTCCAGCAGGCCCCCGTTTTCATGGGCACACTCAGCGTACATCCCCGTGGTTTCTAAGGCGTCCCAAGAGACACCGGTTGCCCTGTGTTTCCTTCCCTGAGTCAACTTATCGAAGTAGGGAGTCCCGCATCCAGCGAACGGTCTCAACCAAGGAACGCCGTAGCTGCTCCTCTGGGCCTGGGGCTGCCGGCGGTGCCAAAGAAGGAACAGGACTTGCATGGCAGTAAGAACCCAAGCCGCCGTCCTCTAGGAGGCACGGTGCCTTCAGTCAGGAGGTCCTGGATGGAATGCGAAGACGAGGGTTACTCTGAGCGCAGCTCCGATTGGGGCAACGCGTAAGACCTCCGCGCCATGTGGCATGTGCCAGAACGGTGTTCGTGAACGTGTGCGAGTGCTGAGGAAACCAAGCTGCTCCAAAAGAGAGGGCAGTGCGTTTCCCTACGCTCGGCGTGCGCAGAGGGGCTCTAAAGGGCTACGGGCCCGGATGTTGCTTAGCAGACCCAGGTGCGCCTGGGGTTACTCAGTGTTCCTGCCGGGAACAGGGTGCCCCGGCTAGCCTCCCAGGTGTCCAGAAAGCTGGGCTGCCGTTCAAGGTATGCAGGGCAGAGGCCACCGCCTCCTGGAAGCTGCAGCACGCCTCCGCTTCTGCACGGCAAATCAGGGCCTTACTTCCAGGCACGGGTTCACGCTGGGTGTGCCGGGAGCCACACAGCGTGCTAAGAGGCTGACTCTCTCCTCCAGCGGAGTGACTTCAGGTACGAGGGCGGGCCTCGCAGTGTTCCAAGTACAGCGTTCTCTCATGGCAGCTCACACAAGGGCCATGACAGTCTTCCTGGGCACTTGGCACTCACCAGCCATGCTGTCCTGAGGGCGTTCGAGGGCTCCGGAGATGTAGCGCTCCTCAAGGAACGCGCAGGGTGTGGTTGCCCAGCACCCGGCACGCTCAGGGGTCCTCCGAGGGAATCAACCAGTGGACCTCGACGTTGCTCAGCCGGCCCACAGGTGTCTGTCTGGAGGCACTCAGTGGCCTTGGAGGGAAAATGATGCACACCCGTGGGGCCTAGGAGTCCCCGGACGTGTACTTCCTTTAAAGCAAAGCGACTACGAACTCCTGGAAAGAGCTGCATGCCTCCCTTTCTGCACGGCTACTCAGGGCCTAACCTGGAGGCGAGTTCTCACGTTGAGGTTCCCTTTAGCTCTAGAGCCTGTCATGCGGACCGCCACCGCGGCCACGGAAGCCCCTGGTTGAGAGAGAGCAAACTCACAATTTTCCCCGAAGCATTCTTCCAGGGCTCACTGGCCTGTCGGGAGCCGGGAATGTCAGGGAGCTTCAAGGCAGGCATGAATGCCGCCCTCCAAATGGGAAAGCAGGGCTAGTTCCAGCAGGCCCCCGTTTTCATGGGCACACTCAGCGTACATCCCCGTGGTTTCTAAGGCGTCCCAAGAGACACCGGTTGCCCTGTGTTTCCTTCCCTGAGTCAACTTATCGAAGTAGGGAGTCCCGCATCCAGCGAACGGTCTCAACCAAGGAACGCCGTAGCTGCTCCTCTGGGCCTGGGGCTGCCGGCGGTGCCAAAGAAGGAACAGGACTTGCATGGCAGTAAGAACCCAAGCCGCCGTCCTCTAGGAGGCACGGTGCCTTCAGTCAGGAGGTCCTGGATGGAATGCGAAGACGAGGGTTACTCTGAGCGCAGCTCCGATTGGGGCAACGCGTAAGACCTCCGCGCCATGTGGCATGTGCCAGAACGGTGTTCGTGAACGTGTGCGAGTGCTGAGGAAACCAAGCTGCTCCAAAAGAGAGGGCAGTGCGTTTCCCTACGCTCGGCGTGCGCAGAGGGGCTCTAAAGGGCTACGGGCCCGGATGTTGCTTAGCAGACCCAGGTGCGCCTGGGGTTACTCAGTGTTCCTGCCGGGAACAGGGTGCCCCGGCTAGCCTCCCAGGTGTGCTAAAGCTGTGCTGCCGTTCAAGGTATGCAGAGCAGAGGCCACCGCCTCCTGGAAGCTGCAGCACGCCTCCGCTTCTGCACGGCAAATCAGGGCCTTACTTCCAGGCACGGGTTCACGCTGGGTGTGCCGGGAGCCACACAGCGTGCTAAGAGGCTGACTCTCTCCTCCAGCGGAGTGACTTCAGGTACGAGGGCGGGCCTCGCAGTGTTCCAAGCACAGCGTTCTCTCATGGCAGCTCACACAAGGGCCATGACAGAGTCTTCCTGGGCACTTGGCACTCACCAGCCATGCTGTCCTGAGGGCGTTCGAGGGCTCCGGAGATGTAGCGCTCCTCAAGGAACGCGCAGGGTGTGGTTGCCCAGCACCCGGCACGCTCAGGGGTCCTCCGAGGGAATCAACCAGTGGACCTCGACGTTGCTCAGCCGGCCCACAGGTGTCTGTCTGGAGGCACTCAGTGGCCTTGGAGGGAAAATGATGCACACCCGTGGGGCCTAGGAGTCCCCGGACGTGTACTTCCTTTAAAGCAAAGCGACTACGAACTCCTGGAAAGAGCTGCATGCCTCCCTTTCTGCACGGCTACTCAGGGCCTAACCTGGAGGCGAGTTCTCACGTTGAGGTTCCCTTTAGCTCTAGAGCCTGTCATGCGGACCGCCACCGCGGCCACGGAAGCCCCTGGTTGAGAGAGAGCAAACTCACAATTTTCCCCGAAGCATTCTTCCAGGGCTCACTGGCCTGTCGGGAGCCGGGAATGTCAGGGAGCTTCAGGGCAGGCATGAATGCCGCCCTCCAAATGGGAAAGCAGGGCTAGTTCCAGCAGGCCCCCGTTTTCATGGGCACACTCAGCGTACATCCCCGTGGTTTCTAAGGCGTCCCAAGAGACACCGGTTGCCCTGTGTTTCCTTCCCTGAGTCAACTTATCGAAGTAGGGAGTCCCGCATCCAGCGAACGGTCTCAACCAAGGAACGCCGTAGCTGCTCCTCTGGGCCTGGGGCTGCCGGCGGTGCCAAAGAAGGAACAGGACTTGCATGGCAGTAAGAACCCAAGCCGCCGTCCTCTAGGAGGCACGGTGCCTTCAGTCAGGAGGTCCTGGATGGAATGCGAAGACGAGGGTTACTCTGAGCGCAGCTCCGATTGGGGCAACGCGTAAGACCTCCGCGCCATGTGGCATGTGCCAGAACGGTGTTCGTGAACGTGTGCGAGTGCTGAGGAAACCAAGCTGCTCCAAAAGAGAGGGCAGTGCGTTTCCCTACGCTCGGCGTGCGCAGAGGGGCTCTAAAGGGCTACGGGCCCGGATGTTGCTTAGCAGACCCAGGTGCGCCTGGGGTTACTCAGTGTTCCTGCCGGGAACAGGGTGCCCCGGCTAGCCTCCCAGGTGTGCTAAAGCTGTGCTGCCGTTCAAGGTATGCAGAGCAGAGGCCACCGCCTCCTGGAAGCTGCAGCACGCCTCCGCTTCTGCACGGCAAATCAGGGCCTTACTTCCAGGCACGGGTTCACGCTGGGTGTGCCGGGAGCCACACAGCCTGCTAAGAGGCTGACTCTCTCCTCCAGCGGAGTGACTTCAGGTACGAGGGCGGGCCTCGCAGTGTTCCAAGCACAGCGTTCTCTCATGGCAGCTCACACAAGGGCCATGACAGAGTCTTCCTGGGCACTTGGCACTCACCAGCCATGCTGTCCTGAGGGCGTTCGAGGGCTCCGGAGATGTAGCGCTCCTCAAGGAACGCGCAGGGTGTGGTTGCCCAGCACCCGGCACGCTCAGGGGTCCTCCGAGGGAATCAACCAGTGGACCTCGACGTTGCTCAGCCGGCCCACAGGTGTCTGTCTGGAGGCACTCAGTGGCCTTGGAGGGAAAATGATGCACACCCGTGGGGCCTAGGAGTCCCCGGACGTGTACTTCCTTTAAAGCAAAGCGACTACGAACTCCTGGAAAGAGCTGCATGCCTCCCTTTCTGCACGGCTACTCAGGGCCTAACCTGGAGGCGAGTTCTCACGTTGAGGTTCCCTTTAGCTCTAGAGCCTGTCATGCGGACCGCCACCGCGGCCACGGAAGCCCCTGGTTGAGAGAGAGCAAACTCACAATTTTCCCCGAAGCATTCTTCCAGGGCTCACTGGCCTGTCGGGAGCCGGGAATGTCAGGGAGCTTCAGGGCAGGCATGAATGCCGCCCTCCAAATGGGAAAGCAGGGCTAGTTCCAGCAGGCCCCCGTTTTCATGGGCACACTCAGCGTACATCCCCGTGGTTTCTAAGGCGTCCCAAGAGACACCGGTTGCCCTGTGTTTCCTTCCCTGAGTCAACTTATCGAAGTAGGGAGTCCCGCATCCAGCGAACGGTCTCAACCAAGGAACGCCGTAGCTGCTCCTCTGGGCCTGGGGCTGCCGGCGGTGCCAAAGAAGGAACAGGACTTGCATGGCAGTAAGAACCCAAGCCGCCGTCCTCTAGGAGGCACGGTGCCTTCAGTCAGGAGGTCCTGGATGGAATGCGAAGACGAGGGTTACTCTGAGCGCAGCTCCGATTGGGGCAACGCGTAAGACCTCCGCGCCATGTGGCATGTGCCAGAACGGTGTTCGTGAACGTGTGCGAGTGCTGAGGAAACCAAGCTGCTCCAAAAGAGAGGGCAGTGCGTTTCCCTACGCTCGGCGTGCGCAGAGGGGCTCTAAAGGGCTACGGGCCCGGATGTTGCTTAGCAGACCCAGGTGCGCCTGGGGTTACTCAGTGTTCCTGCCGGGAACAGGGTGCCCCGGCTAGCCTCCCAGGTGTGCTAAAGCTGTGCTGCCGTTCAAGGTATGCAGAGCAGAGGCCACCGCCTCCTGGAAGCTGCAGCACGCCTCCGCTTCTGCACGGCAAATCAGGGCCTTACTTCCAGGCACGGGTTCACGCTGGGTGTGCCGGGAGCCACACAGCGTGCTAAGAGGCTGACTCTCTCCTCCAGCGGAGTGACTTCAGGTACGAGGGCGGGCCTCGCAGTGTTCCAAGCACAGCGTTCTCTCATGGCAGCTCACACAAGGGCCATGACAGAGTCTTCCTGGGCACTTGGCACTCACCAGCCATGCTGTCCTGAGGGCGTTCGAGGGCTCCGGAGATGTAGCGCTCCTCAAGGAACGCGCAGGGTGTGGTTGCCCAGCACCCGGCACGCTCAGGGGTCCTCCGAGGGAATCAACCAGTGGACCTCGACGTTGCTCAGCCGGCCCACAGGTGTCTGTCTGGAGGCACTCAGTGGCCTTGGAGGGAAAATGATGCACACCCGTGGGGCCTAGGAGTCCCCGGACGTGTACTTCCTTTAAAGCAAAGCGACTACGAACTCCTGGAAAGAGCTGCATGCCTCCCTTTCTGCACGGCTACTCAGGGCCTAACCTGGAGGCGAGTTCTCACGTTGAGGTTCCCTTTAGCTCTAGAGCCTGTCATGCGGACCGCCACCGCGGCCACGGAAGCCCCTGGTTGAGAGAGAGCAAACTCACAATTTTCCCCGAAGCATTCTTCCAGGGCTCACTGGCCTGTCGGGAGCCGGGAATGTCAGGGAGCTTCAGGGCAGGCATGAATGCCGCCCTCCAAATGGGAAAGCAGGGCTAGTTCCAGCAGGCCCCCGTTTTCATGGGCACACTCAGCGTACATCCCCGTGGTTTCTAAGGCGTCCCAAGAGACACCGGTTGCCCTGTGTTTCCTTCCCTGAGTCAACTTATCGAAGTAGGGAGTCCCGCATCCAGCGAACGGTCTCAACCAAGGAACGCCGTAGCTGCTCCTCTGGGCCTGGGGCTGCCGGCGGTGCCAAAGAAGGAACAGGACTTGCATGGCAGTAAGAACCCAAGCCGCCGTCCTCTAGGAGGCACGGTGCCTTCAGTCAGGAGGTCCTGGATGGAATGCGAAGACGAGGGTTACTCTGAGCGCAGCTCCGATTGGGGCAACGCGTAAGACCTCCGCGCCATGTGGCATGTGCCAGAACGGTGTTCGTGAACGTGTGCGAGTGCTGAGGAAACCAAGCTGCTCCAAAAGAGAGGGCAGTGCGTTTCCCTACGCTCGGCGTGCGCAGAGGGGCTCTAAAGGGCTACGGGCCCGGATGTTGCTTAGCAGACCCAGGTGCGCCTGGGGTTACTCAGTGTTCCTGCCGGGAACAGGGTGCCCCGGCTAGCCTCCCAGGTGTCCAGAAAGCTGGGCTGCCGTTCAAGGTATGCAGGGCAGAGGCCACCGCCTCCTGGAAGCTGCAGCACGCCTCCGCTTCTGCACGGCAAATCAGGGCCTTACTTCCAGGCACGGGTTCACGCTGGGTGTGCCGGGAGCCACACAGCGTGCTAAGAGGCTGACTCTCTCCTCCAGCGGAGTGACTTCAGGTACGAGGGCGGGCCTCGCAGTGTTCCAAGTACAGCGTTCTCTCATGGCAGCTCACACAAGGGCCATGACAGTCTTCCTGGGCACTTGGCACTCACCAGCCATGCTGTCCTGAGGGCGTTCGAGGGCTCCGGAGATGTAGCGCTCCTCAAGGAACGCGCAGGGTGTGGTTGCCCAGCACCCGGCACGCTCAGGGGTCCTCCGAGGGAATCAACCAGTGGACCTCGACGTTGCTCAGCCGGCCCACAGGTGTCTGTCTGGAGGCACTCAGTGGCCTTGGAGGGAAAATGATGCACACCCGTGGGGCCTAGGAGTCCCCGGACGTGTACTTCCTTTAAAGCAAAGCGACTACGAACTCCTGGAAAGAGCTGCATGCCTCCCTTTCTGCACGGCTACTCAGGGCCTAACCTGGAGGCGAGTTCTCACGTTGAGGTTCCCTTTAGCTCTAGAGCCTGTCATGCGGACCGCCACCGCGGCCACGGAAGCCCCTGGTTGAGAGAGAGCAAACTCACAATTTTCCCCGAAGCATTCTTCCAGGGCTCACTGGCCTGTCGGGAGCCGGGAATGTCAGGGAGCTTCAAGGCAGGCATGAATGCCGCCCTCCAAATGGGAAAGCAGGGCTAGTTCCAGCAGGCCCCCGTTTTCATGGGCACACTCAGCGTACATCCCCGTGGTTTCTAAGGCGTCCCAAGAGACACCGGTTGCCCTGTGTTTCCTTCCCTGAGTCAACTTATCGAAGTAGGGAGTCCCGCATCCAGCGAACGGTCTCAACCAAGGAACGCCGTAGCTGCTCCTCTGGGCCTGGGGCTGCCGGCGGTGCCAAAGAAGGAACAGGACTTGCATGGCAGTAAGAACCCAAGCCGCCGTCCTCTAGGAGGCACGGTGCCTTCAGTCAGGAGGTCCTGGATGGAATGCGAAGACGAGGGTTACTCTGAGCGCAGCTCCGATTGGGGCAACGCGTAAGACCTCCGCGCCATGTGGCATGTGCCAGAACGGTGTTCGTGAACGTGTGCGAGTGCTGAGGAAACCAAGCTGCTCCAAAAGAGAGGGCAGTGCGTTTCCCTACGCTCGGCGTGCGCAGAGGGGCTCTAAAGGGCTACGGGCCCGGATGTTGCTTAGCAGACCCAGGTGCGCCTGGGGTTACTCAGTGTTCCTGCCGGGAACAGGGTGCCCCGGCTAGCCTCCCAGGTGTCCAGAAAGCTGGGCTGCCGTTCAAGGTATGCAGAGCAGAGGCCACCGCCTCCTGGAAGCTGCAGCACGCCTCCGCTTCTGCACGGCAAATCAGGGCCTTACTTCCAGGCACGGGTTCACGCTGGGTGTGCCGGGAGCCACACAGCGTGCTAAGAGGCTGACTCTCTCCTCCAGCGGAGTGACTTCAGGTACGAGGGCGGGCCTCGCAGTGTTCCAAGTACAGCGTTCTCTCATGGCAGCTCACACAAGGGCCATGACAGTCTTCCTGGGCACTTGGCACTCACCAGCCATGCTGTCCTGAGGGCGTTCGAGGGCTCCGGAGATGTAGCGCTCCTCAAGGAACGCGCAGGGTGTGGTTGCCCAGCACCCGGCACGCTCAGGGGTCCTCCGAGGGAATCAACCAGTGGACCTCGACGTTGCTCAGCCGGCCCACAGGTGTCTGTCTGGAGGCACTCAGTGGCCTTGGAGGGAAAATGATGCACACCCGTGGGGCCTAGGAGTCCCCGGACGTGTACTTCCTTTAAAGCAAAGCGACTACGAACTCCTGGAAAGAGCTGCATGCCTCCCTTTCTGCACGGCTACTCAGGGCCTAACCTGGAGGCGAGTTCTCACGTTGAGGTTCCCTTTAGCTCTAGAGCCTGTCATGCGGACCGCCACCGCGGCCACGGAAGCCCCTGGTTGAGAGAGAGCAAACTCACAATTTTCCCCGAAGCATTCTTCCAGGGCTCACTGGCCTGTCGGGAGCCGGGAATGTCAGGGAGCTTCAAGGCAGGCATGAATGCCGCCCTCCAAATGGGAAAGCAGGGCTAGTTCCAGCAGGCCCCCGTTTTCATGGGCACACTCAGCGTACATCCCCGTGGTTTCTAAGGCGTCCCAAGAGACACCGGTTGCCCTGTGTTTCCTTCCCTGAGTCAACTTATCGAAGTAGGGAGTCCCGCATCCAGCGAACGGTCTCAACCAAGGAACGCCGTAGCTGCTCCTCTGGGCCTGGGGCTGCCGGCGGTGCCAAAGAAGGAACAGGACTTGCATGGCAGTAAGAACCCAAGCCGCCGTCCTCTAGGAGGCACGGTGCCTTCAGTCAGGAGGTCCTGGATGGAATGCGAAGACGAGGGTTACTCTGAGCGCAGCTCCGATTGGGGCAACGCGTAAGACCTCCGCGCCATGTGGCATGTGCCAGAACGGTGTTCGTGAACGTGTGCGAGTGCTGAGGAAACCAAGCTGCTCCAAAAGAGAGGGCAGTGCGTTTCCCTACGCTCGGCGTGCGCAGAGGGGCTCTAAAGGGCTACGGGCCCGGATGTTGCTTAGCAGACCCAGGTGCGCCTGGGGTTACTCAGTGTTCCTGCCGGGAACAGGGTGCCCCGGCTAGCCTCCCAGGTGTGCTAAAGCTGTGCTGCCGTTCAAGGTATGCAGAGCAGAGGCCACCGCCTCCTGGAAGCTGCAGCACGCCTCCGCTTCTGCACGGCAAATCAGGGCCTTACTTCCAGGCACGGGTTCACGCTGGGTGTGCCGGGAGCCACACAGCGTGCTAAGAGGCTGACTCTCTCCTCCAGCGGAGTGACTTCAGGTACGAGGGCGGGCCTCGCAGTGTTCCAAGCACAGCGTTCTCTCATGGCAGCTCACACAAGGGCCATGACAGAGTCTTCCTGGGCACTTGGCACTCACCAGCCATGCTGTCCTGAGGGCGTTCGAGGGCTCCGGAGATGTAGCGCTCCTCAAGGAACGCGCAGGGTGTGGTTGCCCAGCACCCGGCACGCTCAGGGGTCCTCCGAGGGAATCAACCAGTGGACCTCGACGTTGCTCAGCCGGCCCACAGGTGTCTGTCTGGAGGCACTCAGTGGCCTTGGAGGGAAAATGATGCACACCCGTGGGGCCTAGGAGTCCCCGGACGTGTACTTCCTTTAAAGCAAAGCGACTACGAACTCCTGGAAAGAGCTGCATGCCTCCCTTTCTGCACGGCTACTCAGGGCCTAACCTGGAGGCGAGTTCTCACGTTGAGGTTCCCTTTAGCTCTAGAGCCTGTCATGCGGACCGCCACCGCGGCCACGGAAGCCCCTGGTTGAGAGAGAGCAAACTCACAATTTTCCCCGAAGCATTCTTCCAGGGCTCACTGGCCTGTCGGGAGCCGGGAATGTCAGGGAGCTTCAGGGCAGGCATGAATGCCGCCCTCCAAATGGGAAAGCAGGGCTAGTTCCAGCAGGCCCCCGTTTTCATGGGCACACTCAGCGTACATCCCCGTGGTTTCTAAGGCGTCCCAAGAGACACCGGTTGCCCTGTGTTTCCTTCCCTGAGTCAACTTATCGAAGTAGGGAGTCCCGCATCCAGCGAACGGTCTCAACCAAGGAACGCCGTAGCTGCTCCTCTGGGCCTGGGGCTGCCGGCGGTGCCAAAGAAGGAACAGGACTTGCATGGCAGTAAGAACCCAAGCCGCCGTCCTCTAGGAGGCACGGTGCCTTCAGTCAGGAGGTCCTGGAAGGAATGCGAAGACGAGGGTTACTCTGAGCGCAGCTCCGATTGGGGCAACGCGTAAGACCTCCGCGCCATGTGGCATGTGCCAGAACGGTGTTCGTGAACGTGTGCGAGTGCTGAGGAAACCAAGCTGCTCCAAAAGAGAGGGCAGTGCGTTTCCCTACGCTCGGCGTGCGCAGAGGGGCTCTAAAGGGCTACGGGCCCGGATGTTGCTTAGCAGACCCAGGTGCGCCTGGGGTTACTCAGTGTTCCTGCCGGGAACAGGGTGCCCCGGCTAGCCTCCCAGGTGTGCTAAAGCTGTGCTGCCGTTCAAGGTATGCAGAGCAGAGGCCACCGCCTCCTGGAAGCTGCAGCACGCCTCCGCTTCTGCACGGCAAATCAGGGCCTTACTTCCAGGCACGGGTTCACGCTGGGTGTGCCGGGAGCCACACAGCCTGCTAAGAGGCTGACTCTCTCCTCCAGCGGAGTGACTTCAGGTACGAGGGCGGGCCTCGCAGTGTTCCAAGCACAGCGTTCTCTCATGGCAGCTCACACAAGGGCCATGACAGAGTCTTCCTGGGCACTTGGCACTCACCAGCCATGCTGTCCTGAGGGCGTTCGAGGGCTCCGGAGATGTAGCGCTCCTCAAGGAACGCGCAGGGTGTGGTTGCCCAGCACCCGGCACGCTCAGGGGTCCTCCGAGGGAATCAACCAGTGGACCTCGACGTTGCTCAGCCGGCCCACAGGTGTCTGTCTGGAGGCACTCAGTGGCCTTGGAGGGAAAATGATGCACACCCGTGGGGCCTAGGAGTCCCCGGACGTGTACTTCCTTTAAAGCAAAGCGACTACGAACTCCTGGAAAGAGCTGCATGCCTCCCTTTCTGCACGGCTACTCAGGGCCTAACCTGGAGGCGAGTTCTCACGTTGAGGTTCCCTTTAGCTCTAGAGCCTGTCATGCGGACCGCCACCGCGGCCACGGAAGCCCCTGGTTGAGAGAGAGCAAACTCACAATTTTCCCCGAAGCATTCTTCCAGGGCTCACTGGCCTGTCGGGAGCCGGGAATGTCAGGGAGCTTCAGGGCAGGCATGAATGCCGCCCTCCAAATGGGAAAGCAGGGCTAGTTCCAGCAGGCCCCCGTTTTCATGGGCACACTCAGCGTACATCCCCGTGGTTTCTAAGGCGTCCCAAGAGACACCGGTTGCCCTGTGTTTCCTTCCCTGAGTCAACTTATCGAAGTAGGGAGTCCCGCATCCAGTGAACGGTCTCAACCAAGGAACGCCGTAGCTGCTCCTCTGGGCCTGGGGCTGCCGGCGGTGCCAAAGAAGGAACAGGACTTGCATGGCAGTAAGAACCCAAGCCGCCGTCCTCTAGGAGGCACGGTGCCTTCAGTCAGGAGGTCCTGGAAGGAATGCGAAGACGAGGGTTACTCTGAGCGCAGCTCCGATTGGGGCAACGCGTAAGACCTCCGCGCCATGTGGCATGTGCCAGAACGGTGTTCGTGAACGTGTGCGAGTGCTGAGGAAACCAAGCTGCTCCAAAAGAGAGGGCAGTGCGTTTCCCTACGCTCGGCGTGCGCAGAGGGGCTCTAAAGGGCTACGGGCCCGGATGTTGCTTAGCAGACCCAGGTGCGCCTGGGGTTACTCAGTGTTCCTGCCGGGAACAGGGTGCCCCGGCTAGCCTCCCAGGTGTCCAGAAAGCTGTGCTGCCGTTCAAGGTATGCAGGGCAGAGGCCACCGCCTCCTGGAAGCTGCAGCACGCCTCCGCTTCTGCACGGCAAATCAGGGCCTTACTTCCAGGCACGGGTTCACGCTGGGTGTGCCGGGAGCCACACAGCGTGCTAAGAGGCTGACTCTCTCCTCCAGCGGAGTGACTTCAGGTACGAGGGCGGGCCTCGCAGTGTTCCAAGCACAGCGTTCTCTCATGGCAGCTCACACAAGGGCCATGACAGAGTCTTCCTGGGCACTTGGCACTCACCAGCCATGCTGTCCTGAGGGCGTTCGAGGGCTCTGGAGATGTAGCGCTCCTCAAGGAACGCGCAGGGTGTGGTTGCCCAGCACCCGGCACGCTCAGGGGTCCTCCGAGGGAATCAACCAATGGACCTCGACGTTGCTCAGCCGGCCCACAGGTGTCTGTCTGGAGGCACTCAGTGACCTTGGAGGGAAAATGATGCACACCCGTGGGGCCTAGGAGTCCCCGGACGTGTACTTCCTTTAAAGCAAAGCGACTACGAACTCCTGGAAAGAGCTGCATGCCTCCCTTTCTGCACGGCTACTCAGGGCCTAACCTGGAGGCGAGTTCTCACGTTGAGGTTCCCTTTAGCTCTAGAGCCTGTCATGCGGACCGCCACCGCGGCCACGGAAGCCCCTGGTTGAGAGAGAGCAAACTCACAATTTTCCCCGAAGCATTCTTCCAGGGCTCACTGGCCTGTCGGGAGCCGGGAATGTCAGGGAGCTTCAGGGCAGGCATGAATGCCGCCCTCCAAATGGGAAAGCAGGGCTAGTTCCAGCAGGCCCCCGTTTTCATGGGCACACTCAGCGTACATCCCCGTGGTTTCTAAGGCGTCCCAAGAGACACCGGTTGCCCTGTGTTTCCTTCCCTGAGTCAACTTATCGAAGTAGGGAGTCCCGCATCCAGCGAACGGTCTCAACCAAGGAACGCCGTAGCTGCTCCTCTGGGCCTGGGGCTGCCGGCGGTGCCAAAGAAGGAACAGGACTTGCATGGCAGTAAGAACCCAAGCCGCCGTCCTCTAGGAGGCACGGTGCCTTCAGTCAGGAGGTCCTGGATGGAATGCGAAGACGAGGGTTACTCTGAGCGCAGCTCCGATTGGGGCAACGCGTAAGACCTCCGCGCCATGTGGCATGTGCCAGAACGGTGTTCGTGAACGTGTGCGAGTGCTGAGGAAACCAAGCTGCTCCAAAAGAGAGGGCAGTGCGTTTCCCTACGCTCGGCGTGCGCAGAGGGGCTCTAAAGGGCTACGGGCCCGGATGTTGCTTAGCAGACCCAGGTGCGCCTGGGGTTACTCAGTGTTCCTGCCGGGAACAGGGTGCCCCGGCTAGCCTCCCAGGTGTCCAGAAAGCTGTGCTGCCGTTCAAGGTATGCAGGGCAGAGGCCACCGCCTCCTGGAAGCTGCAGCACGCCTCCGCTTCTGCACGGCAAATCAGGGCCTTACTTCCAGGCACGGGTTCACGCTGGGTGTGCCGGGAGCCACACAGCGTGCTAAGAGGCTGACTCTCTCCTCCAGCGGAGTGACTTCAGGTACGAGGGCGGGCCTCGCAGTGTTCCAAGCACAGCGTTCTCTCATGGCAGCTCACACAAGGGCCATGACAGAGTCTTCCTGGGCACTTGGCACTCACCAGCCATGCTGTCCTGAGGGCGTTCGAGGGCTCCGGAGATGTAGCGCTCCTCAAGGAACGCGCAGGGTGTGGTTGCCCAGCACCCGGCACGCTCAGGGGTCCTCCGAGGGAATCAACCAGTGGACCTCGACGTTGCTCAGCCGGCCCACAGGTGTCTGTCTGGAGGCACTCAGTGGCCTTGGAGGGAAAATGATGCACACCCGTGGGGCCTAGGAGTCCCCGGACGTGTACTTCCTTTAAAGCAAAGCGACTACGAACTCCTGGAAAGAGCTGCATGCCTCCCTTTCTGCACGGCTACTCAGGGCCTAACCTGGAGGCGAGTTCTCACGTTGAGGTTCCCTTTAGCTCTAGAGCCTGTCATGCGGACCGCCACCGCGGCCACGGAAGCCCCTGGTTGAGAGAGAGCAAACTCACAATTTTCCCCGAAGCATTCTTCCAGGGCTCACTGGCCTGTCGGGAGCCGGGAATGTCAGGGAGCTTCAGGGCAGGCATGAATGCCGCCCTCCAAATGGGAAAGCAGGGCTAGTTCCAGCAGGCCCCCGTTTTCATGGGCACACTCAGCGTACATCCCCGTGGTTTCTAAGGCGTCCCAAGAGACACCGGTTGCCCTGTGTTTCCTTCCCTGAGTCAACTTATCGAAGTAGGGAGTCCCGCATCCAGCGAACGGTCTCAACCAAGGAACGCCGTAGCTGCTCCTCTGGGCCTGGGGCTGCCGGCGGTGCCAAAGAAGGAACAGGACTTGCATGGCAGTAAGAACCCAAGCCGCCGTCCTCTAGGAGGCACGGTGCCTTCAGTCAGGAGGTCCTGGATGGAATGCGAAGACGAGGGTTACTCTGAGCGCAGCTCCGATTGGGGCAACGCGTAAGACCTCCGCGCCATGTGGCATGTGCCAGAACGGTGTTCGTGAACGTGTGCGAGTGCTGAGGAAACCAAGCTGCTCCAAAAGAGAGGGCAGTGCGTTTCCCTACGCTCGGCGTGCGCAGAGGGGCTCTAAAGGGCTACGGGCCCGGATGTTGCTTAGCAGACCCAGGTGCGCCTGGGGTTACTCAGTGTTCCTGCCGGGAACAGGGTGCCCCGGCTAGCCTCCCAGGTGTGCTAAAGCTGTGCTGCCGTTCAAGGTATGCAGAGCAGAGGCCACCGCCTCCTGGAAGCTGCAGCACGCCTCCGCTTCTGCACGGCAAATCAGGGCCTTACTTCCAGGCACGGGTTCACGCTGGGTGTGCCGGGAGCCACACAGCCTGCTAAGAGGCTGACTCTCTCCTCCAGCGGAGTGACTTCAGGTACGAGGGCGGGCCTCGCAGTGTTCCAAGCACAGCGTTCTCTCATGGCAGCTCACACAAGGGCCATGACAGAGTCTTCCTGGGCACTTGGCACTCACCAGCCATGCTGTCCTGAGGGCGTTCGAGGGCTCCGGAGATGTAGCGCTCCTCAAGGAACGCGCAGGGTGTGGTTGCCCAGCACCCGGCACGCTCAGGGGTCCTCCGAGGGAATCAACCAGTGGACCTCGACGTTGCTCAGCCGGCCCACAGGTGTCTGTCTGGAGGCACTCAGTGGCCTTGGAGGGAAAATGATGCACACCCGTGGGGCCTAGGAGTCCCCGGACGTGTACTTCCTTTAAAGCAAAGCGACTACGAACTCCTGGAAAGAGCTGCATGCCTCCCTTTCTGCACGGCTACTCAGGGCCTAACCTGGAGGCGAGTTCTCACGTTGAGGTTCCCTTTAGCTCTAGAGCCTGTCATGCGGACCGCCACCGCGGCCACGGAAGCCCCTGGTTGAGAGAGAGCAAACTCACAATTTTCCCCGAAGCATTCTTCCAGGGCTCACTGGCCTGTCGGGAGCCGGGAATGTCAGGGAGCTTCAGGGCAGGCATGAATGCCGCCCTCCAAATGGGAAAGCAGGGCTAGTTCCAGCAGGCCCCCGTTTTCATGGGCACACTCAGCGTACATCCCCGTGGTTTCTAAGGCGTCCCAAGAGACACCGGTTGCCCTGTGTTTCCTTCCCTGAGTCAACTTATCGAAGTAGGGAGTCCCGCATCCAGTGAACGGTCTCAACCAAGGAACGCCGTAGCTGCTCCTCTGGGCCTGGGGCTGCCGGCGGTGCCAAAGAAGGAACAGGACTTGCATGGCAGTAAGAACCCAAGCCGCCGTCCTCTAGGAGGCACGGTGCCTTCAGTCAGGAGGTCCTGGAAGGAATGCGAAGACGAGGGTTACTCTGAGCGCAGCTCCGATTGGGGCAACGCGTAAGACCTCCGCGCCATGTGGCATGTGCCAGAACGGTGTTCGTGAACGTGTGCGAGTGCTGAGGAAACCAAGCTGCTCCAAAAGAGAGGGCAGTGCGTTTCCCTACGCTCGGCGTGCGCAGAGGGGCTCTAAAGGGCTACGGGCCCGGATGTTGCTTAGCAGACCCAGGTGCGCCTGGGGTTACTCAGTGTTCCTGCCGGGAACAGGGTGCCCCGGCTAGCCTCCCAGGTGTCCAGAAAGCTGTGCTGCCGTTCAAGGTATGCAGGGCAGAGGCCACCGCCTCCTGGAAGCTGCAGCACGCCTCCGCTTCTGCACGGCAAATCAGGGCCTTACTTCCAGGCACGGGTTCACGCTGGGTGTGCCGGGAGCCACACAGCGTGCTAAGAGGCTGACTCTCTCCTCCAGCGGAGTGACTTCAGGTACGAGGGCGGGCCTCGCAGTGTTCCAAGCACAGCGTTCTCTCATGGCAGCTCACACAAGGGCCATGACAGAGTCTTCCTGGGCACTTGGCACTCACCAGCCATGCTGTCCTGAGGGCGTTCGAGGGCTCTGGAGATGTAGCGCTCCTCAAGGAACGCGCAGGGTGTGGTTGCCCAGCACCCGGCACGCTCAGGGGTCCTCCGAGGGAATCAACCAATGGACCTCGACGTTGCTCAGCCGGCCCACAGGTGTCTGTCTGGAGGCACTCAGTGACCTTGGAGGGAAAATGATGCACACCCGTGGGGCCTAGGAGTCCCCGGACGTGTACTTCCTTTAAAGCAAAGCGACTAAGAACTCCTGGAAAGAGCTGCATGCCTCCCTTTCTGCACGGCTACTCAGGGCCTAACCTGGAGGCGAGTTCTCACGTTGAGGTTCCCTTTAGCTCTAGAGCCTGTCATGCGGACCGCCACCGCGGCCACGGAAGCCCCTGGTTGAGAGAGAGCAAACTCACAATTTTCCCCGAAGCATTCTTCCAGGGCTCACTGGCCTGTCGGGAGCCGGGAATGTCAGGGAGCTTCAGGGCAGGCATGAATGCCGCCCTCCAAATGGGAAAGCAGGGCTAGTTCCAGCAGGCCCCCGTTTTCATGGGCACACTCAGCGTACATCCCCGTGGTTTCTAAGGCGTCCCAAGAGACACCGGTTGCCCTGTGTTTCCTTCCCTGAGTCAACTTATCGAAGTAGGGAGTCCCGCATCCAGCGAACGGTCTCAACCAAGGAACGCCGTAGCTGCTCCTCTGGGCCTGGGGCTGCCGGCGGTGCCAAAGAAGGAACAGGACTTGCATGGCAGTAAGAACCCAAGCCGCCGTCCTCTAGGAGGCACGGTGCCTTCAGTCAGGAGGTCCTGGATGGAATGCGAAGACGAGGGTTACTCTGAGCGCAGCTCCGATTGGGGCAACGCGTAAGACCTCCGCGCCATGTGGCATGTGCCAGAACGGTGTTCGTGAACGTGTGCGAGTGCTGAGGAAACCAAGCTGCTCCAAAAGAGAGGGCAGTGCGTTTCCCTACGCTCGGCGTGCGCAGAGGGGCTCTAAAGGGCTACGGGCCCGGATGTTGCTTAGCAGACCCAGGTGCGCCTGGGGTTACTCAGTGTTCCTGCCGGGAACAGGGTGCCCCGGCTAGCCTCCCAGGTGTCCAGAAAGCTGTGCTGCCGTTCAAGGTATGCAGGGCAGAGGCCACCGCCTCCTGGAAGCTGCAGCACGCCTCCGCTTCTGCACGGCAAATCAGGGCCTTACTTCCAGGCACGGGTTCACGCTGGGTGTGCCGGGAGCCACACAGCGTGCTAAGAGGCTGACTCTCTCCTCCAGCGGAGTGACTTCAGGTACGAGGGCGGGCCTCGCAGTGTTCCAAGCACAGCGTTCTCTCATGGCAGCTCACACAAGGGCCATGACAGAGTCTTCCTGGGCACTTGGCACTCACCAGCCATGCTGTCCTGAGGGCGTTCGAGGGCTCCGGAGATGTAGCGCTCCTCAAGGAACGCGCAGGGTGTGGTTGCCCAGCACCCGGCACGCTCAGGGGTCCTCCGAGGGAATCAACCAGTGGACCTCGACGTTGCTCAGCCGGCCCACAGGTGTCTGTCTGGAGGCACTCAGTGGCCTTGGAGGGAAAATGATGCACACCCGTGGGGCCTAGGAGTCCCCGGACGTGTACTTCCTTTAAAGCAAAGCGACTACGAACTCCTGGAAAGAGCTGCATGCCTCCCTTTCTGCACGGCTACTCAGGGCCTAACCTGGAGGCGAGTTCTCACGTTGAGGTTCCCTTTAGCTCTAGAGCCTGTCATGCGGACCGCCACCGCGGCCACGGAAGCCCCTGGTTGAGAGAGAGCAAACTCACAATTTTCCCCGAAGCATTCTTCCAGGGCTCACTGGCCTGTCGGGAGCCGGGAATGTCAGGGAGCTTCAGGGCAGGCATGAATGCCGCCCTCCAAATGGGAAAGCAGGGCTAGTTCCAGCAGGCCCCCGTTTTCATGGGCACACTCAGCGTACATCCCCGTGGTTTCTAAGGCGTCCCAAGAGACACCGGTTGCCCTGTGTTTCCTTCCCTGAGTCAACTTATCGAAGTAGGGAGTCCCGCATCCAGCGAACGGTCTCAACCAAGGAACGCCGTAGCTGCTCCTCTGGGCCTGGGGCTGCCGGCGGTGCCAAAGAAGGAACAGGACTTGCATGGCAGTAAGAACCCAAGCCGCCGTCCTCTAGGAGGCACGGTGCCTTCAGTCAGGAGGTCCTGGATGGAATGCGAAGACGAGGGTTACTCTGAGCGCAGCTCCGATTGGGGCAACGCGTAAGACCTCCGCGCCATGTGGCATGTGCCAGAACGGTGTTCGTGAACGTGTGCGAGTGCTGAGGAAACCAAGCTGCTCCAAAAGAGAGGGCAGTGCGTTTCCCTACGCTCGGCGTGCGCAGAGGGGCTCTAAAGGGCTACGGGCCCGGATGTTGCTTAGCAGACCCAGGTGCGCCTGGGGTTACTCAGTGTTCCTGCCGGGAACAGGGTGCCCCGGCTAGCCTCCCAGGTGTGCTAAAGCTGTGCTGCCGTTCAAGGTATGCAGAGCAGAGGCCACCGCCTCCTGGAAGCTGCAGCACGCCTCCGCTTCTGCACGGCAAATCAGGGCCTTACTTCCAGGCACGGGTTCACGCTGGGTGTGCCGGGAGCCACACAGCCTGCTAAGAGGCTGACTCTCTCCTCCAGCGGAGTGACTTCAGGTACGAGGGCGGGCCTCGCAGTGTTCCAAGCACAGCGTTCTCTCATGGCAGCTCACACAAGGGCCATGACAGAGTCTTCCTGGGCACTTGGCACTCACCAGCCATGCTGTCCTGAGGGCGTTCGAGGGCTCCGGAGATGTAGCGCTCCTCAAGGAACGCGCAGGGTGTGGTTGCCCAGCACCCGGCACGCTCAGGGGTCCTCCGAGGGAATCAACCAGTGGACCTCGACGTTGCTCAGCCGGCCCACAGGTGTCTGTCTGGAGGCACTCAGTGGCCTTGGAGGGAAAATGATGCACACCCGTGGGGCCTAGGAGTCCCCGGACGTGTACTTCCTTTAAAGCAAAGCGACTACGAACTCCTGGAAAGAGCTGCATGCCTCCCTTTCTGCACGGCTACTCAGGGCCTAACCTGGAGGCGAGTTCTCACGTTGAGGTTCCCTTTAGCTCTAGAGCCTGTCATGCGGACCGCCACCGCGGCCACGGAAGCCCCTGGTTGAGAGAGAGCAAACTCACAATTTTCCCCGAAGCATTCTTCCAGGGCTCACTGGCCTGTCGGGAGCCGGGAATGTCAGGGAGCTTCAGGGCAGGCATGAATGCCGCCCTCCAAATGGGAAAGCAGGGCTAGTTCCAGCAGGCCCCCGTTTTCATGGGCACACTCAGCGTACATCCCCGTGGTTTCTAAGGCGTCCCAAGAGACACCGGTTGCCCTGTGTTTCCTTCCCTGAGTCAACTTATCGAAGTAGGGAGTCCCGCATCCAGCGAACGGTCTCAACCAAGGAACGCCGTAGCTGCTCCTCTGGGCCTGGGGCTGCCGGCGGTGCCAAAGAAGGAACAGGACTTGCATGGCAGTAAGAACCCAAGCCGCCGTCCTCTAGGAGGCACGGTGCCTTCAGTCAGGAGGTCCTGGATGGAATGCGAAGACGAGGGTTACTCTGAGCGCAGCTCCGATTGGGGCAACGCGTAAGACCTCCGCGCCATGTGGCATGTGCCAGAACGGTGTTCGTGAACGTGTGCGAGTGCTGAGGAAACCAAGCTGCTCCAAAAGAGAGGGCAGTGCGTTTCCCTACGCTCGGCGTGCGCAGAGGGGCTCTAAAGGGCTACGGGCCCGGATGTTGCTTAGCAGACCCAGGTGCGCCTGGGGTTACTCAGTGTTCCTGCCGGGAACAGGGTGCCCCGGCTAGCCTCCCAGGTGTGCTAAAGCTGTGCTGCCGTTCAAGGTATGCAGAGCAGAGGCCACCGCCTCCTGGAAGCTGCAGCACGCCTCCGCTTCTGCACGGCAAATCAGGGCCTTACTTCCAGGCACGGGTTCACGCTGGGTGTGCCGGGAGCCACACAGCGTGCTAAGAGGCTGACTCTCTCCTCCAGCGGAGTGACTTCAGGTACGAGGGCGGGCCTCGCAGTGTTCCAAGCACAGCGTTCTCTCATGGCAGCTCACACAAGGGCCATGACAGAGTCTTCCTGGGCACTTGGCACTCACCAGCCATGCTGTCCTGAGGGCGTTCGAGGGCTCCGGAGATGTAGCGCTCCTCAAGGAACGCGCAGGGTGTGGTTGCCCAGCACCCGGCACGCTCAGGGGTCCTCCGAGGGAATCAACCAGTGGACCTCGACGTTGCTCAGCCGGCCCACAGGTGTCTGTCTGGAGGCACTCAGTGGCCTTGGAGGGAAAATGATGCACACCCGTGGGGCCTAGGAGTCCCCGGACGTGTACTTCCTTTAAAGCAAAGCGACTACGAACTCCTGGAAAGAGCTGCATGCCTCCCTTTCTGCACGGCTACTCAGGGCCTAACCTGGAGGCGAGTTCTCACGTTGAGGTTCCCTTTAGCTCTAGAGCCTGTCATGCGGACCGCCACCACGGCCACGGAAGCCCCTGGTTGAGAGAGAGCAAACTCACAATTTTCCCCGAAGCATTCTTCCAGGGCTCACTGGCCTGTCGGGAGCCGGGAATGTCAGGGAGCTTCAGGGCAGGCATGAATGCCGCCCTCCAAATGGGAAAGCAGGGCTAGTTCCAGCAGGCCCCCGTTTTCATGGGCACACTCAGCGTACATCCCCGTGGTTTCTAAGGCGTCCCAAGAGACACCGGTTGCCCTGTGTTTCCTTCCCTGAGTCAACTTATCGAAGTAGGGAGTCCCGCATCCAGCGAACGGTCTCAACCAAGGAACGCCGTAGCTGCTCCTCTGGGCCTGGGGCTGCCGGCGGTGCCAAAGAAGGAACAGGACTTGCATGGCAGTAAGAACCCAAGCCGCCGTCCTCTAGGAGGCACGGTGCCTTCAGTCAGGAGGTCCTGGATGGAATGCGAAGACGAGGGTTACTCTGAGCGCAGCTCCGATTGGGGCAACGCGTAAGACCTCCGCGCCATGTGGCATGTGCCAGAACGGTGTTCGTGAACGTGTGCGAGTGCTGAGGAAACCAAGCTGCTCCAAAAGAGAGGGCAGTGCGTTTCCCTACGCTCGGCGTGCGCAGAGGGGCTCTAAAGGGCTACGGGCCCGGATGTTGCTTAGCAGACCCAGGTGCGCCTGGGGTTACTCAGTGTTCCTGCCGGGAACAGGGTGCCCCGGCTAGCCTCCCAGGTGTGCTAAAGCTGTGCTGCCGTTCAAGGTATGCAGAGCAGAGGCCACCGCCTCCTGGAAGCTGCAGCACGCCTCCGCTTCTGCACGGCAAATCAGGGCCTTACTTCCAGGCACGGGTTCACGCTGGGTGTGCCGGGAGCCACACAGCGTGCTAAGAGGCTGACTCTCTCCTCCAGCGGAGTGACTTCAGGTACGAGGGCGGGCCTCGCAGTGTTCCAAGCACAGCGTTCTCTCATGGCAGCTCACACAAGGGCCATGACAGAGTCTTCCTGGGCACTTGGCACTCACCAGCCATGCTGTCCTGAGGGCGTTCGAGGGCTCCGGAGATGTAGCGCTCCTCAAGGAACGCGCAGGGTGTGGTTGCCCAGCACCCGGCACGCTCAGGGGTCCTCCGAGGGAATCAACCAGTGGACCTCGACGTTGCTCAGCCGGCCCACAGGTGTCTGTCTGGAGGCACTCAGTGGCCTTGGAGGGAAAATGATGCACACCCGTGGGGCCTAGGAGTCCCCGGACGTGTACTTCCTTTAAAGCAAAGCGACTACGAACTCCTGGAAAGAGCTGCATGCCTCCCTTTCTGCACGGCTACTCAGGGCCTAACCTGGAGGCGAGTTCTCACGTTGAGGTTCCCTTTAGCTCTAGAGCCTGTCATGCGGACCGCCACCGCGGCCACGGAAGCCCCTGGTTGAGAGAGAGCAAACTCACAATTTTCCCCGAAGCATTCTTCCAGGGCTCACTGGCCTGTCGGGAGCCGGGAATGTCAGGGAGCTTCAGGGCAGGCATGAATGCCGCCCTCCAAATGGGAAAGCAGGGCTAGTTCCAGCAGGCCCCCGTTTTCATGGGCACACTCAGCGTACATCCCCGTGGTTTCTAAGGCGTCCCAAGAGACACCGGTTGCCCTGTGTTTCCTTCCCTGAGTCAACTTATCGAAGTAGGGAGTCCCACATCCAGCGAACGGTCTCAACCAAGGAACGCCGTAGCTGCTCCTCTGGGCCTGGGGCTGCCGGCGGTGCCAAAGAAGGAACAGGACTTGCATGGCAGTAAGAACCCAAGCCGCCGTCCTCTAGGAGGCACGGTGCCTTCAGTCAGGAGGTCCTGGATGGAATGCAAAGACGAGGGTTACTCTGAGCGCAGCTCCGATTGGGGCAACGCGTAAGACCTCCGCGCCATGTGGCATGTGCCAGAACGGTGTTCGTGAACGTGTGCGAGTGCTGAGGAAACCAAGCTGCTCCAAAAGAGAGGGCAGTGCGTTTCCCTACGCTCGGCGTGCGCAGAGGGGCTCTAAAGGGCTACGGGCCCGGATGTTGCTTAGCAGACCCAGGTGCGCCTGGGGTTACTCAGTGTTCCTGCCGGGAACAGGGTGCCCCGGCTAGCCTCCCAGGTGTGCTAAAGCTGTGCTGCCGTTCAAGGTATGCAGAGCAGAGGCCACCGCCTCCTGGAAGCTGCAGCACGCCTCCGCTTCTGCACGGCAAATCAGGGCCTTACTTCCAGGCACGGGTTCACGCTGGGTGTGCCGGGAGCCACACAGCCTGCTAAGAGGCTGACTCTCTCCTCCAGCGGAGTGACTTCAGGTACGAGGGCGGGCCTCGCAGTGTTCCAAGCACAGCGTTCTCTCATGGCAGCTCACACAAGGGCCATGACAGAGTCTTCCTGGGCACTTGGCACTCACCAGCCATGCTGTCCTGAGGGCGTTCGAGGGCTCCGGAGATGTAGCGCTCCTCAAGGAACGCGCAGGGTGTGGTTGCCCAGCACCCGGCACGCTCAGGGGTCCTCCGAGGGAATCAACCAGTGGACCTCGACGTTGCTCAGCCGGCCCACAGGTGTCTGTCTGGAGGCACTCAGTGGCCTTGGAGGGAAAATGATGCACACCCGTGGGGCCTAGGAGTCCCCGGACGTGTACTTCCTTTAAAGCAAAGCGACTACGAACTCCTGGAAAGAGCTGCATGCCTCCCTTTCTGCACGGCTACTCAGGGCCTAACCTGGAGGCGAGTTCTCACGTTGAGGTTCCCTTTAGCTCTAGAGCCTGTCATGCGGACCGCCACCGCGGCCACGGAAGCCCCTGGTTGAGAGAGAGCAAACTCACAATTTTCCCCGAAGCATTCTTCCAGGGCTCACTGGCCTGTCGGGAGCCGGGAATGTCAGGGAGCTTCAGGGCAGGCATGAATGCCGCCCTCCAAATGGGAAAGCAGGGCTAGTTCCAGCAGGCCCCCGTTTTCATGGGCACACTCAGCGTACATCCCCGTGGTTTCTAAGGCGTCCCAAGAGACACCGGTTGCCCTGTGTTTCCTTCCCTGAGTCAACTTATCGAAGTAGGGAGTCCCGCATCCAGCGAACGGTCTCAACCAAGGAACGCCGTAGCTGCTCCTCTGGGCCTGGGGCTGCCGGCGGTGCCAAAGAAGGAACAGGACTTGCATGGCAGTAAGAACCCAAGCCGCCGTCCTCTAGGAGGCACGGTGCCTTCAGTCAGGAGGTCCTGGATGGAATGCGAAGACGAGGGTTACTCTGAGCGCAGCTCCGATTGGGGCAACGCGTAAGACCTCCGCGCCATGTGGCATGTGCCAGAACGGTGTTCGTGAACGTGTGCGAGTGCTGAGGAAACCAAGCTGCTCCAAAAGAGAGGGCAGTGCGTTTCCCTACGCTCGGCGTGCGCAGAGGGGCTCTAAAGGGCTACGGGCCCGGATGTTGCTTAGCAGACCCAGGTGCGCCTGGGGTTACTCAGTGTTCCTGCCGGGAACAGGGTGCCCCGGCTAGCCTCCCAGGTGTGCTAAAGCTGTGCTGCCGTTCAAGGTATGCAGAGCAGAGGCCACCGCCTCCTGGAAGCTGCAGCACGCCTCCGCTTCTGCACGGCAAATCAGGGCCTTACTTCCAGGCACGGGTTCACGCTGGGTGTGCCGGGAGCCACACAGCCTGCTAAGAGGCTGACTCTCTCCTCCAGCGGAGTGACTTCAGGTACGAGGGCGGGCCTCGCAGTGTTCCAAGCACAGCGTTCTCTCATGGCAGCTCACACAAGGGCCATGACAGAGTCTTCCTGGGCACTTGGCACTCACCAGCCATGCTGTCCTGAGGGCGTTCGAGGGCTCCGGAGATGTAGCGCTCCTCAAGGAACGCGCAGGGTGTGGTTGCCCAGCACCCGGCACGCTCAGGGGTCCTCCGAGGGAATCAACCAGTGGACCTCGACGTTGCTCAGCCGGCCCACAGGTGTCTGTCTGGAGGCACTCAGTGGCCTTGGAGGGAAAATGATGCACACCCGTGGGGCCTAGGAGTCCCCGGACGTGTACTTCCTTTAAAGCAAAGCGACTACGAACTCCTGGAAAGAGCTGCATGCCTCCCTTTCTGCACGGCTACTCAGGGCCTAACCTGGAGGCGAGTTCTCACGTTGAGGTTCCCTTTAGCTCTAGAGCCTGTCATGCGGACCGCCACCGCGGCCACGGAAGCCCCTGGTTGAGAGAGAGCAAACTCACAATTTTCCCCGAAGCATTCTTCCAGGGCTCACTGGCCTGTCGGGAGCCGGGAATGTCAGGGAGCTTCAGGGCAGGCATGAATGCCGCCCTCCAAATGGGAAAGCAGGGCTAGTTCCAGCAGGCCCCCGTTTTCATGGGCACACTCAGCGTACATCCCCGTGGTTTCTAAGGCGTCCCAAGAGACACCGGTTGCCCTGTGTTTCCTTCCCTGAGTCAACTTATCGAAGTAGGGAGTCCCGCATCCAGCGAACGGTCTCAACCAAGGAACGCCGTAGCTGCTCCTCTGGGCCTGGGGCTGCCGGCGGTGCCAAAGAAGGAACAGGACTTGCATGGCAGTAAGAACCCAAGCCACCGTCCTCTAGGAGGCACGGTGCCTTCAGTCAGGAGGTCCTGGATGGAATGCGAAGACGAGGGTTACTCTGAGCGCAGCTCCGATTGGGGCAACGCGTAAGACCTCCGCGCCATGTGGCATGTGCCAGAACGGTGTTCGTGAACGTGTGCGAGTGCTGAGGAAACCAAGCTGCTCCAAAAGAGAGGGCAGTGCGTTTCCCTACGCTCGGCGTGCGCAGAGGGGCTCTAAAGGGCTACGGGCCCGGATGTTGCTTAGCAGACCCAGGTGCGCCTGGGGTTACTCAGTGTTCCTGCCGGGAACAGGGTGCCCCGGCTAGCCTCCCAGGTGTCCAGAAAGCTGTGCTGCCGTTCAAGGTATGCAGGGCAGAGGCCACCGCCTCCTGGAAGCTGCAGCACGCCTCCGCTTCTGCACGGCAAATCAGGGCCTTACTTCCAGGCACGGGTTCACGCTGGGTGTGCCGGGAGCCACACAGCGTGCTAAGAGGCTGACTCTCTCCTCCAGCGGAGTGACTTCAGGTACGAGGGCGGGCCTCGCAGTGTTCCAAGCACAGCGTTCTCTCATGGCAGCTCACACAAGGGCCATGACAGTCTTCCTGGGCACTTGGCACTCACCAGCCATGCTGTCCTGAGGGCGTTCGAGGGCTCCGGAGATGTAGCGCTCCTCAAGGAACGCGCAGGGTGTGGTTGCCCAGCACCCGGCACGCTCAGGGGTCCTCCGAGGGAATCAACCAGTGGACCTCGACGTTGCTCAGCCGGCCCACAGGTGTCTGTCTGGAGGCACTCAGTGGCCTTGGAGGGAAAATGATGCACACCCGTGGGGCCTAGGAGTCCCCGGACGTGTACTTCCTTTAAAGCAAAGCGACTAAGAACTCCTGGAAAGAGCTGCATGCCTCCCTTTCTGCACGGCTACTCAGGGCCTAACCTGGAGGCGAGTTCTCACGTTGAGGTTCCCTTTAGCTCTAGAGCCTGTCATGCGGACCGCCACCGCGGCCACGGAAGCCCCTGGTTGAGAGAGAGCAAACTCACAATTTTCCCCGAAGCATTCTTCCAGGGCTCACTGGCCTGTCGGGAGCCGGGAATGTCAGGGAGCTTCAGGGCAGGCATGAATGCCGCCCTCCAAATGGGAAAGCAGGGCTAGTTCCAGCAGGCCCCCGTTTTCATGGGCACACTCAGCGTACATCCCCGTGGTTTCTAAGGCGTCCCAAGAGACACCGGTTGCCCTGTGTTTCCTTCCCTGAGTCAACTTATCGAAGTAGGGAGTCCCGCATCCAGCGAACGGTCTCAACCAAGGAACGCCGTAGCTGCTCCTCTGGGCCTGGGGCTGCCGGCGGTGCCAAAGAAGGAACAGGACTTGCATGGCAGTAAGAACCCAAGCCGCCGTCCTCTAGGAGGCACGGTGCCTTCAGTCAGGAGGTCCTGGATGGAATGCGAAGACGAGGGTTACTCTGAGCGCAGCTCCGATTGGGGCAACGCGTAAGACCTCCGCGCCATGTGGCATGTGCCAGAACGGTGTTCGTGAACGTGTGCGAGTGCTGAGGAAACCAAGCTGCTCCAAAAGAGAGGGCAGTGCGTTTCCCTACGCTCGGCGTGCGCAGAGGGGCTCTAAAGGGCTACGGGCCCGGATGTTGCTTAGCAGACCCAGGTGCGCCTGGGGTTACTCAGTGTTCCTGCCGGGAACAGGGTGCCCCGGCTAGCCTCCCAGGTGTGCTAAAGCTGTGCTGCCGTTCAAGGTATGCAGAGCAGAGGCCACCGCCTCCTGGAAGCTGCAGCACGCCTCCGCTTCTGCACGGCAAATCAGGGCCTTACTTCCAGGCACGGGTTCACGCTGGGTGTGCCGGGAGCCACACAGCGTGCTAAGAGGCTGACTCTCTCCTCCAGCGGAGTGACTTCAGGTACGAGGGCGGGCCTCGCAGTGTTCCAAGCACAGCGTTCTCTCATGGCAGCTCACACAAGGGCCATGACAGAGTCTTCCTGGGCACTTGGCACTCACCAGCCATGCTGTCCTGAGGGCGTTCGAGGGCTCCGGAGATGTAGCGCTCCTCAAGGAACGCGCAGGGTGTGGTTGCCCAGCACCCGGCACGCTCAGGGGTCCTCCGAGGGAATCAACCAGTGGACCTCGACGTTGCTCAGCCGGCCCACAGGTGTCTGTCTGGAGGCACTCAGTGGCCTTGGAGGGAAAATGATGCACACCCGTGGGGCCTAGGAGTCCCCGGACGTGTACTTCCTTTAAAGCAAAGCGACTACGAACTCCTGGAAAGAGCTGCATGCCTCCCTTTCTGCACGGCTACTCAGGGCCTAACCTGGAGGCGAGTTCTCACGTTGAGGTTCCCTTTAGCTCTAGAGCCTGTCATGCGGACCGCCACCGCGGCCACGGAAGCCCCTGGTTGAGAGAGAGCAAACTCACAATTTTCCCCGAAGCATTCTTCCAGGGCTCACTGGCCTGTCGGGAGCCGGGAATGTCAGGGAGCTTCAGGGCAGGCATGAATGCCGCCCTCCAAATGGGAAAGCAGGGCTAGTTCCAGCAGGCCCCCGTTTTCATGGGCACACTCAGCGTACATCCCCGTGGTTTCTAAGGCGTCCCAAGAGACACCGGTTGCCCTGTGTTTCCTTCCCTGAGTCAACTTATCGAAGTAGGGAGTCCCGCATCCAGCGAACGGTCTCAACCAAGGAACGCCGTAGCTGCTCCTCTGGGCCTGGGGCTGCCGGCGGTGCCAAAGAAGGAACAGGACTTGCATGGCAGTAAGAACCCAAGCCGCCGTCCTCTAGGAGGCACGGTGCCTTCAGTCAGGAGGTCCTGGATGGAATGCGAAGACGAGGGTTACTCTGAGCGCAGCTCCGATTGGGGCAACGCGTAAGACCTCCGCGCCATGTGGCATGTGCCAGAACGGTGTTCGTGAACGTGTGCGAGTGCTGAGGAAACCAAGCTGCTCCAAAAGAGAGGGCAGTGCGTTTCCCTACGCTCGGCGTGCGCAGAGGGGCTCTAAAGGGCTACGGGCCCGGATGTTGCTTAGCAGACCCAGGTGCGCCTGGGGTTACTCAGTGTTCCTGCCGGGAACAGGGTGCCCCGGCTAGCCTCCCAGGTGTCCAGAAAGCTGTGCTGCCGTTCAAGGTATGCAGGGCAGAGGCCACCGCCTCCTGGAAGCTGCAGCACGCCTCCGCTTCTGCACGGCAAATCAGGGCCTTACTTCCAGGCACGGGTTCACGCTGGGTGTGCCGGGAGCCACACAGCGTGCTAAGAGGCTGACTCTCTCCTCCAGCGGAGTGACTTCAGGTACGAGGGCGGGCCTCGCAGTGTTCCAAGCACAGCGTTCTCTCATGGCAGCTCACACAAGGGCCATGACAGTCTTCCTGGGCACTTGGCACTCACCAGCCATGCTGTCCTGAGGGCGTTCGAGGGCTCCGGAGATGTAGCGCTCCTCAAGGAACGCGCAGGGTGTGGTTGCCCAGCACCCGGCACGCTCAGGGGTCCTCCGAGGGAATCAACCAGTGGACCTCGACGTTGCTCAGCCGGCCCACAGGTGTCTGTCTGGAGGCACTCAGTGGCCTTGGAGGGAAAATGATGCACACCCGTGGGGCCTAGGAGTCCCCGGACGTGTACTTCCTTTAAAGCAAAGCGACTACGAACTCCTGGAAAGAGCTGCATGCCTCCCTTTCTGCACGGCTACTCAGGGCCTAACCTGGAGGCGAGTTCTCACGTTGAGGTTCCCTTTAGCTCTAGAGCCTGTCATGCGGACCGCCACCGCGGCCACGGAAGCCCCTGGTTGAGAGAGAGCAAACTCACAATTTTCCCCGAAGCATTCTTCCAGGGCTCACTGGCCTGTCGGGAGCCGGGAATGTCAGGGAGCTTCAGGGCAGGCATGAATGCCGCCCTCCAAATGGGAAAGCAGGGCTAGTTCCAGCAGGCCCCCGTTTTCATGGGCACACTCAGCGTACATCCCCGTGGTTTCTAAGGCGTCCCAAGAGACACCGGTTGCCCTGTGTTTCCTTCCCTGAGTCAACTTATCGAAGTAGGGAGTCCCGCATCCAGCGAACGGTCTCAACCAAGGAACGCCGTAGCTGCTCCTCTGGGCCTGGGGCTGCCGGCGGTGCCAAAGAAGGAACAGGACTTGCATGGCAGTAAGAACCCAAGCCGCCGTCCTCTAGGAGGCACGGTGCCTTCAGTCAGGAGGTCCTGGATGGAATGCGAAGACGAGGGTTACTCTGAGCGCAGCTCCGATTGGGGCAACGCGTAAGACCTCCGCGCCATGTGGCATGTGCCAGAACGGTGTTCGTGAACGTGTGCGAGTGCTGAGGAAACCAAGCTGCTCCAAAAGAGAGGGCAGTGCGTTTCCCTACGCTCGGCGTGCGCAGAGGGGCTCTAAAGGGCTACGGGCCCGGATGTTGCTTAGCAGACCCAGGTGCGCCTGGGGTTACTCAGTGTTCCTGCCGGGAACAGGGTGCCCCGGCTAGCCTCCCAGGTGTGCTAAAGCTGTGCTGCCGTTCAAGGTATGCAGAGCAGAGGCCACCGCCTCCTGGAAGCTGCAGCACGCCTCCGCTTCTGCACGGCAAATCAGGGCCTTACTTCCAGGCACGGGTTCACGCTGGGTGTGCCGGGAGCCACACAGCGTGCTAAGAGGCTGACTCTCTCCTCCAGCGGAGTGACTTCAGGTACGAGGGCGGGCCTCGCAGTGTTCCAAGCACAGCGTTCTCTCATGGCAGCTCACACAAGGGCCATGACAGAGTCTTCCTGGGCACTTGGCACTCACCAGCCATGCTGTCCTGAGGGCGTTCGAGGGCTCCGGAGATGTAGCGCTCCTCAAGGAACGCGCAGGGTGTGGTTGCCCAGCACCCGGCACGCTCAGGGGTCCTCCGAGGGAATCAACCAGTGGACCTCGACGTTGCTCAGCCGGCCCACAGGTGTCTGTCTGGAGGCACTCAGTGGCCTTGGAGGGAAAATGATGCACACCCGTGGGGCCTAGGAGTCCCCGGACGTGTACTTCCTTTAAAGCAAAGCGACTACGAACTCCTGGAAAGAGCTGCATGCCTCCCTTTCTGCACGGCTACTCAGGGCCTAACCTGGAGGCGAGTTCTCACGTTGAGGTTCCCTTTAGCTCTAGAGCCTGTCATGCGGACCGCCACCGCGGCCACGGAAGCCCCTGGTTGAGAGAGAGCAAACTCACAATTTTCCCCGAAGCATTCTTCCAGGGCTCACTGGCCTGTCGGGAGCCGGGAATGTCAGGGAGCTTCAGGGCAGGCATGAATGCCGCCCTCCAAATGGGAAAGCAGGGCTAGTTCCAGCAGGCCCCCGTTTTCATGGGCACACTCAGCGTACATCCCCGTGGTTTCTAAGGCGTCCCAAGAGACACCGGTTGCCCTGTGTTTCCTTCCCTGAGTCAACTTATCGAAGTAGGGAGTCCCGCATCCAGCGAACGGTCTCAACCAAGGAACGCCGTAGCTGCTCCTCTGGGCCTGGGGCTGCCGGCGGTGCCAAAGAAGGAACAGGACTTGCATGGCAGTAAGAACCCAAGCCGCCGTCCTCTAGGAGGCACGGTGCCTTCAGTCAGGAGGTCCTGGATGGAATGCGAAGACGAGGGTTACTCTGAGCGCAGCTCCGATTGGGGCAACGCGTAAGACCTCCGCGCCATGTGGCATGTGCCAGAACGGTGTTCGTGAACGTGTGCGAGTGCTGAGGAAACCAAGCTGCTCCAAAAGAGAGGGCAGTGCGTTTCCCTACGCTCGGCGTGCGCAGAGGGGCTCTAAAGGGCTACGGGCCCGGATGTTGCTTAGCAGACCCAGGTGCGCCTGGGGTTACTCAGTGTTCCTGCCGGGAACAGGGTGCCCCGGCTAGCCTCCCAGGTGTCCAGAAAGCTGTGCTGCCGTTCAAGGTATGCAGGGCAGAGGCCACCGCCTCCTGGAAGCTGCAGCACGCCTCCGCTTCTGCACGGCAAATCAGGGCCTTACTTCCAGGCACGGGTTCACGCTGGGTGTGCCGGGAGCCACACAGCGTGCTAAGAGGCTGACTCTCTCCTCCAGCGGAGTGACTTCAGGTACGAGGGCGGGCCTCGCAGTGTTCCAAGCACAGCGTTCTCTCATGGCAGCTCACACAAGGGCCATGACAGTCTTCCTGGGCACTTGGCACTCACCAGCCATGCTGTCCTGAGGGCGTTCGAGGGCTCCGGAGATGTAGCGCTCCTCAAGGAACGCGCAGGGTGTGGTTGCCCAGCACCCGGCACGCTCAGGGGTCCTCCGAGGGAATCAACCAGTGGACCTCGACGTTGCTCAGCCGGCCCACAGGTGTCTGTCTGGAGGCACTCAGTGGCCTTGGAGGGAAAATGATGCACACCCGTGGGGCCTAGGAGTCCCCGGACGTGTACTTCCTTTAAAGCAAAGCGACTACGAACTCCTGGAAAGAGCTGCATGCCTCCCTTTCTGCACGGCTACTCAGGGCCTAACCTGGAGGCGAGTTCTCACGTTGAGGTTCCCTTTAGCTCTAGAGCCTGTCATGCGGACCGCCACCGCGGCCACGGAAGCCCCTGGTTGAGAGAGAGCAAACTCACAATTTTCCCCGAAGCATTCTTCCAGGGCTCACTGGCCTGTCGGGAGCCGGGAATGTCAGGGAGCTTCAAGGCAGGCATGAATGCCGCCCTCCAAATGGGAAAGCAGGGCTAGTTCCAGCAGGCCCCCGTTTTCATGGGCACACTCAGCGTACATCCCCGTGGTTTCTAAGGCGTCCCAAGAGACACCGGTTGCCCTGTGTTTCCTTCCCTGAGTCAACTTATCGAAGTAGGGAGTCCCGCATCCAGCGAACGGTCTCAACCAAGGAACGCCGTAGCTGCTCCTCTGGGCCTGGGGCTGCCGGCGGTGCCAAAGAAGGAACAGGACTTGCATGGCAGTAAGAACCCAAGCCGCCGTCCTCTAGGAGGCACGGTGCCTTCAGTCAGGAGGTCCTGGATGGAATGCGAAGACGAGGGTTACTCTGAGCGCAGCTCCGATTGGGGCAACGCGTAAGACCTCCGCGCCATGTGGCATGTGCCAGAACGGTGTTCGTGAACGTGTGCGAGTGCTGAGGAAACCAAGCTGCTCCAAAAGAGAGGGCAGTGCGTTTCCCTACGCTCGGCGTGCGCAGAGGGGCTCTAAAGGGCTACGGGCCCGGATGTTGCTTAGCAGACCCAGGTGCGCCTGGGGTTACTCAGTGTTCCTGCCGGGAACAGGGTGCCCCGGCTAGCCTCCCAGGTGTGCTAAAGCTGTGCTGCCGTTCAAGGTATGCAGAGCAGAGGCCACCGCCTCCTGGAAGCTGCAGCACGCCTCCGCTTCTGCACGGCAAATCAGGGCCTTACTTCCAGGCACGGGTTCACGCTGGGTGTGCCGGGAGCCACACAGCGTGCTAAGAGGCTGACTCTCTCCTCCAGCGGAGTGACTTCAGGTACGAGGGCGGGCCTCGCAGTGTTCCAAGCACAGCGTTCTCTCATGGCAGCTCACACAAGGGCCATGACAGAGTCTTCCTGGGCACTTGGCACTCACCAGCCATGCTGTCCTGAGGGCGTTCGAGGGCTCCGGAGATGTAGCGCTCCTCAAGGAACGCGCAGGGTGTGGTTGCCCAGCACCCGGCACGCTCAGGGGTCCTCCGAGGGAATCAACCAGTGGACCTCGACGTTGCTCAGCCGGCCCACAGGTGTCTGTCTGGAGGCACTCAGTGGCCTTGGAGGGAAAATGATGCACACCCGTGGGGCCTAGGAGTCCCCGGACGTGTACTTCCTTTAAAGCAAAGCGACTACGAACTCCTGGAAAGAGCTGCATGCCTCCCTTTCTGCACGGCTACTCAGGGCCTAACCTGGAGGCGAGTTCTCACGTTGAGGTTCCCTTTAGCTCTAGAGCCTGTCATGCGGACCGCCACCGCGGCCACGGAAGCCCCTGGTTGAGAGAGAGCAAACTCACAATTTTCCCCGAAGCATTCTTCCAGGGCTCACTGGCCTGTCGGGAGCCGGGAATGTCAGGGAGCTTCAGGGCAGGCATGAATGCCGCCCTCCAAATGGGAAAGCAGGGCTAGTTCCAGCAGGCCCCCGTTTTCATGGGCACACTCAGCGTACATCCCCGTGGTTTCTAAGGCGTCCCAAGAGACACCGGTTGCCCTGTGTTTCCTTCCCTGAGTCAACTTATCGAAGTAGGGAGTCCCGCATCCAGCGAACGGTCTCAACCAAGGAACGCCGTAGCTGCTCCTCTGGGCCTGGGGCTGCCGGCGGTGCCAAAGAAGGAACAGGACTTGCATGGCAGTAAGAACCCAAGCCGCCGTCCTCTAGGAGGCACGGTGCCTTCAGTCAGGAGGTCCTGGATGGAATGCGAAGACGAGGGTTACTCTGAGCGCAGCTCCGATTGGGGCAACGCGTAAGACCTCCGCGCCATGTGGCATGTGCCAGAACGGTGTTCGTGAACGTGTGCGAGTGCTGAGGAAACCAAGCTGCTCCAAAAGAGAGGGCAGTGCGTTTCCCTACGCTCGGCGTGCGCAGAGGGGCTCTAAAGGGCTACGGGCCCGGATGTTGCTTAGCAGACCCAGGTGCGCCTGGGGTTACTCAGTGTTCCTGCCGGGAACAGGGTGCCCCGGCTAGCCTCCCAGGTGTGCTAAAGCTGTGCTGCCGTTCAAGGTATGCAGAGCAGAGGCCACCGCCTCCTGGAAGCTGCAGCACGCCTCCGCTTCTGCACGGCAAATCAGGGCCTTACTTCCAGGCACGGGTTCACGCTGGGTGTGCCGGGAGCCACACAGCCTGCTAAGAGGCTGACTCTCTCCTCCAGCGGAGTGACTTCAGGTACGAGGGCGGGCCTCGCAGTGTTCCAAGCACAGCGTTCTCTCATGGCAGCTCACACAAGGGCCATGACAGAGTCTTCCTGGGCACTTGGCACTCACCAGCCATGCTGTCCTGAGGGCGTTCGAGGGCTCCGGAGATGTAGCGCTCCTCAAGGAACGCGCAGGGTGTGGTTGCCCAGCACCCGGCACGCTCAGGGGTCCTCCGAGGGAATCAACCAGTGGACCTCGACGTTGCTCAGCCGGCCCACAGGTGTCTGTCTGGAGGCACTCAGTGGCCTTGGAGGGAAAATGATGCACACCCGTGGGGCCTAGGAGTCCCCGGACGTGTACTTCCTTTAAAGCAAAGCGACTACGAACTCCTGGAAAGAGCTGCATGCCTCCCTTTCTGCACGGCTACTCAGGGCCTAACCTGGAGGCGAGTTCTCACGTTGAGGTTCCCTTTAGCTCTAGAGCCTGTCATGCGGACCGCCACCGCGGCCACGGAAGCCCCTGGTTGAGAGAGAGCAAACTCACAATTTTCCCCGAAGCATTCTTCCAGGGCTCACTGGCCTGTCGGGAGCCGGGAATGTCAGGGAGCTTCAGGGCAGGCATGAATGCCGCCCTCCAAATGGGAAAGCAGGGCTAGTTCCAGCAGGCCCCCGTTTTCATGGGCACACTCAGCGTACATCCCCGTGGTTTCTAAGGCGTCCCAAGAGACACCGGTTGCCCTGTGTTTCCTTCCCTGAGTCAACTTATCGAAGTAGGGAGTCCCGCATCCAGCGAACGGTCTCAACCAAGGAACGCCGTAGCTGCTCCTCTGGGCCTGGGGCTGCCGGCGGTGCCAAAGAAGGAACAGGACTTGCATGGCAGTAAGAACCCAAGCCGCCGTCCTCTAGGAGGCACGGTGCCTTCAGTCAGGAGGTCCTGGATGGAATGCGAAGACGAGGGTTACTCTGAGCGCAGCTCCGATTGGGGCAACGCGTAAGACCTCCGCGCCATGTGGCATGTGCCAGAACGGTGTTCGTGAACGTGTGCGAGTGCTGAGGAAACCAAGCTGCTCCAAAAGAGAGGGCAGTGCGTTTCCCTACGCTCGGCGTGCGCAGAGGGGCTCTAAAGGGCTACGGGCCCGGATGTTGCTTAGCAGACCCAGGTGCGCCTGGGGTTACTCAGTGTTCCTGCCGGGAACAGGGTGCCCCGGCTAGCCTCCCAGGTGTGCTAAAGCTGTGCTGCCGTTCAAGGTATGCAGAGCAGAGGCCACCGCCTCCTGGAAGCTGCAGCACGCCTCCGCTTCTGCACGGCAAATCAGGGCCTTACTTCCAGGCACGGGTTCACGCTGGGTGTGCCGGGAGCCACACAGCGTGCTAAGAGGCTGACTCTCTCCTCCAGCGGAGTGACTTCAGGTACGAGGGCGGGCCTCGCAGTGTTCCAAGCACAGCGTTCTCTCATGGCAGCTCACACAAGGGCCATGACAGAGTCTTCCTGGGCACTTGGCACTCACCAGCCATGCTGTCCTGAGGGCGTTCGAGGGCTCCGGAGATGTAGCGCTCCTCAAGGAACGCGCAGGGTGTGGTTGCCCAGCACCCGGCACGCTCAGGGGTCCTCCGAGGGAATCAACCAGTGGACCTCGACGTTGCTCAGCCGGCCCACAGGTGTCTGTCTGGAGGCACTCAGTGGCCTTGGAGGGAAAATGATGCACACCCGTGGGGCCTAGGAGTCCCCGGACGTGTACTTCCTTTAAAGCAAAGCGACTACGAACTCCTGGAAAGAGCTGCATGCCTCCCTTTCTGCACGGCTACTCAGGGCCTAACCTGGAGGCGAGTTCTCACGTTGAGGTTCCCTTTAGCTCTAGAGCCTGTCATGCGGACCGCCACCGCGGCCACGGAAGCCCCTGGTTGAGAGAGAGCAAACTCACAATTTTCCCCGAAGCATTCTTCCAGGGCTCACTGGCCTGTCGGGAGCCGGGAATGTCAGGGAGCTTCAGGGCAGGCATGAATGCCGCCCTCCAAATGGGAAAGCAGGGCTAGTTCCAGCAGGCCCCCGTTTTCATGGGCACACTCAGCGTACATCCCCGTGGTTTCTAAGGCGTCCCAAGAGACACCGGTTGCCCTGTGTTTCCTTCCCTGAGTCAACTTATCGAAGTAGGGAGTCCCGCATCCAGCGAACGGTCTCAACCAAGGAACGCCGTAGCTGCTCCTCTGGGCCTGGGGCTGCCGGCGGTGCCAAAGAAGGAACAGGACTTGCATGGCAGTAAGAACCCAAGCCGCCGTCCTCTAGGAGGCACGGTGCCTTCAGTCAGGAGGTCCTGGATGGAATGCGAAGACGAGGGTTACTCTGAGCGCAGCTCCGATTGGGGCAACGCGTAAGACCTCCGCGCCATGTGGCATGTGCCAGAACGGTGTTCGTGAACGTGTGCGAGTGCTGAGGAAACCAAGCTGCTCCAAAAGAGAGGGCAGTGCGTTTCCCTACGCTCGGCGTGCGCAGAGGGGCTCTAAAGGGCTACGGGCCCGGATGTTGCTTAGCAGACCCAGGTGCGCCTGGGGTTACTCAGTGTTCCTGCCGGGAACAGGGTGCCCCGGCTAGCCTCCCAGGTGTCCAGAAAGCTGTGCTGCCGTTCAAGGTATGCAGGGCAGAGGCCACCGCCTCCTGGAAGCTGCAGCACGCCTCCGCTTCTGCACGGCAAATCAGGGCCTTACTTCCAGGCACGGGTTCACGCTGGGTGTGCCGGGAGCCACACAGCGTGCTAAGAGGCTGACTCTCTCCTCCAGCGGAGTGACTTCAGGTACGAGGGCGGGCCTCGCAGTGTTCCAAGCACAGCGTTCTCTCATGGCAGCTCACACAAGGGCCATGACAGTCTTCCTGGGCACTTGGCACTCACCAGCCATGCTGTCCTGAGGGCGTTCGAGGGCTCCGGAGATGTAGCGCTCCTCAAGGAACGCGCAGGGTGTGGTTGCCCAGCACCCGGCACGCTCAGGGGTCCTCCGAGGGAATCAACCAGTGGACCTCGACGTTGCTCAGCCGGCCCACAGGTGTCTGTCTGGAGGCACTCAGTGGCCTTGGAGGGAAAATGATGCACACCCGTGGGGCCTAGGAGTCCCCGGACGTGTACTTCCTTTAAAGCAAAGCGACTACGAACTCCTGGAAAGAGCTGCATGCCTCCCTTTCTGCACGGCTACTCAGGGCCTAACCTGGAGGCGAGTTCTCACGTTGAGGTTCCCTTTAGCTCTAGAGCCTGTCATGCGGACCACCACCGCGGCCACGGAAGCCACTGGTTGAGAGAGAGCAAACTCACAATTTTCCCCGAAGCATTCTTCCAGGGCTCACTGGCCTGTCGGGAGCCGGGAATGTCAGGTAGCTTCAGGGCAGGCATGAATGCCGCCCTCCAAATGGGAAAGCAGGGCTAGTTCCAGCAGGCCCCCGTTTTCATGGGCACACTCAGCGTACATCCCCGTGGTTTCTAAGGCGTCCCAAGAGACACCGGTTGCCCTGTGTTTCCTTCCCTGAGTCAACTTATCGAAGTAGGGAGTCCCGCATCCAGCGAACGGTCTCAACCAAGGAACGCCGTAGCTGCTCCTCTGGGCCTGGGGCTGCCGGCGGTGCCAAAGAAGGAACAGGACTTGCATGGCAGTAAGAACCCAAGCCGCCGTCCTCTAGGAGGCACGGTGCCTTCAGTCAGGAGGTCCTGGAAGGAATGCGAAGACGAGGGTTACTCTGAGCGCAGCTCCGATTGGGGCAACGCGTAAGACCTCCGCGCCATGTGGCATGTGCCAGAACGGTGTTCGTGAACGTGTGCGAGTGCTGAGGAAACCAAGCTGCTCCAAAAGAGAGGGCAGTGCGTTTCCCTACGCTCGGCGTGCGCAGAGGGGCTCTAAAGGGCTACGGGCCCGGATGTTGCTTAGCAGACCCAGGTGCGCCTGGGGTTACTCAGTGTTCCTGCCGGGAACAGGGTGCCCCGGCTAGCCTCCCAGGTGTGCTAAAGCTGTGCTGCCGTTCAAGGTATGCAGAGCAGAGGCCACCGCCTCCTGGAAGCTGCAGCACGCCTCCGCTTCTGCACGGCAAATCAGGGCCTTACTTCCAGGCACGGGTTCACGCTGGGTGTGCCGGGAGCCACACAGCGTGCTAAGAGGCTGACTCTCTCCTCCAGCGGAGTGACTTCAGGTACGAGGGCGGGCCTCGCAGTGTTCCAAGCACAGCGTTCTCTCATGGCAGCTCACACAAGGGCCATGACAGAGTCTTCCTGGGCACTTGGCACTCACCAGCCATGCTGTCCTGAGGGCGTTCGAGGGCTCCGGAGATGTAGCGCTCCTCAAGGAACGCGCAGGGTGTGGTTGCCCAGCACCCGGCACGCTCAGGGGTCCTCCGAGGGAATCAACCAGTGGACCTCGACGTTGCTCAGCCGGCCCACAGGTGTCTGTCTGGAGGCACTCAGTGGCCTTGGAGGGAAAATGATGCACACCCGTGGGGCCTAGGAGTCCCCGGACGTGTACTTCCTTTAAAGCAAAGCGACTACGAACTCCTGGAAAGAGCTGCATGCCTCCCTTTCTGCACGGCTACTCAGGGCCTAACCTGGAGGCGAGTTCTCACGTTGAGGTTCCCTTTAGCTCTAGAGCCTGTCATGCGGACCGCCACCGCGGCCACGGAAGCCCCTGGTTGAGAGAGAGCAAACTCACAATTTTCCCCGAAGCATTCTTCCAGGGCTCACTGGCCTGTCGGGAGCCGGGAATGTCAGGGAGCTTCAGGGCAGGCATGAATGCCGCCCTCCAAATGGGAAAGCAGGGCTAGTTCCAGCAGGCCCCCGTTTTCATGGGCACACTCAGCGTACATCCCCGTGGTTTCTAAGGCGTCCCAAGAGACACCGGTTGCCCTGTGTTTCCTTCCCTGAGTCAACTTATCGAAGTAGGGAGTCCCGCATCCAGCGAACGGTCTCAACCAAGGAACGCCGTAGCTGCTCCTCTGGGCCTGGGGCTGCCGGCGGTGCCAAAGAAGGAACAGGACTTGCATGGCAGTAAGAACCCAAGCCGCCGTCCTCTAGGAGGCACGGTGCCTTCAGTCAGGAGGTCCTGGATGGAATGCGAAGACGAGGGTTACTCTGAGCGCAGCTCCGATTGGGGCAACGCGTAAGACCTCCGCGCCATGTGGCATGTGCCAGAACGGTGTTCGTGAACGTGTGCGAGTGCTGAGGAAACCAAGCTGCTCCAAAAGAGAGGGCAGTGCGTTTCCCTACGCTCGGCGTGCGCAGAGGGGCTCTAAAGGGCTACGGGCCCGGATGTTGCTTAGCAGACCCAGGTGCGCCTGGGGTTACTCAGTGTTCCTGCCGGGAACAGGGTGCCCCGGCTAGCCTCCCAGGTGTCCAGAAAGCTGTGCTGCCGTTCAAGGTATGCAGGGCAGAGGCCACCGCCTCCTGGAAGCTGCAGCACGCCTCCGCTTCTGCACGGCAAATCAGGGCCTTACTTCCAGGCACGGGTTCACGCTGGGTGTGCCGGGAGCCACACAGCGTGCTAAGAGGCTGACTCTCTCCTCCAGCGGAGTGACTTCAGGTACGAGGGCGGGCCTCGCAGTGTTCCAAGCACAGCGTTCTCTCATGGCAGCTCACACAAGGGCCATGACAGAGTCTTCCTGGGCACTTGGCACTCACCAGCCATGCTGTCCTGAGGGCGTTCGAGGGCTCCGGAGATGTAGCGCTCCTCAAGGAACGCGCAGGGTGTGGTTGCCCAGCACCCGGCACGCTCAGGGGTCCTCCGAGGGAATCAACCAATGGACCTCGACGTTGCTCAGCCGGCCCACAGGTGTCTGTCTGGAGGCACTCAGTGACCTTGGAGGGAAAATGATGCACACCCGTGGGGCCTAGGAGTCCCCGGACGTGTACTTCCTTTAAAGCAAAGCGACTAAGAACTCCTGGAAAGAGCTGCATGCCTCCCTTTCTGCACGGCTACTCAGGGCCTAACCTGGAGGCGAGTTCTCACGTTGAGGTTCCCTTTAGCTCTAGAGCCTGTCATGCGGACCGCCACCGCGGCCACGGAAGCCCCTGGTTGAGAGAGAGCAAACTCACAATTTTCCCCGAAGCATTCTTCCAGGGCTCACTGGCCTGTCGGGAGCCGGGAATGTCAGGGAGCTTCAAGGCAGGCATGAATGCCGCCCTCCAAATGGGAAAGCAGGGCTAGTTCCAGCAGGCCCCCGTTTTCATGGGCACACTCAGCGTACATCCCCGTGGTTTCTAAGGCGTCCCAAGAGACACCGGTTGCCCTGTGTTTCCTTCCCTGAGTCAACTTATCGAAGTAGGGAGTCCCGCATCCAGCGAACGGTCTCAACCAAGGAACGCCGTAGCTGCTCCTTTGGGCCTGGGGCTGCCGGCGGTGCCAAAGAAGGAACAGGACTTGCATGGCAGTAAGAACCCAAGCCGCCGTCCTCTAGGAGGCACGGTGCCTTCAGTCAGGAGGTCCTGGAAGGAATGCGAAGACGAGGGTTACTCTGAGCGCAGCTCCGATTGGGGCAACGCGTAAGACCTCCGCGCCATGTGGCATGTGCCAGAACGGTGTTCGTGAACGTGTGCGAGTGCTGAGGAAACCAAGCTGCTCCAAAAGAGAGGGCAGTGCGTTTCCCTACGCTCGGCGTGCGCAGAGGGGCTCTAAAGGGCTACGGGCCCGGATGTTGCTTAGCAGACCCAGGTGCGCCTGGGGTTACTCAGTGTTCCTGCCGGGAACAGGGTGCCCCGGCTAGCCTCCCAGGTGTCCAGAAAGCTGTGCTGCCGTTCAAGGTATGCATGGCAGAGGCCACCGTCTCCTGGAAGCTGCAGCACGCCTCCGCTTCTGCACGGCAAATCAGGGCCTTACTTCCAGGCACGGGTTCACGCTGGGTGTGCCGGGAGCCACACAGCGTGCTAAGAGGCTGACTCTCTCCTCCAGCGGAGTGACTTCAGGTACGAGGGCGGGCCTCGCAGTGTTCCAAGCACAGCGTTCTCTCATGGCAGCTCACACAAGGGCCATGACAGAGTCTTCCTGGGCACTTGGCACTCACCAGCCATGCTGTCCTGAGGGCGTTCGAGGGCTCCGGAGATGTAGCGCTCCTCAAGGAACGCGCACGGTGTGGTTGCCCAGCACCCGGCACGCTCAGGGGTCCTCCGAGGGAATCAACCAGTGGACCTCGACGTTGCTCAGCCGGCCCACAGGTGTCTGTCTGGAGGCACTCAGTGGCCTTGGAGGGAAAATGATGCACACCCGTGGGGCCTAGGAGTCCCCGGACGTGTACTTCCTTTAAAGCAAAGCGACTACGAACTCCTGGAAAGAGCTGCATGCCTCCCTTTCTGCACGGCTACTCAGGGCCTAACCTGGAGGCGAGTTCTCACGTTGAGGTTCCCTTTAGCTCTAGAGCCTGTCATGCGGACCGCCACCGCGGCCACGGAAGCCCCTGGTTGAGAGAGAGCAAACTCACAATTTTCCCCGAAGCATTCTTCCAGGGCTCACTGGCCTGTCGGGAGCCGGGAATGTCAGGGAGCTTCAGGGCAGGCATGAATGCCGCCCTCCAAATGGGAAAGCAGGGCTAGTTCCAGCAGGCCCCCGTTTTCATGGGCACACTCAGCGTACATCCCCGTGGTTTCTAAGGCGTCCCAAGAGACACCGGTTGCCCTGTGTTTCCTTCCCTGAGTCAACTTATCGAAGTAGGGAGTCCCGCATCCAGCGAACGGTCTCAACCAAGGAACGCCGTAGCTGCTCCTCTGGGCCTGGGGCTGCCGGCGGTGCCAAAGAAGGAACAGGACTTGCATGGCAGTAAGAACCCAAGCCGCCGTCCTCTAGGAGGCACGGTGCCTTCAGTCAGGAGGTCCTGGATGGAATGCGAAGACGAGGGTTACTCTGAGCGCAGCTCCGATTGGGGCAACGCGTAAGACCTCCGCGCCATGTGGCATGTGCCAGAACGGTGTTCGTGAACGTGTGCGAGTGCTGAGGAAACCAAGCTGCTCCAAAAGAGAGGGCAGTGCGTTTCCCTACGCTCGGCGTGCGCAGAGGGGCTCTAAAGGGCTACGGGCCCGGATGTTGCTTAGCAGACCCAGGTGCGCCTGGGGTTACTCAGTGTTCCTGCCGGGAACAGGGTGCCCCGGCTAGCCTCCCAGGTGTGCTAAAGCTGTGCTGCCGTTCAAGGTATGCAGAGCAGAGGCCACCGCCTCCTGGAAGCTGCAGCACGCCTCCGCTTCTGCACGGCAAATCAGGGCCTTACTTCCAGGCACGGGTTCACGCTGGGTGTGCCGGGAGCCACACAGCCTGCTAAGAGGCTGACTCTCTCCTCCAGCGGAGTGACTTCAGGTACGAGGGCGGGCCTCGCAGTGTTCCAAGCACAGCGTTCTCTCATGGCAGCTCACACAAGGGCCATGACAGAGTCTTCCTGGGCACTTGGCACTCACCAGCCATGCTGTCCTGAGGGCGTTCGAGGGCTCCGGAGATGTAGCGCTCCTCAAGGAACGCGCAGGGTGTGGTTGCCCAGCACCCGGCACGCTCAGGGGTCCTCCGAGGGAATCAACCAGTGGACCTCGACGTTGCTCAGCCGGCCCACAGGTGTCTGTCTGGAGGCACTCAGTGGCCTTGGAGGGAAAATGATGCACACCCGTGGGGCCTAGGAGTCCCCGGACGTGTACTTCCTTTAAAGCAAAGCGACTACGAACTCCTGGAAAGAGCTGCATGCCTCCCTTTCTGCACGGCTACTCAGGGCCTAACCTGGAGGCGAGTTCTCACGTTGAGGTTCCCTTTAGCTCTAGAGCCTGTCATGCGGACCGCCACCGCGGCCACGGAAGCCCCTGGTTGAGAGAGAGCAAACTCACAATTTTCCCCGAAGCATTCTTCCAGGGCTCACTGGCCTGTCGGGAGCCGGGAATGTCAGGGAGCTTCAGGGCAGGCATGAATGCCGCCCTCCAAATGGGAAAGCAGGGCTAGTTCCAGCAGGCCCCCGTTTTCATGGGCACACTCAGCGTACATCCCCGTGGTTTCTAAGGCGTCCCAAGAGACACCGGTTGCCCTGTGTTTCCTTCCCTGAGTCAACTTATCGAAGTAGGGAGTCCCGCATCCAGCGAACGGTCTCAACCAAGGAACGCCGTAGCTGCTCCTCTGGGCCTGGGGCTGCCGGCGGTGCCAAAGAAGGAACAGGACTTGCATGGCAGTAAGAACCCAAGCCGCCGTCCTCTAGGAGGCACGGTGCCTTCAGTCAGGAGGTCCTGGATGGAATGCGAAGACGAGGGTTACTCTGAGCGCAGCTCCGATTGGGGCAACGCGTAAGACCTCCGCGCCATGTGGCATGTGCCAGAACGGTGTTCGTGAACGTGTGCGAGTGCTGAGGAAACCAAGCTGCTCCAAAAGAGAGGGCAGTGCGTTTCCCTACGCTCGGCGTGCGCAGAGGGGCTCTAAAGGGCTACGGGCCCGGATGTTGCTTAGCAGACCCAGGTGCGCCTGGGGTTACTCAGTGTTCCTGCCGGGAACAGGGTGCCCCGGCTAGCCTCCCAGGTGTCCAGAAAGCTGTGCTGCCGTTCAAGGTATGCAGGGCAGAGGCCACCGCCTCCTGGAAGCTGCAGCACGCCTCCGCTTCTGCACGGCAAATCAGGGCCTTACTTCCAGGCACGGGTTCACGCTGGGTGTGCCGGGAGCCACACAGCGTGCTAAGAGGCTGACTCTCTCCTCCAGCGGAGTGACTTCAGGTACGAGGGCGGGCCTCGCAGTGTTCCAAGCACAGCGTTCTCTCATGGCAGCTCACACAAGGGCCATGACAGAGTCTTCCTGGGCACTTGGCACTCACCAGCCATGCTGTCCTGAGGGCGTTCGAGGGCTCCGGAGATGTAGCGCTCCTCAAGGAACGCGCAGGGTGTGGTTGCCCAGCACCCGGCACGCTCAGGGGTCCTCCGAGGGAATCAACCAATGGACCTCGACGTTGCTCAGCCGGCCCACAGGTGTCTGTCTGGAGGCACTCAGTGACCTTGGAGGGAAAATGATGCACACCCGTGGGGCCTAGGAGTCCCCGGACGTGTACTTCCTTTAAAGCAAAGCGACTAAGAACTCCTGGAAAGAGCTGCATGCCTCCCTTTCTGCACGGCTACTCAGGGCCTAACCTGGAGGCGAGTTCTCACGTTGAGGTTCCCTTTAGCTCTAGAGCCTGTCATGCGGACCGCCACCGCGGCCACGGAAGCCCCTGGTTGAGAGAGAGCAAACTCACAATTTTCCCCGAAGCATTCTTCCAGGGCTCACTGGCCTGTCGGGAGCCGGGAATGTCAGGGAGCTTCAAGGCAGGCATGAATGCCGCCCTCCAAATGGGAAAGCAGGGCTAGTTCCAGCAGGCCCCCGTTTTCATGGGCACACTCAGCGTACATCCCCGTGGTTTCTAAGGCGTCCCAAGAGACACCGGTTGCCCTGTGTTTCCTTCCCTGAGTCAACTTATCGAAGTAGGGAGTCCCGCATCCAGCGAACGGTCTCAACCAAGGAACGCCGTAGCTGCTCCTCTGGGCCTGGGGCTGCCGGCGGTGCCAAAGAAGGAACAGGACTTGCATGGCAGTAAGAACCCAAGCCGCCGTCCTCTAGGAGGCACGGTGCCTTCAGTCAGGAGGTCCTGGAAGGAATGCGAAGACGAGGGTTACTCTGAGCGCAGCTCCGATTGGGGCAACGCGTAAGACCTCCGCGCCATGTGGCATGTGCCAGAACGGTGTTCGTGAACGTGTGCGAGTGCTGAGGAAACCAAGCTGCTCCAAAAGAGAGGGCAGTGCGTTTCCCTACGCTCGGCGTGCGCAGAGGGGCTCTAAAGGGCTACGGGCCCGGATGTTGCTTAGCAGACCCAGGTGCGCCTGGGGTTACTCAGTGTTCCTGCCGGGAACAGGGTGCCCCGGCTAGCCTCCCAGGTGTCCAGAAAGCTGTGCTGCCGTTCAAGGTATGCATGGCAGAGGCCACCGTCTCCTGGAAGCTGCAGCACGCCTCCGCTTCTGCACGGCAAATCAGGGCCTTACTTCCAGGCACGGGTTCACGCTGGGTGTGCCGGGAGCCACACAGCGTGCTAAGAGGCTGACTCTCTCCTCCAGCGGAGTGACTTCAGGTACGAGGGCGGGCCTCGCAGTGTTCCAAGCACAGCGTTCTCTCATGGCAGCTCACACAAGGGCCATGACAGAGTCTTCCTGGGCACTTGGCACTCACCAGCCATGCTGTCCTGAGGGCGTTCGAGGGCTCCGGAGATGTAGCGCTCCTCAAGGAACGCGCACGGTGTGGTTGCCCAGCACCCGGCACGCTCAGGGGTCCTCCGAGGGAATCAACCAGTGGACCTCGACGTTGCTCAGCCGGCCCACAGGTGTCTGTCTGGAGGCACTCAGTGGCCTTGGAGGGAAAATGATGCACACCCGTGGGGCCTAGGAGTCCCCGGACGTGTACTTCCTTTAAAGCAAAGCGACTACGAACTCCTGGAAAGAGCTGCATGCCTCCCTTTCTGCACGGCTACTCAGGGCCTAACCTGGAGGCGAGTTCTCACGTTGAGGTTCCCTTTAGCTCTAGAGCCTGTCATGCGGACCGCCACCGCGGCCACGGAAGCCCCTGGTTGAGAGAGAGCAAACTCACAATTTTCCCCGAAGCATTCTTCCAGGGCTCACTGGCCTGTCGGGAGCCGGGAATGTCAGGGAGCTTCAGGGCAGGCATGAATGCCGCCCTCCAAATGGGAAAGCAGGGCTAGTTCCAGCAGGCCCCCGTTTTCATGGGCACACTCAGCGTACATCCCCGTGGTTTCTAAGGCGTCCCAAGAGACACCGGTTGCCCTGTGTTTCCTTCCCTGAGTCAACTTATCGAAGTAGGGAGTCCCGCATCCAGCGAACGGTCTCAACCAAGGAACGCCGTAGCTGCTCCTCTGGGCCTGGGGCTGCCGGCGGTGCCAAAGAAGGAACAGGACTTGCATGGCAGTAAGAACCCAAGCCGCCGTCCTCTAGGAGGCACGGTGCCTTCAGTCAGGAGGTCCTGGATGGAATGCGAAGACGAGGGTTACTCTGAGCGCAGCTCCGATTGGGGCAACGCGTAAGACCTCCGCGCCATGTGGCATGTGCCAGAACGGTGTTCGTGAACGTGTGCGAGTGCTGAGGAAACCAAGCTGCTCCAAAAGAGAGGGCAGTGCGTTTCCCTACGCTCGGCGTGCGCAGAGGGGCTCTAAAGGGCTACGGGCCCGGATGTTGCTTAGCAGACCCAGGTGCGCCTGGGGTTACTCAGTGTTCCTGCCGGGAACAGGGTGCCCCGGCTAGCCTCCCAGGTGTGCTAAAGCTGTGCTGCCGTTCAAGGTATGCAGAGCAGAGGCCACCGCCTCCTGGAAGCTGCAGCACGCCTCCGCTTCTGCACGGCAAATCAGGGCCTTACTTCCAGGCACGGGTTCACGCTGGGTGTGCCGGGAGCCACACAGCCTGCTAAGAGGCTGACTCTCTCCTCCAGCGGAGTGACTTCAGGTACGAGGGCGGGCCTCGCAGTGTTCCAAGCACAGCGTTCTCTCATGGCAGCTCACACAAGGGCCATGACAGAGTCTTCCTGGGCACTTGGCACTCACCAGCCATGCTGTCCTGAGGGCGTTCGAGGGCTCCGGAGATGTAGCGCTCCTCAAGGAACGCGCAGGGTGTGGTTGCCCAGCACCCGGCACGCTCAGGGGTCCTCCGAGGGAATCAACCAGTGGACCTCGACGTTGCTCAGCCGGCCCACAGGTGTCTGTCTGGAGGCACTCAGTGGCCTTGGAGGGAAAATGATGCACACCCGTGGGGCCTAGGAGTCCCCGGACGTGTACTTCCTTTAAAGCAAAGCGACTACGAACTCCTGGAAAGAGCTGCATGCCTCCCTTTCTGCACGGCTACTCAGGGCCTAACCTGGAGGCGAGTTCTCACGTTGAGGTTCCCTTTAGCTCTAGAGCCTGTCATGCGGACCGCCACCGCGGCCACGGAAGCCCCTGGTTGAGAGAGAGCAAACTCACAATTTTCCCCGAAGCATTCTTCCAGGGCTCACTGGCCTGTCGGGAGCCGGGAATGTCAGGGAGCTTCAGGGCAGGCATGAATGCCGCCCTCCAAATGGGAAAGCAGGGCTAGTTCCAGCAGGCCCCCGTTTTCATGGGCACACTCAGCGTACATCCCCGTGGTTTCTAAGGCGTCCCAAGAGACACCGGTTGCCCTGTGTTTCCTTCCCTGAGTCAACTTATCGAAGTAGGGAGTCCCGCATCCAGCGAACGGTCTCAACCAAGGAACGCCGTAGCTGCTCCTCTGGGCCTGGGGCTGCCGGCGGTGCCAAAGAAGGAACAGGACTTGCATGGCAGTAAGAACCCAAGCCGCCGTCCTCTAGGAGGCACGGTGCCTTCAGTCAGGAGGTCCTGGAAGGAATGCGAAGACGAGGGTTACTCTGAGCGCAGCTCCGATTGGGGCAACGCGTAAGACCTCCGCGCCATGTGGCATGTGCCAGAACGGTGTTCGTGAACGTGTGCGAGTGCTGAGGAAACCAAGCTGCTCCAAAAGAGAGGGCAGTGCGTTTCCCTACGCTCGGCGTGCGCAGAGGGGCTCTAAAGGGCTACGGGCCCGGATGTTGCTTAGCAGACCCAGGTGCGCCTGGGGTTACTCAGTGTTCCTGCCGGGAACAGGGTGCCCCGGCTAGCCTCCCAGGTGTCCAGAAAGCTGTGCTGCCGTTCAAGGTATGCAGGGCAGAGGCCACCGCCTCCTGGAAGCTGCAGCACGCCTCCGCTTCTGCACGGCAAATCAGGGCCTTACTTCCAGGCACGGGTTCACGCTGGGTGTGCCGGGAGCCACACAGCGTGCTAAGAGGCTGACTCTCTCCTCCAGCGGAGTGACTTCAGGTACGAGGGCGGGCCTCGCAGTGTTCCAAGCACAGCGTTCTCTCATGGCAGCTCACACAAGGGCCATGACAGTCTTCCTGGGCACTTGGCACTCACCAGCCATGCTGTCCTGAGGGCGTTCGAGGGCTCCGGAGATGTAGCGCTCCTCAAGGAACGCGCAGGGTGTGGTTGCCCAGCACCCGGCACGCTCAGGGGTCCTCCGAGGGAATCAACCAGTGGACCTCGACGTTGCTCAGCCGGCCCACAGGTGTCTGTCTGGAGGCACTCAGTGGCCTTGGAGGGAAAATGATGCACACCCGTGGGGCCTAGGAGTCCCCGGACGTGTACTTCCTTTAAAGCAAAGCGACTACGAACTCCTGGAAAGAGCTGCATGCCTCCCTTTCTGCACGGCTACTCAGGGCCTAACCTGGAGGCGAGTTCTCACGTTGAGGTTCCCTTTAGCTCTAGAGCCTGTCATGCGGACCGCCACCGCGGCCACGGAAGCCACTGGTTGAGAGAGAGCAAACTCACAATTTTCCCCGAAGCATTCTTCCAGGGCTCACTGGCCTGTCGGGAGCCGGGAATGTCAGGTAGCTTCAGGGCAGGCATGAATGCCGCCCTCCAAATGGGAAAGCAGGGCTAGTTCCAGCAGGCCCCCGTTTTCATGGGCACACTCAGCGTACATCCCCGTGGTTTCTAAGGCGTCCCAAGAGACACCGGTTGCCCTGTGTTTCCTTCCCTGAGTCAACTTATCGAAGTAGGGAGTCCCGCATCCAGCGAACGGTCTCAACCAAGGAACGCCGTAGCTGCTCCTCTGGGCCTGGGGCTGCCGGCGGTGCCAAAGAAGGAACAGGACTTGCATGGCAGTAAGAACCCAAGCCGCCGTCCTCTAGGAGGCACGGTGCCTTCAGTCAGGAGGTCCTGGAAGGAATGCGAAGACGAGGGTTACTCTGAGCGCAGCTCCGATTGGGGCAACGCGTAAGACCTCCGCGCCATGTGGCATGTGCCAGAACGGTGTTCGTGAACGTGTGCGAGTGCTGAGGAAACCAAGCTGCTCCAAAAGAGAGGGCAGTGCGTTTCCCTACGCTCGGCGTGCGCAGAGGGGCTCTAAAGGGCTACGGGCCCGGATGTTGCTTAGCAGACCCAGGTGCGCCTGGGGTTACTCAGTGTTCCTGCCGGGAACAGGGTGCCCCGGCTAGCCTCCCAGGTGTGCTAAAGCTGTGCTGCCGTTCAAGGTATGCAGAGCAGAGGCCACCGCCTCCTGGAAGCTGCAGCACGCCTCCGCTTCTGCACGGCAAATCAGGGCCTTACTTCCAGGCACGGGTTCACGCTGGGTGTGCCGGGAGCCACACAGCGTGCTAAGAGGCTGACTCTCTCCTCCAGCGGAGTGACTTCAGGTACGAGGGCGGGCCTCGCAGTGTTCCAAGCACAGCGTTCTCTCATGGCAGCTCACACAAGGGCCATGACAGAGTCTTCCTGGGCACTTGGCACTCACCAGCCATGCTGTCCTGAGGGCGTTCGAGGGCTCCGGAGATGTAGCGCTCCTCAAGGAACGCGCAGGGTGTGGTTGCCCAGCACCCGGCACGCTCAGGGGTCCTCCGAGGGAATCAACCAGTGGACCTCGACGTTGCTCAGCCGGCCCACAGGTGTCTGTCTGGAGGCACTCAGTGGCCTTGGAGGGAAAATGATGCACACCCGTGGGGCCTAGGAGTCCCCGGACGTGTACTTCCTTTAAAGCAAAGCGACTACGAACTCCTGGAAAGAGCTGCATGCCTCCCTTTCTGCACGGCTACTCAGGGCCTAACCTGGAGGCGAGTTCTCACGTTGAGGTTCCCTTTAGCTCTAGAGCCTGTCATGCGGACCGCCACCGCGGCCACGGAAGCCCCTGGTTGAGAGAGAGCAAACTCACAATTTTCCCCGAAGCATTCTTCCAGGGCTCACTGGCCTGTCGGGAGCCGGGAATGTCAGGGAGCTTCAGGGCAGGCATGAATGCCGCCCTCCAAATGGGAAAGCAGGGCTAGTTCCAGCAGGCCCCCGTTTTCATGGGCACACTCAGCGTACATCCCCGTGGTTTCTAAGGCGTCCCAAGAGACACCGGTTGCCCTGTGTTTCCTTCCCTGAGTCAACTTATCGAAGTAGGGAGTCCCGCATCCAGCGAACGGTCTCAACCAAGGAACGCCGTAGCTGCTCCTCTGGGCCTGGGGCTGCCGGCGGTGCCAAAGAAGGAACAGGACTTGCATGGCAGTAAGAACCCAAGCCGCCGTCCTCTAGGAGGCACGGTGCCTTCAGTCAGGAGGTCCTGGATGGAATGCGAAGACGAGGGTTACTCTGAGCGCAGCTCCGATTGGGGCAACGCGTAAGACCTCCGCGCCATGTGGCATGTGCCAGAACGGTGTTCGTGAACGTGTGCGAGTGCTGAGGAAACCAAGCTGCTCCAAAAGAGAGGGCAGTGCGTTTCCCTACGCTCGGCGTGCGCAGAGGGGCTCTAAAGGGCTACGGGCCCGGATGTTGCTTAGCAGACCCAGGTGCGCCTGGGGTTACTCAGTGTTCCTGCCGGGAACAGGGTGCCCCGGCTAGCCTCCCAGGTGTCCAGAAAGCTGTGCTGCCGTTCAAGGTATGCAGGGCAGAGGCCACCGCCTCCTGGAAGCTGCAGCACGCCTCCGCTTCTGCACGGCAAATCAGGGCCTTACTTCCAGGCACGGGTTCACGCTGGGTGTGCCGGGAGCCACACAGCGTGCTAAGAGGCTGACTCTCTCCTCCAGCGGAGTGACTTCAGGTACGAGGGCGGGCCTCGCAGTGTTCCAAGCACAGCGTTCTCTCATGGCAGCTCACACAAGGGCCATGACAGAGTCTTCCTGGGCACTTGGCACTCACCAGCCATGCTGTCCTGAGGGCGTTCGAGGGCTCCGGAGATGTAGCGCTCCTCAAGGAACGCGCAGGGTGTGGTTGCCCAGCACCCGGCACGCTCAGGGGTCCTCCGAGGGAATCAACCAATGGACCTCGACGTTTCTCAGCCGGCCCACAGGTGTCTGTCTGGAGGCACTCAGTGACCTTGGAGGGAAAATGATGCACACCCGTGGGGCCTAGGAGTCCCCGGACGTGTACTTCCTTTAAAGCAAAGCGACTAAGAACTCCTGGAAAGAGCTGCATGCCTCCCTTTCTGCACGGCTACTCAGGGCCTAACCTGGAGGCGAGTTCTCACGTTGAGGTTCCCTTTAGCTCTAGAGCCTGTCATGCGGACCGCCACCGCGGCCACGGAAGCCCCTGGTTGAGAGAGAGCAAACTCACAATTTTCCCCGAAGCATTCTTCCAGGGCTCACTGGCCTGTCGGGAGCCGGGAATGTCAGGGAGCTTCAAGGCAGGCATGAATGCCGCCCTCCAAATGGGAAAGCAGGGCTAGTTCCAGCAGGCCCCCGTTTTCATGGGCACACTCAGCGTACATCCCCGTGGTTTCTAAGGCGTCCCAAGAGACACCGGTTGCCCTGTGTTTCCTTCCCTGAGTCAACTTATCGAAGTAGGGAGTCCCGCATCCAGCGAACGGTCTCAACCAAGGAACGCCGTAGCTGCTCCTCTGGGCCTGGGGCTGCCGGCGGTGCCAAAGAAGGAACAGGACTTGCATGGCAGTAAGAACCCAAGCCGCCGTCCTCTAGGAGGCACGGTGCCTTCAGTCAGGAGGTCCTGGAAGGAATGCGAAGACGAGGGTTACTCTGAGCGCAGCTCCGATTGGGGCAACGCGTAAGACCTCCGCGCCATGTGGCATGTGCCAGAACGGTGTTCGTGAACGTGTGCGAGTGCTGAGGAAACCAAGCTGCTCCAAAAGAGAGGGCAGTGCGTTTCCCTACGCTCGGCGTGCGCAGAGGGGCTCTAAAGGGCTACGGGCCCGGATGTTGCTTAGCAGACCCAGGTGCGCCTGGGGTTACTCAGTGTTCCTGCCGGGAACAGGGTGCCCCGGCTAGCCTCCCAGGTGTCCAGAAAGCTGTGCTGCCGTTCAAGGTATGCATGGCAGAGGCCACCGTCTCCTGGAAGCTGCAGCACGCCTCCGCTTCTGCACGGCAAATCAGGGCCTTACTTCCAGGCACGGGTTCACGCTGGGTGTGCCGGGAGCCACACAGCGTGCTAAGAGGCTGACTCTCTCCTCCAGCGGAGTGACTTCAGGTACGAGGGCGGGCCTCGCAGTGTTCCAAGCACAGCGTTCTCTCATGGCAGCTCACACAAGGGCCATGACAGAGTCTTCCTGGGCACTTGGCACTCACCAGCCATGCTGTCCTGAGGGCGTTCGAGGGCTCCGGAGATGTAGCGCTCCTCAAGGAACGCGCACGGTGTGGTTGCCCAGCACCCGGCACGCTCAGGGGTCCTCCGAGGGAATCAACCAGTGGACCTCGACGTTGCTCAGCCGGCCCACAGGTGTCTGTCTGGAGGCACTCAGTGGCCTTGGAGGGAAAATGATGCACACCCGTGGGGCCTAGGAGTCCCCGGACGTGTACTTCCTTTAAAGCAAAGCGACTACGAACTCCTGGAAAGAGCTGCATGCCTCCCTTTCTGCACGGCTACTCAGGGCCTAACCTGGAGGCGAGTTCTCACGTTGAGGTTCCCTTTAGCTCTAGAGCCTGTCATGCGGACCGCCACCGCGGCCACGGAAGCCCCTGGTTGAGAGAGAGCAAACTCACAATTTTCCCCGAAGCATTTTTCCAGGGCTCACTGGCCTGTCGGGAGCCGGGAATGTCAGGGAGCTTCAGGGCAGGCATGAATGCCGCCCTCCAAATGGGAAAGCAGGGCTAGTTCCAGCAGGCCCCCGTTTTCATGGGCACACTCAGCGTACATCCCCGTGGTTTCTAAGGCGTCCCAAGAGACACCGGTTGCCCTGTGTTTCCTTCCCTGAGTCAACTTATCGAAGTAGGGAGTCCCGCATCCAGCGAACGGTCTCAACCAAGGAACGCCGTAGCTGCTCCTCTGGGCCTGGGGCTGCCGGCGGTGCCAAAGAAGGAACAGGACTTGCATGGCAGTAAGAACCCAAGCCGCCGTCCTCTAGGAGGCACGGTGCCTTCAGTCAGGAGGTCCTGGATGGAATGCGAAGACGAGGGTTACTCTGAGCGCAGCTCCGATTGGGGCAACGCGTAAGACCTCCGCGCCATGTGGCATGTGCCAGAACGGTGTTCGTGAACGTGTGCGAGTGCTGAGGAAACCAAGCTGCTCCAAAAGAGAGGGCAGTGCGTTTCCCTACGCTCGGCGTGCGCAGAGGGGCTCTAAAGGGCTACGGGCCCGGATGTTGCTTAGCAGACCCAGGTGCGCCTGGGGTTACTCAGTGTTCCTGCCGGGAACAGGGTGCCCCGGCTAGCCTCCCAGGTGTGCTAAAGCTGTGCTGCCGTTCAAGGTATGCAGAGCAGAGGCCACCGCCTCCTGGAAGCTGCAGCACGCCTCCGCTTCTGCACGGCAAATCAGGGCCTTACTTCCAGGCACGGGTTCACGCTGGGTGTGCCGGGAGCCACACAGCGTGCTAAGAGGCTGACTCTCTCCTCCAGCGGAGTGACTTCAGGTACGAGGGCGGGCCTCGCAGTGTTCCAAGCACAGCGTTCTCTCATGGCAGCTCACACAAGGGCCATGACAGAGTCTTCCTGGGCACTTGGCACTCACCAGCCATGCTGTCCTGAGGGCGTTCGAGGGCTCCGGAGATGTAGCGCTCCTCAAGGAACGCGCAGGGTGTGGTTGCCCAGCACCCGGCACGCTCAGGGGTCCTCCGAGGGAATCAACCAATGGACCTCGACGTTGCTCAGCCGGCCCACAGGTGTCTGTCTGGAGGCACTCAGTGACCTTGGAGGGAAAATGATGCACACCCGTGGGGCCTAGGAGTCCCCGGACGTGTACTTCCTTTAAAGCAAAGCGACTAAGAACTCCTGGAAAGAGCTGCATGCCTCCCTTTCTGCACGGCTACTCAGGGCCTAACCTGGAGGCGAGTTCTCACGTTGAGGTTCCCTTTAGCTCTAGAGCCTGTCATGCGGACCGCCACCGCGGCCACGGAAGCCCCTGGTTGAGAGAGAGCAAACTCACAATTTTCCCCGAAGCATTCTTCCAGGGCTCACTGGCCTGTCGGGAGCCGGGAATGTCAGGGAGCTTCAAGGCAGGCATGAATGCCGCCCTCCAAATGGGAAAGCAGGGCTAGTTCCAGCAGGCCCCCGTTTTCATGGGCACACTCAGCGTACATCCCCGTGGTTTCTAAGGCGTCCCAAGAGACACCGGTTGCCCTGTGTTTCCTTCCCTGAGTCAACTTATCGAAGTAGGGAGTCCCGCATCCAGCGAACGGTCTCAACCAAGGAACGCCGTAGCTGCTCCTCTGGGCCTGGGGCTGCCGGCGGTGCCAAAGAAGGAACAGGACTTGCATGGCAGTAAGAACCCAAGCCGCCGTCCTCTAGGAGGCACGGTGCCTTCAGTCAGGAGGTCCTGGAAGGAATGCGAAGACGAGGGTTACTCTGAGCGCAGCTCCGATTGGGGCAACGCGTAAGACCTCCGCGCCATGTGGCATGTGCCAGAACGGTGTTCGTGAACGTGTGCGAGTGCTGAGGAAACCAAGCTGCTCCAAAAGAGAGGGCAGTGCGTTTCCCTACGCTCGGCGTGCGCAGAGGGGCTCTAAAGGGCTACGGGCCCGGATGTTGCTTAGCAGACCCAGGTGCGCCTGGGGTTACTCAGTGTTCCTGCCGGGAACAGGGTGCCCCGGCTAGCCTCCCAGGTGTCCAGAAAGCTGTGCTGCCGTTCAAGGTATGCAGGGCAGAGGCCACCGTCTCCTGGAAGCTGCAGCACGCCTCCGCTTCTGCACGGCAAATCAGGGCCTTACTTCCAGGCACGGGTTCACGCTGGGTGTGCCGGGAGCCACACAGCGTGCTAAGAGGCTGACTCTCTCCTCCAGCGGAGTGACTTCAGGTACGAGGGCGGGCCTCGCAGTGTTCCAAGCACAGCGTTCTCTCATGGCAGCTCACACAAGGGCCATGACAGAGTCTTCCTGGGCACTTGGCACTCACCAGCCATGCTGTCCTGAGGGCGTTCGAGGGCTCCGGAGATGTAGCGCTCCTCAAGGAACGCGCAGGGTGTGGTTGCCCAGCACCCGGCACGCTCAGGGGTCCTCCGAGGGAATCAACCAGTGGACCTCGACGTTGCTCAGCCGGCCCACAGGTGTCTGTCTGGAGGCACTCAGTGGCCTTGGAGGGAAAATGATGCACACCCGTGGGGCCTAGGAGTCCCCGGACGTGTACTTCCTTTAAAGCAAAGCGACTACGAACTCCTGGAAAGAGCTGCATGCCTCCCTTTCTGCACGGCTACTCAGGGCCTAACCTGGAGGCGAGTTCTCACGTTGAGGTTCCCTTTAGCTCTAGAGCCTGTCATGCGGACCGCCACCGCGGCCACGGAAGCCCCTGGTTGAGAGAGAGCAAACTCACAATTTTCCCCGAAGCATTCTTCCAGGGCTCACTGGCCTGTCGGGAGCCGGGAATGTCAGGGAGCTTCAGGGCAGGCATGAATGCCGCCCTCCAAATGGGAAAGCAGGGCTAGTTCCAGCAGGCCCCCGTTTTCATGGGCACACTCAGCGTACATCCCCGTGGTTTCTAAGGCGTCCCAAGAGACACCGGTTGCCCTGTGTTTCCTTCCCTGAGTCAACTTATCGAAGTAGGGAGTCCCGCATCCAGCGAACGGTCTCAACCAAGGAACGCCGTAGCTGCTCCTCTGGGCCTGGGGCTGCCGGCGGTGCCAAAGAAGGAACAGGACTTGCATGGCAGTAAGAACCCAAGCCGCCGTCCTCTAGGAGGCACGGTGCCTTCAGTCAGGAGGTCCTGGAAGGAATGCGAAGACGAGGGTTACTCTGAGCGCAGCTCCGATTGGGGCAACGCGTAAGACCTCCGCGCCATGTGGCATGTGCCAGAACGGTGTTCGTGAACGTGTGCGAGTGCTGAGGAAACCAAGCTGCTCCAAAAGAGAGGGCAGTGCGTTTCCCTACGCTCGGCGTGCGCAGAGGGGCTCTAAAGGGCTACGGGCCCGGATGTTGCTTAGCAGACCCAGGTGCGCCTGGGGTTACTCAGTGTTCCTGCCGGGAACAGGGTGCCCCGGCTAGCCTCCCAGGTGTCCAGAAAGCTGTGCTGCCGTTCAAGGTATGCAGGGCACAGGCCACCGTCTCCTGGAAGCTGCAGCACGCCTCCGCTTCTGCACGGCAAATCAGGGCCTTACTTCCAGGCACGGGTTCACGCTGGGTGTGCCGGGAGCCACACAGCGTGCTAAGAGGCTGACTCTCTCCTCCAGCGGAGTGACTTCAGGTACGAGGGCGGGCCTCGCAGTGTTCCAAGCACAGCGTTCTCTCATGGCAGCTCACACAAGGGCCATGACAGAGTCTTCCTGGGCACTTGGCACTCACCAGCCATGCTGTCCTGAGGGCGTTCGAGGGCTCTGGAGATGTAGCGCTCCTCAAGGAACGCGCAGGGTGTGGTTGCCCAGCACCCGGCACGCTCAGGGGTCCTCCGAGGGAATCAACCAATGGACCTCGACGTTGCTCAGCCGGCCCACAGGTGTCTGTCTGGAGGCACTCAGTGACCTTGGAGGGAAAATGATGCACACCCGTGGGGCCTAGGAGTCCCCGGACGTGTACTTCCTTTAAAGCAAAGCGACTAAGAACTCCTGGAAAGAGCTGCATGCCTCCCTTTCTGCACGGCTACTCAGGCCCTAACCTGGAGGCGAGTTCTCACGTTGAGGTTCCCTTTAGCTCTAGAGCCTGTCATGCGGACCGCCACCGCGGCCACGGAAGCCCCTGGTTGAGAGAGAGCAAACTCACAATTTTCCCCGAAGCATTCTTCCAGGGCTCACTGGCCTGTCGGGAGCCGGGAATGTCAGGGAGCTTCAGGGCAGGCATGAATGCCGCCCTCCAAATGGGAAAGCAGGGCTAGTTCCAGCAGGCCCCCGTTTTCATGGGCACACTCAGCGTACATCCCCGTGGTTTCTAAGGCGTCCCAAGAGACACCGGTTGCCCTGTGTTTCCTTCCCTGAGTCAACTTATCGAAGTAGGGAGTCCCGCATCCAGCGAACGGTCTCAACCAAGGAACGCCGTAGCTGCTCCTCTGGGCCTGGGGCTGCCGGCGGTGCCAAAGAAGGAACAGGACTTGCATGGCAGTAAGAACCCAAGCCGCCGTCCTCTAGGAGGCACGGTGCCTTCAGTCAGGAGGTCCTGGATGGAATGCGAAGACGAGGGTTACTCTGAGCGCAGCTCCGATTGGGGCAACGCGTAAGACCTCCGCGCCATGTGGCATGTGCCAGAACGGTGTTCGTGAACGTGTGCGAGTGCTGAGGAAACCAAGCTGCTCCAAAAGAGAGGGCAGTGCGTTTCCCTACGCTCGGCGTGCGCAGAGGGGCTCTAAAGGGCTACGGGCCCGGATGTTGCTTAGCAGACCCAGGTGCGCCTGGGGTTACTCAGTGTTCCTGCCGGGAACAGGGTGCCCCGGCTAGCCTCCCAGGTGTGCTAAAGCTGTGCTGCCGTTCAAGGTATGCAGAGCAGAGGCCACCGCCTCCTGGAAGCTGCAGCACGCCTCCGCTTCTGCACGGCAAATCAGGGCCTTACTTCCAGGCACGGGTTCACGCTGGGTGTGCCGGGAGCCACACAGCGTGCTAAGAGGCTGACTCTCTCCTCCAGCGGAGTGACTTCAGGTACGAGGGCGGGCCTCGCAGTGTTCCAAGCACAGCGTTCTCTCATGGCAGCTCACACAAGGGCCATGACAGAGTCTTCCTGGGCACTTGGCACTCACCAGCCATGCTGTCCTGAGGGCGTTCGAGGGCTCCGGAGATGTAGCGCTCCTCAAGGAACGCGCAGGGTGTGGTTGCCCAGCACCCGGCACGCTCAGGGGTCCTCCGAGGGAATCAACCAGTGGACCTCGACGTTGCTCAGCCGGCCCACAGGTGTCTGTCTGGAGGCACTCAGTGGCCTTGGAGGGAAAATGATGCACACCCGTGGGGCCTAGGAGTCCCCGGACGTGTACTTCCTTTAAAGCAAAGCGACTACGAACTCCTGGAAAGAGCTGCATGCCTCCCTTTCTGCACGGCTACTCAGGGCCTAACCTGGAGGCGAGTTCTCACGTTGAGGTTCCCTTTAGCTCTAGAGCCTGTCATGCGGACCGCCACCGCGGCCACGGAAGCCCCTGGTTGAGAGAGAGCAAACTCACAATTTTCCCCGAAGCATTCTTCCAGGGCTCACTGGCCTGTCGGGAGCCGGGAATGTCAGGGAGCTTCAGGGCAGGCATGAATGCCGCCCTCCAAATGGGAAAGCAGGGCTAGTTCCAGCAGGCCCCCGTTTTCATGGGCACACTCAGCGTACATCCCCGTGGTTTCTAAGGCGTCCCAAGAGACACCGGTTGCCCTGTGTTTCCTTCCCTGAGTCAACTTATCGAAGTAGGGAGTCCCGCATCCAGCGAACGGTCTCAACCAAGGAACGCCGTAGCTGCTCCTCTGGGCCTGGGGCTGCCGGCGGTGCCAAAGAAGGAACAGGACTTGCATGGCAGTAAGAACCCAAGCCGCCGTCCTCTAGGAGGCACGGTGCCTTCAGTCAGGAGGTCCTGGATGGAATGCGAAGACGAGGGTTACTCTGAGCGCAGCTCCGATTGGGGCAACGCGTAAGACCTCCGCGCCATGTGGCATGTGCCAGAACGGTGTTCGTGAACGTGTGCGAGTGCTGAGGAAACCAAGCTGCTCCAAAAGAGAGGGCAGTGCGTTTCCCTACGCTCGGCGTGCGCAGAGGGGCTCTAAAGGGCTACGGGCCCGGATGTTGCTTAGCAGACCCAGGTGCGCCTGGGGTTACTCAGTGTTCCTGCCGGGAACAGGGTGCCCCGGCTAGCCTCCCAGGTGTGCTAAAGCTGTGCTGCCGTTCAAGGTATGCAGAGCAGAGGCCACCGCCTCCTGGAAGCTGCAGCACGCCTCCGCTTCTGCACGGCAAATCAGGGCCTTACTTCCAGGCACGGGTTCACGCTGGGTGTGCCGGGAGCCACACAGCCTGCTAAGAGGCTGACTCTCTCCTCCAGCGGAGTGACTTCAGGTACGAGGGCGGGCCTCGCAGTGTTCCAAGCACAGCGTTCTCTCATGGCAGCTCACACAAGGGCCATGACAGAGTCTTCCTGGGCACTTGGCACTCACCAGCCATGCTGTCCTGAGGGCGTTCGAGGGCTCCGGAGATGTAGCGCTCCTCAAGGAACGCGCAGGGTGTGGTTGCCCAGCACCCGGCACGCTCAGGGGTCCTCCGAGGGAATCAACCAGTGGACCTCGACGTTGCTCAGCCGGCCCACAGGTGTCTGTCTGGAGGCACTCAGTGGCCTTGGAGGGAAAATGATGCACACCCGTGGGGCCTAGGAGTCCCCGGACGTGTACTTCCTTTAAAGCAAAGCGACTACGAACTCCTGGAAAGAGCTGCATGCCTCCCTTTCTGCACGGCTACTCAGGGCCTAACCTGGAGGCGAGTTCTCACGTTGAGGTTCCCTTTAGCTCTAGAGCCTGTCATGCGGACCGCCACCGCGGCCACGGAAGCCCCTGGTTGAGAGAGAGCAAACTCACAATTTTCCCCGAAGCATTCTTCCAGGGCTCACTGGCCTGTCGGGAGCCGGGAATGTCAGGGAGCTTCAGGGCAGGCATGAATGCCGCCCTCCAAATGGGAAAGCAGGGCTAGTTCCAGCAGGCCCCCGTTTTCATGGGCACACTCAGCGTACATCCCCGTGGTTTCTAAGGCGTCCCAAGAGACACCGGTTGCCCTGTGTTTCCTTCCCTGAGTCAACTTATCGAAGTAGGGAGTCCCGCATCCAGCGAACGGTCTCAACCAAGGAACGCCGTAGCTGCTCCTCTGGGCCTGGGGCTGCCGGCGGTGCCAAAGAAGGAACAGGACTTGCATGGCAGTAAGAACCCAAGCCGCCGTCCTCTAGGAGGCACGGTGCCTTCAGTCAGGAGGTCCTGGATGGAATGCGAAGACGAGGGTTACTCTGAGCGCAGCTCCGATTGGGGCAACGCGTAAGACCTCCGCGCCATGTGGCATGTGCCAGAACGGTGTTCGTGAACGTGTGCGAGTGCTGAGGAAACCAAGCTGCTCCAAAAGAGAGGGCAGTGCGTTTCCCTACGCTCGGCGTGCGCAGAGGGGCTCTAAAGGGCTACGGGCCCGGATGTTGCTTAGCAGACCCAGGTGCGCCTGGGGTTACTCAGTGTTCCTGCCGGGAACAGGGTGCCCCGGCTAGCCTCCCAGGTGTCCAGAAAGCTGTGCTGCCGTTCAAGGTATGCAGGGCAGAGGCCACCGCCTCCTGGAAGCTGCAGCACGCCTCCGCTTCTGCACGGCAAATCAGGGCCTTACTTCCAGGCACGGGTTCACGCTGGGTGTGCCGGGAGCCACACAGCGTGCTAAGAGGCTGACTCTCTCCTCCAGCGGAGTGACTTCAGGTACGAGGGCGGGCCTCGCAGTGTTCCAAGCACAGCGTTCTCTCATGGCAGCTCACACAAGGGCCATGACAGTCTTCCTGGGCACTTGGCACTCACCAGCCATGCTGTCCTGAGGGCGTTCGAGGGCTCCGGAGATGTAGCGCTCCTCAAGGAACGCGCAGGGTGTGGTTGCCCAGCACCCGGCACGCTCAGGGGTCCTCCGAGGGAATCAACCAGTGGACCTCGACGTTGCTCAGCCGGCCCACAGGTGTCTGTCTGGAGGCACTCAGTGGCCTTGGAGGGAAAATGATGCACACCCGTGGGGCCTAGGAGTCCCCGGACGTGTACTTCCTTTAAAGCAAAGCGACTACGAACTCCTGGAAAGAGCTGCATGCCTCCCTTTCTGCACGGCTACTCAGGGCCTAACCTGGAGGCGAGTTCTCACGTTGAGGTTCCCTTTAGCTCTAGAGCCTGTCATGCGGACCGCCACCGCGGCCACGGAAGCCCCTGGTTGAGAGAGAGCAAACTCACAATTTTCCCCGAAGCATTCTTCCAGGGCTCACTGGCCTGTCGGGAGCCGGGAATGTCAGGTAGCTTCAGGGCAGGCATGAATGCCGCCCTCCAAATGGGAAAGCAGGGCTAGTTCCAGCAGGCCCCCGTTTTCATGGGCACACTCAGCGTACATCCCCGTGGTTTCTAAGGCGTCCCAAGAGACACCGGTTGCCCTGTGTTTCCTTCCCTGAGTCAACTTATCGAAGTAGGGAGTCCCGCATCCAGCGAACGGTCTCAACCAAGGAACGCCGTAGCTGCTCCTCTGGGCCTGGGGCTGCCGGCGGTGCCAAAGAAGGAACAGGACTTGCATGGCAGTAAGAACCCAAGCCGCCGTCCTCTAGGAGGCACGGTGCCTTCAGTCAGGAGGTCCTGGATGGAATGCGAAGACGAGGGTTACTCTGAGCGCAGCTCCGATTGGGGCAACGCGTAAGACCTCCGCGCCATGTGGCATGTGCCAGAACGGTGTTCGTGAACGTGTGCGAGTGCTGAGGAAACCAAGCTGCTCCAAAAGAGAGGGCAGTGCGTTTCCCTACGCTCGGCGTGCGCAGAGGGGCTCTAAAGGGCTACGGGCCCGGATGTTGCTTAGCAGACCCAGGTGCGCCTGGGGTTACTCAGTGTTCCTGCCGGGAACAGGGTGCCCCGGCTAGCCTCCCAGGTGTCCAGAAAGCTGTGCTGCCGTTCAAGGTATGCAGGGCAGAGGCCACCGCCTCCTGGAAGCTGCAGCACGCCTCCGCTTCTGCACGGCAAATCAGGGCCTTACTTCCAGGCACGGGTTCACGCTGGGTGTGCCGGGAGCCACACAGCGTGCTAAGAGGCTGACTCTCTCCTCCAGCGGAGTGACTTCAGGTACGAGGGCGGGACTCGCAGTGTTCCAAGCACAGCGTTCTCTCATGGCAGCTCACACAAGGGCCATGACAGTCTTCCTGGGCACTTGGCACTCACCAGCCATGCTGTCCTGAGGGCGTTCGAGGGCTCCGGAGATGTAGCGCTCCTCAAGGAACGCGCAGGGTGTGGTTGCCCAGCACCCGGCACGCTCAGGGGTCCTCCGAGGGAATCAACCAGTGGACCTCGACGTTGCTCAGCCGGCCCACAGGTGTCTGTCTGGAGGCACTCAGTGGCCTTGGAGGGAAAATGATGCACACCCGTGGGGCCTAGGAGTCCCCGGACGTGTACTTCCTTTAAAGCAAAGCGACTACGAACTCCTGGAAAGAGCTGCATGCCTCCCTTTCTGCACGGCTACTCAGGGCCTAACCTGGAGGCGAGTTCTCACGTTGAGGTTCCCTTTAGCTCTAGAGCCTGTCATGCGGACCGCCACCGCGGCCACGGAAGCCCCTGGTTGAGAGAGAGCAAACTCACAATTTTCCCCGAAGCATTCTTCCAGGGCTCACTGGCCTGTCGGGAGCCGGGAATGTCAGGGAGCTTCAAGGCAGGCATGAATGCCGCCCTCCAAATGGGAAAGCAGGGCTAGTTCCAGCAGGCCCCCGTTTTCATGGGCACACTCAGCGTACATCCCCGTGGTTTCTAAGGCGTCCCAAGAGACACCGGTTGCCCTGTGTTTCCTTCCCTGAGTCAACTTATCGAAGTAGGGAGTCCCGCATCCAGCGAACGGTCTCAACCAAGGAACGCCGTAGCTGCTCCTGTGGGCCTGGGGCTGCCGGCGGTGCCAAAGAAGGAACAGGACTTGCATGGCAGTAAGAACCCAAGCCGCCGTCCTCTAGGAGGCACGGTGCCTTCAGTCAGGAGGTCCTGGATGGAATGCGAAGACGAGGGTTACTCTGAGCGCAGCTCCGATTGGGGCAACGCGTAAGACCTCCGCGCCATGTGGCATGTGCCAGAACGGTGTTCGTGAACGTGTGCGAGTGCTGAGGAAACCAAGCTGCTCCAAAAGAGAGGGCAGTGCGTTTCCCTACGCTCGGCGTGCGCAGAGGGGCTCTAAAGGGCTACGGGCCCGGATGTTGCTTAGCAGACCCAGGTGCGCCTGGGGTTACTCAGTGTTCCTGCCGGGAACAGGGTGCCCCGGCTAGCCTCCCAGGTGTGCTAAAGCTGTGCTGCCGTTCAAGGTATGCAGAGCAGAGGCCACCGCCTCCTGGAAGCTGCAGCACGCCTCCGCTTCTGCACGGCAAATCAGGGCCTTACTTCCAGGCACGGGTTCACGCTGGGTGTGCCGGGAGCCACACAGCGTGCTAAGAGGCTGACTCTCTCCTCCAGCGGAGTGACTTCAGGTACGAGGGCGGGCCTCGCAGTGTTCCAAGCACAGCGTTCTCTCATGGCAGCTCACACAAGGGCCATGACAGAGTCTTCCTGGGCACTTGGCACTCACCAGCCATGCTGTCCTGAGGGCGTTCGAGGGCTCCGGAGATGTAGCGCTCCTCAAGGAACGCGCAGGGTGTGGTTGCCCAGCACCCGGCACGCTCAGGGGTCCTCCGAGGGAATCAACCAGTGGACCTCGACGTTGCTCAGCCGGCCCACAGGTGTCTGTCTGGAGGCACTCAGTGGCCTTGGAGGGAAAATGATGCACACCCGTGGGGCCTAGGAGTCCCCGGACGTGTACTTCCTTTAAAGCAAAGCGACTACGAACTCCTGGAAAGAGCTGCATGCCTCCCTTTCTGCACGGCTACTCAGGGCCTAACCTGGAGGCGAGTTCTCACGTTGAGGTTCCCTTTAGCTCTAGAGCCTGTCATGCGGACCGCCACCGCGGCCACGGAAGCCCCTGGTTGAGAGAGAGCAAACTCACAATTTTCCCCGAAGCATTCTTCCAGGGCTCACTGGCCTGTCGGGAGCCGGGAATGTCAGGGAGCTTCAGGGCAGGCATGAATGCCGCCCTCCAAATGGGAAAGCAGGGCTAGTTCCAGCAGGCCCCCGTTTTCATGGGCACACTCAGCGTACATCCCCGTGGTTTCTAAGGCGTCCCAAGAGACACCGGTTGCCCTGTGTTTCCTTCCCTGAGTCAACTTATCGAAGTAGGGAGTCCCGCATCCAGCGAACGGTCTCAACCAAGGAACGCCGTAGCTGCTCCTCTGGGCCTGGGGCTGCCGGCGGTGCCAAAGAAGGAACAGGACTTGCATGGCAGTAAGAACCCAAGCCGCCGTCCTCTAGGAGGCACGGTGCCTTCAGTCAGGAGGTCCTGGATGGAATGCGAAGACGAGGGTTACTCTGAGCGCAGCTCCGATTGGGGCAACGCGTAAGACCTCCGCGCCATGTGGCATGTGCCAGAACGGTGTTCGTGAACGTGTGCGAGTGCTGAGGAAACCAAGCTGCTCCAAAAGAGAGGGCAGTGCGTTTCCCTACGCTCGGCGTGCGCAGAGGGGCTCTAAAGGGCTACGGGCCCGGATGTTGCTTAGCAGACCCAGGTGCGCCTGGGGTTACTCAGTGTTCCTGCCGGGAACAGGGTGCCCCGGCTAGCCTCCCAGGTGTCCAGAAAGCTGTGCTGCCGTTCAAGGTATGCAGGGCAGAGGCCACCGCCTCCTGGAAGCTGCAGCACGCCTCCGCTTCTGCACGGCAAATCAGGGCCTTACTTCCAGGCACGGGTTCACGCTGGGTGTGCCGGGAGCCACACAGCGTGCTAAGAGGCTGACTCTCTCCTCCAGCGGAGTGACTTCAGGTACGAGGGCGGGCCTCGCAGTGTTCCAAGCACAGCGTTCTCTCATGGCAGCTCACACAAGGGCCATGACAGTCTTCCTGGGCACTTGGCACTCACCAGCCATGCTGTCCTGAGGGCGTTCGAGGGCTCCGGAGATGTAGCGCTCCTCAAGGAACGCGCAGGGTGTGGTTGCCCAGCACCCGGCACGCTCAGGGGTCCTCCGAGGGAATCAACCAGTGGACCTCGACGTTGCTCAGCCGGCCCACAGGTGTCTGTCTGGAGGCACTCAGTGGCCTTGGAGGGAAAATGATGCACACCCGTGGGGCCTAGGAGTCCCCGGACGTGTACTTCCTTTAAAGCAAAGCGACTACGAACTCCTGGAAAGAGCTGCATGCCTCCCTTTCTGCACGGCTACTCAGGGCCTAACCTGGAGGCGAGTTCTCACGTTGAGGTTCCCTTTAGCTCTAGAGCCTGTCATGCGGACCGCCACCGCGGCCACGGAAGCCCCTGGTTGAGAGAGAGCAAACTCACAATTTTCCCCGAAGCATTCTTCCAGGGCTCACTGGCCTGTCGGGAGCCGGGAATGTCAGGGAGCTTCAAGGCAGGCATGAATGCCGCCCTCCAAATGGGAAAGCAGGGCTAGTTCCAGCAGGCCCCCGTTTTCATGGGCACACTCAGCGTACATCCCCGTGGTTTCTAAGGCGTCCCAAGAGACACCGGTTGCCCTGTGTTTCCTTCCCTGAGTCAACTTATCGAAGTAGGGAGTCCCGCATCCAGCGAACGGTCTCAACCAAGGAACGCCGTAGCTGCTCCTCTGGGCCTGGGGCTGCCGGCGGTGCCAAAGAAGGAACAGGACTTGCATGGCAGTAAGAACCCAAGCCGCCGTCCTCTAGGAGGCACGGTGCCTTCAGTCAGGAGGTCCTGGAAGGAATGCGAAGACGAGGGTTACTCTGAGCGCAGCTCCGATTGGGGCAACGCGTAAGACCTCCGCGCCATGTGGCATGTGCCAGAACGGTGTTCGTGAACGTGTGCGAGTGCTGAGGAAACCAAGCTGCTCCAAAAGAGAGGGCAGTGCGTTTCCCTACGCTCGGCGTGCGCAGAGGGGCTCTAAAGGGCTACGGGCCCGGATGTTGCTTAGCAGACCCAGGTGCGCCTGGGGTTACTCAGTGTTCCTGCCGGGAACAGGGTGCCCCGGCTAGCCTCCCAGGTGTGCTAAAGCTGTGCTGCCGTTCAAGGTATGCAGAGCAGAGGCCACCGCCTCCTGGAAGCTGCAGCACGCCTCCGCTTCTGCACGGCAAATCAGGGCCTTACTTCCAGGCACGGGTTCACGCTGGGTGTGCCGGGAGCCACACAGCGTGCTAAGAGGCTGACTCTCTCCTCCAGCGGAGTGACTTCAGGTACGAGGGCGGGCCTCGCAGTGTTCCAAGCACAGCGTTCTCTCATGGCAGCTCACACAAGGGCCATGACAGAGTCTTCCTGGGCACTTGGCACTCACCAGCCATGCTGTCCTGAGGGCGTTCGAGGGCTCCGGAGATGTAGCGCTCCTCAAGGAACGCGCAGGGTGTGGTTGCCCAGCACCCGGCACGCTCAGGGGTCCTCCGAGGGAATCAACCAGTGGACCTCGACGTTGCTCAGCCGGCCCACAGGTGTCTGTCTGGAGGCACTCAGTGGCCTTGGAGGGAAAATGATGCACACCCGTGGGGCCTAGGAGTCCCCGGACGTGTACTTCCTTTAAAGCAAAGCGACTACGAACTCCTGGAAAGAGCTGCATGCCTCCCTTTCTGCACGGCTACTCAGGGCCTAACCTGGAGGCGAGTTCTCACGTTGAGGTTCCCTTTAGCTCTAGAGCCTGTCATGCGGACCGCCACCGCGGCCACGGAAGCCCCTGGTTGAGAGAGAGCAAACTCACAATTTTCCCCGAAGCATTCTTCCAGGGCTCACTGGCCTGTCGGGAGCCGGGAATGTCAGGGAGCTTCAGGGCAGGCATGAATGCCGCCCTCCAAATGGGAAAGCAGGGCTAGTTCCAGCAGGCCCCCGTTTTCATGGGCACACTCAGCGTACATCCCCGTGGTTTCTAAGGCATCCCAAGAGACACCGGTTGCCCTGTGTTTCCTTCCCTGAGTCAACTTATCGAAGTAGGGAGTCCCGCATCCAGCGAACGGTCTCAACCAAGGAACGCCGTAGCTGCTCCTCTGGGCCTGGGGCTGCCGGCGGTGCCAAAGAAGGAACAGGACTTGCATGGCAGTAAGAACCCAAGCCGCCGTCCTCTAGGAGGCACGGTGCCTTCAGTCAGGAGGTCCTGGATGGAATGCGAAGACGAGGGTTACTCTGAGCGCAGCTCCGATTGGGGCAACGCGTAAGACCTCCGCGCCATGTGGCATGTGCCAGAACGGTGTTCGTGAACGTGTGCGAGTGCTGAGGAAACCAAGCTGCTCCAAAAGAGAGGGCAGTGCGTTTCCCTACGCTCGGCGTGCGCAGAGGGGCTCTAAAGGGCTACGGGCCCGGATGTTGCTTAGCAGACCCAGGTGCGCCTGGGGTTACTCAGTGTTCCTGCCGGGAACAGGGTGCCCCGGCTAGCCTCCCAGGTGTCCAGAAAGCTGTGCTGCCGTTCAAGGTATGCAGGGCAGAGGCCACCGCCTCCTGGAAGCTGCAGCACGCCTCCGCTTCTGCACGGCAAATCAGGGCCTTACTTCCAGGCACGGGTTCACGCTGGGTGTGCCGGGAGCCACACAGCGTGCTAAGAGGCTGACTCTCTCCTCCAGCGGAGTGACTTCAGGTACGAGGGCGGGCCTCGCAGTGTTCCAAGCACAGCGTTCTCTCATGGCAGCTCACACAAGGGCCATGACAGTCTTCCTGGGCACTTGGCACTCACCAGCCATGCTGTCCTGAGGGCGTTCGAGGGCTCCGGAGATGTAGCGCTCCTCAAGGAACGCGCAGGGTGTGGTTGCCCAGCACCCGGCACGCTCAGGGGTCCTCCGAGGGAATCAACCAGTGGACCTCGACGTTGCTCAGCCGGCCCACAGGTGTCTGTCTGGAGGCACTCAGTGGCCTTGGAGGGAAAATGATGCACACCCGTGGGGCCTAGGAGTCCCCGGACGTGTACTTCCTTTAAAGCAAAGCGACTACGAACTCCTGGAAAGAGCTGCATGCCTCCCTTTCTGCACGGCTACTCAGGGCCTAACCTGGAGGCGAGTTCTCACGTTGAGGTTCCCTTTAGCTCTAGAGCCTGTCATGCGGACCGCCACCGCGGCCACGGAAGCCCCTGGTTGAGAGAGAGCAAACTCACAATTTTCCCCGAAGCATTCTTCCAGGGCTCACTGGCCTGTCGGGAGCCGGGAATGTCAGGGAGCTTCAAGGCAGGCATGAATGCCGCCCTCCAAATGGGAAAGCAGGGCTAGTTCCAGCAGGCCCCCGTTTTCATGGGCACACTCAGCGTACATCCCCGTGGTTTCTAAGGCGTCCCAAGAGACACCGGTTGCCCTGTGTTTCCTTCCCTGAGTCAACTTATCGAAGTAGGGAGTCCCGCATCCAGCGAACGGTCTCAACCAAGGAACGCCGTAGCTGCTCCTCTGGGCCTGGGGCTGCCGGCGGTGCCAAAGAAGGAACAGGACTTGCATGGCAGTAAGAACCCAAGCCGCCGTCCTCTAGGAGGCACGGTGCCTTCAGTCAGGAGGTCCTGGAAGGAATGCGAAGACGAGGGTTACTCTGAGCGCAGCTCCGATTGGGGCAACGCGTAAGACCTCCGCGCCATGTGGCATGTGCCAGAACGGTGTTCGTGAACGTGTGCGAGTGCTGAGGAAACCAAGCTGCTCCAAAAGAGAGGGCAGTGCGTTTCCCTACGCTCGGCGTGCGCAGAGGGGCTCTAAAGGGCTACGGGCCCGGATGTTGCTTAGCAGACCCAGGTGCGCCTGGGGTTACTCAGTGTTCCTGCCGGGAACAGGGTGCCCCGGCTAGCCTCCCAGGTGTGCTAAAGCTGTGCTGCCGTTCAAGGTATGCAGAGCAGAGGCCACCGCCTCCTGGAAGCTGCAGCACGCCTCCGCTTCTGCACGGCAAATCAGGGCCTTACTTCCAGGCACGGGTTCACGCTGGGTGTGCCGGGAGCCACACAGCGTGCTAAGAGGCTGACTCTCTCCTCCAGCGGAGTGACTTCAGGTACGAGGGCGGGCCTCGCAGTGTTCCAAGCACAGCGTTCTCTCATGGCAGCTCACACAAGGGCCATGACAGAGTCTTCCTGGGCACTTGGCACTCACCAGCCATGCTGTCCTGAGGGCGTTCGAGGGCTCCGGAGATGTAGCGCTCCTCAAGGAACGCGCAGGGTGTGGTTGCCCAGCACCCGGCACGCTCAGGGGTCCTCCGAGGGAATCAACCAGTGGACCTCGACGTTGCTCAGCCGGCCCACAGGTGTCTGTCTGGAGGCACTCAGTGGCCTTGGAGGGAAAATGATGCACACCCGTGGGGCCTAGGAGTCCCCGGACGTGTACTTCCTTTAAAGCAAAGCGACTACGAACTCCTGGAAAGAGCTGCATGCCTCCCTTTCTGCACGGCTACTCAGGGCCTAACCTGGAGGCGAGTTCTCACGTTGAGGTTCCCTTTAGCTCTAGAGCCTGTCATGCGGACCGCCACCGCGGCCACGGAAGCCCCTGGTTGAGAGAGAGCAAACTCACAATTTTCCCCGAAGCATTCTTCCAGGGCTCACTGGCCTGTCGGGAGCCGGGAATGTCAGGGAGCTTCAGGGCAGGCATGAATGCCGCCCTCCAAATGGGAAAGCAGGGCTAGTTCCAGCAGGCCCCCGTTTTCATGGGCACACTCAGCGTACATCCCCGTGGTTTCTAAGGCGTCCCAAGAGACACCGGTTGCCCTGTGTTTCCTTCCCTGAGTCAACTTATCGAAGTAGGGAGTCCCGCATCCAGCGAACGGTCTCAACCAAGGAACGCCGTAGCTGCTCCTCTGGGCCTGGGGCTGCCGGCGGTGCCAAAGAAGGAACAGGACTTGCATGGCAGTAAGAACCCAAGCCGCCGTCCTCTAGGAGGCACGGTGCCTTCAGTCAGGAGGTCCTGGATGGAATGCGAAGACGAGGGTTACTCTGAGCGCAGCTCCGATTGGGGCAACGCGTAAGACCTCCGCGCCATGTGGCATGTGCCAGAACGGTGTTCGTGAACGTGTGCGAGTGCTGAGGAAACCAAGCTGCTCCAAAAGAGAGGGCAGTGCGTTTCCCTACGCTCGGCGTGCGCAGAGGGGCTCTAAAGGGCTACGGGCCCGGATGTTGCTTAGCAGACCCAGGTGCGCCTGGGGTTACTCAGTGTTCCTGCCGGGAACAGGGTGCCCCGGCTAGCCTCCCAGGTGTCCAGAAAGCTGTGCTGCCGTTCAAGGTATGCAGGGCAGAGGCCACCGCCTCCTGGAAGCTGCAGCACGCCTCCGCTTCTGCACGGCAAATCAGGGCCTTACTTCCAGGCACGGGTTCACGCTGGGTGTGCCGGGAGCCACACAGCGTGCTAAGAGGCTGACTCTCTCCTCCAGCGGAGTGACTTCAGGTACGAGGGCGGGCCTCGCAGTGTTCCAAGCACAGCGTTCTCTCATGGCAGCTCACACAAGGGCCATGACAGAGTCTTCCTGGGCACTTGGCACTCACCAGCCATGCTGTCCTGAGGGCGTTCGAGGGCTCCGGAGATGTAGCGCTCCTCAAGGAACGCGCAGGGTGTGGTTGCCCAGCACCCGGCACGCTCAGGGGTCCTCCGAGGGAATCAACCAATGGACCTCGACGTTGCTCAGCCGGCCCACAGGTGTCTGTCTGGAGGCACTCAGTGACCTTGGAGGGAAAATGATGCACACCCGTGGGGCCTAGGAGTCCCCGGACGTGTACTTCCTTTAAAGCAAAGCGACTAAGAACTCCTGGAAAGAGCTGCATGCCTCCCTTTCTGCACGGCTACTCAGGGCCTAACCTGGAGGCGAGTTCTCACGTTGAGGTTCCCTTTAGCTCTAGAGCCTGTCATGCGGACTGCCACCGCGGCCACGGAAGCCCCTGGTTGAGAGAGAGCAAACTCACAATTTTCCCCGAAGCATTCTTCCAGGGCTCACTGGCCTGTCGGGAGCCGGGAATGTCAGGGAGCTTCAAGGCAGGCATGAATGCCGCCCTCCAAATGGGAAAGCAGGGCTAGTTCCAGCAGGCCCCCGTTTTCATGGGCACACTCAGCGTACATCCCCGTGGTTTCTAAGGCGTCCCAAGAGACACCGGTTGCCCTGTGTTTCCTTCCCTGAGTCAACTTATCGAAGTAGGGAGTCCCGCATCCAGCGAACGGTCTCAACGAAGGAACGCCGTAGCTGCTCCTCTGGGCCTGGGGCTGCCGGCGGTGCCAAAGAAGGAACAGGACTTGCATGGCAGTAAGAACCCAAGCCGCCGTCCTCTAGGAGGCACGGTGCCTTCAGTCAGGAGGTCCTGGAAGGAATGCGAAGACGAGGGTTAGTCTGAGCGCAGCTCCGATTGGGGCAACGCGTAAGACCTCCGCGCCATGTGGCATGTGCCAGAACGGTGTTCGTGAACGTGTGCGAGTGCTGAGGAAACCAAGCTGCTCCAAAAGAGAGGGCAGTGCGTTTCCCTACGCTCGGCGTGCGCAGAGGGGCTCTAAAGGGCTACGGGCCCGGATGTTGCTTAGCAGACCCAGGTGCGCCTGGGGTTACTCAGTGTTCCTGCCGGGAACAGGGTGCCCCGGCTAGCCTCCCAGGTGTCCAGAAAGCTGTGCTGCCGTTCAAGGTATGCATGGCAGAGGCCACCGTCTCCTGGAAGCTGCAGCACGCCTCCGCTTCTGCACGGCAAATCAGGGCCTTACTTCCAGGCACGGGTTCACGCTGGGTGTGCCGGGAGCCACACAGCGTGCTAAGAGGCTGACTCTCTCCTCCAGCGGAGTGACTTCAGGTACGAGGGCGGGCCTCGCAGTGTTCCAAGCACAGCGTTCTCTCATGGTAGCTCACACAAAGGGCCATGACAGAGTCTTCCTGGGCACTTGGCACTCACCAGCCATGCTGTCCTGAGGGCGTTCGAGGGCTCCGGAGATGTAGCGCTCCTCAAGGAACGCGCAGGGTGTGGTTGCCCAGCACCCGGCACGCTCAGGGGTCCTCCGAGGGAATCAACCAATGGACCTCGACGTTGCTCAGCCGGCCCACAGGTGTCTGTCTGGAGGCACTCAGTGACCTTGGAGGGAAAATGATGCACACCCGTGGGGCCTAGGAGTCCCCGGACGTGTACTTCCTTTAAAGCAAAGCGACTAAGAACTCCTGGAAAGAGCTGCATGCCTCCCTTTCTGCACGGCTACTCAGGGCCTAACCTGGAGGCGAGTTCTCACGTTGAGGTTCCCTTTAGCTCTAGAGCCTGTCATGCGGACCGCCACCGCGGCCACGGAAGCCCCTGGTTGAGAGAGAGCAAACTCACAATTTTCCCCGAAGCATTCTTCCAGGGCTCACTGGCCTGTCGGGAGCCGGGAATGTCAGGGAGCTTCAGGGCAGGCATGAATGCCGCCCTCCAAATGGGAAAGCAGGGCTAGTTCCAGCAGGCCCCCGTTTTCATGGGCACACTCAGCGTACATCCCCGTGGTTTCTAAGGCGTCCCAAGAGACACCGGTTGCCCTGTGTTTCCTTCCCTGAGTCAACTTATCGAAGTAGGGAGTCCCGCATCCAGCGAACGGTCTCAACCAAGGAACGCCATAGCTGCTCCTCTGGGCCTGGGGCTGCCGGCGGTGCCAAAGAAGGAACAGGACTTGCATGGCAGTAAGAACCCAAGCCGCCGTCCTCTAGGAGGCACGGTGCCTTCAGTCAGGAGGTCCTGGATGGAATGCGAAGACGAGGGTTACTCTGAGCGCAGCTCCGATTGGGGCAACGCGTAAGACCTCCGCGCCATGTGGCATGTGCCAGAACGGTGTTCGTGAACGTGTGCGAGTGCTGAGGAAACCAAGCTGCTCCAAAAGAGAGGGCAGTGCGTTTCCCTACGATCGGCGTGCGCAGAGGGGCTCTAAAGGGCTACGGGCCCGGATGTTGCTTAGCAGACCCAGGTGCGCCTGGGGTTACTCAGTGTTCCTGCCGGGAACAGGGTGCCCCGGCTAGCCTCCCAGGTGTGCTAAAGCTGTGCTGCCGTTCAAGGTATGCAGAGCAGAGGCCACCGCCTCCTGGAAGCTGCAGCACGCCTCCGCTTCTGCACGGCAAATCAGGGCCTTACTTCCAGGCACGGGTTCACGCTGGGTGTGCCGGGAGCCACACAGCGTGCTAAGAGGCTGACTCTCTCCTCCAGCGGAGTGACTTCAGGTACGAGGGCGGGCCTCGCAGTGTTCCAAGCACAGCGTTCTCTCATGGCAGCTCACACAAGGGCCATGACAGAGTCTTCCTGGGCACTTGGCACTCACCAGCCATGCTGTCCTGAGGGCGTTCGAGGGCTCCGGAGATGTAGCGCTCCTCAAGGAACGCGCAGGGTGTGGTTGCCCAGCACCCGGCACGCTCAGGGGTCCTCCGAGGGAATCAACCAATGGACCTCGACGTTGCTCAGCCGGCCCACAGGTGTCTGTCTGGAGGCACTCAGTGACCTTGGAGGGAAAATGATGCACACCCGTGGGGCCTAGGAGTCCCCGGACGTGTACTTCCTTTAAAGCAAAGCGACTAAGAACTCCTGGAAAGAGCTGCATGCCTCCCTTTCTGCACGGCTACTCAGGGCCTAACCTGGAGGCGAGTTCTCACGTTGAGGTTCCCTTTAGCTCTAGAGCCTGTCATGCGGACCGCCACCGCGGCCACGGAAGCCCCTGGTTGAGAGAGAGCAAACTCACAATTTTCCCCGAAGCATTCTTCCAGGGCTCACTGGCCTGTCGGGAGCCGGGAATGTCAGGGAGCTTCAGGGCAGGCATGAATGCCGCCCTCCAAATGGGAAAGCAGGGCTAGTTCCAGCAGGCCCCCGTTTTCATGGGCACACTCAGCGTACATCCCCGTGGTTTCTAAGGCGTCCCAAGAGACACCGGTTGCCCTGTGTTTCCTTCCCTGAGTCAACTTATCGAAGTAGGGAGTCCCGCATCCAGCGAACGGTCTCAACCAAGGAACGCCGTAGCTGCTCCTCTGGGCCTGGGGCTGCCGGCGGTGCCAAAGAAGGAACAGGACTTGCATGGCAGTAAGAACCCAAGCCGCCGTCCTCTAGGAGGCACGGTGCCTTCAGTCAGGAGGTCCTGGAAGGAATGCGAAGACGAGGGTTACTCTGAGCGCAGCTCCGATTGGGGCAACGCGTAAGACCTCCGCGCCATGTGGCATGTGCCAGAACGGTGTTCGTGAACGTGTGCGAGTGCTGAGGAAACCAAGCTGCTCCAAAAGAGAGGGCAGTGCGTTTCCCTACGCTCGGCGTGCGCAGAGGGGCTCTAAAGGGCTACGGGCCCGGATGTTGCTTAGCAGACCCAGGTGCGCCTGGGGTTACTCAGTGTTCCTGCCGGGAACAGGGTGCCCCGGCTAGCCTCCCAGGTGTCCAGAAAGCTGTGCTGCCGTTCAAGGTATGCATGGCAGAGGCCACCGTCTCCTGGAAGCTGCAGCACGCCTCCGCTTCTGCACGGCAAATCAGGGCCTTACTTCCAGGCACGGGTTCACGCTGGGTGTGCCGGGAGCCACACAGCGTGCTAAGAGGCTGACTCTCTCCTCCAGCGGAGTGACTTCAGGTACGAGGGCGGGCCTCGCAGTGTTCCAAGCACAGCGTTCTCTCATGGCAGCTCACACAAGGGCCATGACAGAGTCTTCCTGGGCACTTGGCACTCACCAGCCATGCTGTCCTGAGGGCGTTCGAGGGCTCCGGAGATGTAGCGCTCCTCAAGGAACGCGCAGGGTGTGGTTGCCCAGCACCCGGCACGCTCAGGGGTCCTCCGAGGGAATCAACCAATGGACCTCGACGTTGCTCAGCCGGCCCACAGGTGTCTGTCTGGAGGCACTCAGTGACCTTGGAGGGAAAATGATGCACACCCGTGGGGCCTAGGAGTCCCCGGACGTGTACTTCCTTTAAAGCAAAGCGACTAAGAACTCCTGGAAAGAGCTGCATGCCTCCCTTTCTGCACGGCTACTCAGGGCCTAACCTGGAGGCGAGTTCTCACGTTGAGGTTCCCTTTAGCTCTAGAGCCTGTCATGCGGACCGCCACCGCGGCCACGGAAGCCCCTGGTTGAGAGAGAGCAAACTCACAATTTTCCCCGAAGCATTCTTCCAGGGCTCACTGGCCTGTCGGGAGCCGGGAATGTCAGGGAGCTTCAGGGCAGGCATGAATGCCGCCCTCCAAATGGGAAAGCAGGGCTAGTTCCAGCAGGCCCCCGTTTTCATGGGCACACTCAGCGTACATCCCCGTGGTTTCTAAGGCGTCCCAAGAGACACCGGTTGCCCTGTGTTTCCTTCCCTGAGTCAACTTATCGAAGTAGGGAGTCCCGCATCCAGCGAACGGTCTCAACCAAGGAACGCCGTAGCTGCTCCTCTGGGCCTGGGGCTGCCGGCGGTGCCAAAGAAGGAACAGGACTTGCATGGCAGTAAGAACCCAAGCCGCCGTCCTCTAGGAGGCACGGTGCCTTCAGTCAGGAGGTCCTGGAAGGAATGCGAAGACGAGGGTTACTCTGAGCGCAGCTCCGATTGGGGCAACGCGTAAGACCTCCGCGCCATGTGGCATGTGCCAGAACGGTGTTCGTGAACGTGTGCGAGTGCTGAGGAAACCAAGCTGCTCCAAAAGAGAGGGCAGTGCGTTTCCCTACGCTCGGCGTGCGCAGAGGGGCTCTAAAGGGCTACGGGCCCGGATGTTGCTTAGCAGACCCAGGTGCGCCTGGGGTTACTCAGTGTTCCTGCCGGGAACAGGGTGCCCCGGCTAGCCTCCCAGGTGTCCAGAAAGCTGTGCTGCCGTTCAAGGTATGCATGGCAGAGGCCACCGTCTCCTGGAAGCTGCAGCACGCCTCCGCTTCTGCACGGCAAATCAGGGCCTTACTTCCAGGCACGGGTTCACGCTGGGTGTGCCGGGAGCCACACAGCGTGCTAAGAGGCTGACTCTCTCCTCCAGCGGAGTGACTTCAGGTACGAGGGCGGGCCTCGCAGTGTTCCAAGCACAGCGTTCTCTCATGGCAGCTCACACAAAGGGCCATGACAGAGTCTTCCTGGGCACTTGGCACTCACCAGCCATGCTGTCCTGAGGGCGTTCGAGGGCTCCGGAGATGTAGCGCTCCTCAAGGAACGCGCAGGGTGTGGTTGCCCAGCACCCGGCACGCTCAGGGGTCCTCCGAGGGAATCAACCAATGGACCTCGACGTTGCTCAGCCGGCCCACAGGTGTCTGTCTGGAGGCACTCAGTGACCTTGGAGGGAAAATGATGCACACCCGTGGGGCCTAGGAGTCCCCGGACGTGTACTTCCTTTAAAGCAAAGCGACTAAGAACTCCTGGAAAGAGCTGCATGCCTCCCTTTCTGCACGGCTACTCAGGGCCTAACCTGGAGGCGAGTTCTCACGTTGAGGTTCCCTTTAGCTCTAGAGCCTGTCATGCGGACCGCCACCGCGGCCACGGAAGCCCCTGGTTGAGAGAGAGCAAACTCACAATTTTCCCCGAAGCATTCTTCCAGGGCTCACTGGCCTGTCGGGAGCCGGGAATGTCAGGGAGCTTCAGGGCAGGCATGAATGCCGCCCTCCAAATGGGAAAGCAGGGCTAGTTCCAGCAGGCCCCCGTTTTCATGGGCACACTCAGCGTACATCCCCGTGGTTTCTAAGGCGTCCCAAGAGACACCGGTTGCCCTGTGTTTCCTTCCCTGAGTCAACTTATCGAAGTAGGGAGTCCCGCATCCAGCGAACGGTCTCAACCAAGGAACGCCGTAGCTGCTCCTCTGGGCCTGGGGCTGCCGGCGGTGCCAAAGAAGGAACAGGACTTGCATGGCAGTAAGAACCCAAGCCGCCGTCCTCTAGGAGGCACGGTGCCTTCAGTCAGGAGGTCCTGGATGGAATGCGAAGACGAGGGTTACTCTGAGCGCAGCTCCGATTGGGGCAACGCGTAAGACCTCCGCGCCATGTGGCATGTGCCAGAACGGTGTTCGTGAACGTGTGCGAGTGCTGAGGAAACCAAGCTGCTCCAAAAGAGAGGGCAGTGCGTTTCCCTACGCTCGGCGTGCGCAGAGGGGCTCTAAAGGGCTACGGGCCCGGATGTTGCTTAGCAGACCCAGGTGCGCCTGGGGTTACTCAGTGTTCCTGCCGGGAACAGGGTGCCCCGGCTAGCCTCCCAGGTGTCCAGAAAGCTGTGCTGCCGTTCAAGGTATGCAGGGCAGAGGCCACCGCCTCCTGGAAGCTGCAGCACGCCTCCGCTTCTGCACGGCAAATCAGGGCCTTACTTCCAGGCACGGGTTCACGCTGGGTGTGCCGGGAGCCACACAGCGTGCTAAGAGGCTGACTCTCTCCTCCAGCGGAGTGACTTCAGGTACGAGGGCGGGCCTCGCAGTGTTCCAAGCACAGCGTTCTCTCATGGCAGCTCACACAAGGGCCATGACAGAGTCTTCCTGGGCACTTGGCACTCACCAGCCATGCTGTCCTGAGGGCGTTCGAGGGCTCCGGAGATGTAGCGCTCCTCAAGGAACGCGCAGGGTGTGGTTGCCCAGCACCCGGCACGCTCAGGGGTCCTCCGAGGGAATCAACCAGTGGACCTCGACGTTGCTCAGCCGGCCCACAGGTGTCTGTCTGGAGGCACTCAGTGGCCTTGGAGGGAAAATGATGCACACCCGTGGGGCCTAGGAGTCCCCGGACGTGTACTTCCTTTAAAGCAAAGCGACTACGAACTCCTGGAAAGAGCTGCATGCCTCCCTTTCTGCACGGCTACTCAGGGCCTAACCTGGAGGCGAGTTCTCACGTTGAGGTTCCCTTTAGCTCTAGAGCCTGTCATGCGGACCGCCACCGCGGCCACGGAAGCCCCTGGTTGAGAGAGAGCAAACTCACAATTTTCCCCGAAGCATTCTTCCAGGGCTCACTGGCCTGTCGGGAGCCGGGAATGTCAGGGAGCTTCAGGGCAGGCATGAATGCCGCCCTCCAAATGGGAAAGCAGGGCTAGTTCCAGCAGGCCCCCGTTTTCATGGGCACACTCAGCGTACATCCCCGTGGTTTCTAAGGCGTCCCAAGAGACACCGGTTGCCCTGTGTTTCCTTCCCTGAGTCAACTTATCGAAGTAGGGAGTCCCGCATCCAGCGAACGGTCTCAACCAAGGAACGCCGTAGCTGCTCCTCTGGGCCTGGGGCTGCCGGCGGTGCCAAAGAAGGAACAGGACTTGCATGGCAGTAAGAACCCAAGCCGCCGTCCTCTAGGAGGCACGGTGCCTTCAGTCAGGAGGTCCTGGATGGAATGCGAAGACGAGGGTTACTCTGAGCGCAGCTCCGATTGGGGCAACGCGTAAGACCTCCGCGCCATGTGGCATGTGCCAGAACGGTGTTCGTGAACGTGTGCGAGTGCTGAGGAAACCAAGCTGCTCCAAAAGAGAGGGCAGTGCGTTTCCCTACGCTCGGCGTGCGCAGAGGGGCTCTAAAGGGCTACGGGCCCGGATGTTGCTTAGCAGACCCAGGTGCGCCTGGGGTTACTCAGTGTTCCTGCCGGGAACAGGGTGCCCCGGCTAGCCTCCCAGGTGTGCTAAAGCTGTGCTGCCGTTCAAGGTATGCAGAGCAGAGGCCACCGCCTCCTGGAAGCTGCAGCACGCCTCCGCTTCTGCACGGCAAATCAGGGCCTTACTTCCAGGCACGGGTTCACGCTGGGTGTGCCGGGAGCCACACAGCCTGCTAAGAGGCTGACTCTCTCCTCCAGCGGAGTGACTTCAGGTACGAGGGCGGGCCTCGCAGTGTTCCAAGCACAGCGTTCTCTCATGGCAGCTCACACAAGGGCCATGACAGAGTCTTCCTGGGCACTTGGCACTCACCAGCCATGCTGTCCTGAGGGCGTTCGAGGGCTCCGGAGATGTAGCGCTCCTCAAGGAACGCGCAGGGTGTGGTTGCCCAGCACCCGGCACGCTCAGGGGTCCTCCGAGGGAATCAACCAGTGGACCTCGACGTTGCTCAGCCGGCCCACAGGTGTCTGTCTGGAGGCACTCAGTGGCCTTGGAGGGAAAATGATGCACACCCGTGGGGCCTAGGAGTCCCCGGACGTGTACTTCCTTTAAAGCAAAGCGACTACGAACTCCTGGAAAGAGCTGCATGCCTCCCTTTCTGCACGGCTACTCAGGGCCTAACCTGGAGGCGAGTTCTCACGTTGAGGTTCCCTTTAGCTCTAGAGCCTGTCATGCGGACCGCCACCGCGGCCACGGAAGCCCCTGGTTGAGAGAGAGCAAACTCACAATTTTCCCCGAAGCATTCTTCCAGGGCTCACTGGCCTGTCGGGAGCCGGGAATGTCAGGGAGCTTCAGGGCAGGCATGAATGCCGCCCTCCAAATGGGAAAGCAGGGCTAGTTCCAGCAGGCCCCCGTTTTCATGGGCACACTCAGCGTACATCCCCGTGGTTTCTAAGGCGTCCCAAGAGACACCGGTTGCCCTGTGTTTCCTTCCCTGAGTCAACTTATCGAAGTAGGGAGTCCCGCATCCAGCGAACGGTCTCAACCAAGGAACGCCGTAGCTGCTCCTCTGGGCCTGGGGCTGCCGGCGGTGCCAAAGAAGGAACAGGACTTGCATGGCAGTAAGAACCCAAGCCGCCGTCCTCTAGGAGGCACGGTGCCTTCAGTCAGGAGGTCCTGGATGGAATGCGAAGACGAGGGTTACTCTGAGCGCAGCTCCGATTGGGGCAACGCGTAAGACCTCCGCGCCATGTGGCATGTGCCAGAACGGTGTTCGTGAACGTGTGCGAGTGCTGAGGAAACCAAGCTGCTCCAAAAGAGAGGGCAGTGCGTTTCCCTACGCTCGGCGTGCGCAGAGGGGCTCTAAAGGGCTACGGGCCCGGATGTTGCTTAGCAGACCCAGGTGCGCCTGGGGTTACTCAGTGTTCCTGCCGGGAACAGGGTGCCCCGGCTAGCCTCCCAGGTGTCCAGAAAGCTGTGCTGCCGTTCAAGGTATGCAGGGCAGAGGCCACCGCCTCCTGGAAGCTGCAGCACGCCTCCGCTTCTGCACGGCAAATCAGGGCCTTACTTCCAGGCACGGGTTCACGCTGGGTGTGCCGGGAGCCACACAGCGTGCTAAGAGGCTGACTCTCTCCTCCAGCGGAGTGACTTCAGGTACGAGGGCGGGCCTCGCAGTGTTCCAAGCACAGCGTTCTCTCATGGCAGCTCACACAAGGGCCATGACAGAGTCTTCCTGGGCACTTGGCACTCACCAGCCATGCTGTCCTGAGGGCGTTCGAGGGCTCCGGAGATGTAGCGCTCCTCAAGGAACGCGCAGGGTGTGGTTGCCCAGCACCCGGCACGCTCAGGGGTCCTCCGAGGGAATCAACCAATGGACCTCGACGTTGCTCAGCCGGCCCACAGGTGTCTGTCTGGAGGCACTCAGTGACCTTGGAGGGAAAATGATGCACACCCGTGGGGCCTAGGAGTCCCCGGACGTGTACTTCCTTTAAAGCAAAGCGACTAAGAACTCCTGGAAAGAGCTGCATGCCTCCCTTTCTGCACGGCTACTCAGGGCCTAACCTGGAGGCGAGTTCTCACGTTGAGGTTCCCTTTAGCTCTAGAGCCTGTCATGCGGACCGCCACCGCGGCCACGGAAGCCCCTGGTTGAGAGAGAGCAAACTCACAATTTTCCCCGAAGCATTCTTCCAGGGCTCACTGGCCTGTCGGGAGCCGGGAATGTCAGGGAGCTTCAAGGCAGGCATGAATGCCGCCCTCCAAATGGGAAAGCAGGGCTAGTTCCAGCAGGCCCCCGTTTTCATGGGCACACTCAGCGTACATCCCCGTGGTTTCTAAGGCGTCCCAAGAGACACCGGTTGCCCTGTGTTTCCTTCCCTGAGTCAACTTATCGAAGTAGGGAGTCCCGCATCCAGCGAACGGTCTCAACCAAGGAACGCCGTAGCTGCTCCTCTGGGCCTGGGGCTGCCGGCGGTGCCAAAGAAGGAACAGGACTTGCATGGCAGTAAGAACCCAAGCCGCCGTCCTCTAGGAGGCACGGTGCCTTCAGTCAGGAGGTCCTGGATGGAATGCGAAGACGAGGGTTACTCTGAGCGCAGCTCCGATTGGGGCAACGCGTAAGACCTCCGCGCCATGTGGCATGTGCCAGAACGGTGTTCGTGAACGAGTGCGAGTGCTGAGGAAACCAAGCTGCTCCAAAAGAGAGGGCAGTGCGTTTCCCTACGCTCGGCGTGCGCAGAGGGGCTCTAAAGGGCTACGGGCCCGGATGTTGCTTAGCAGACCCAGGTGCGCCTGGGGTTACTCAGTGTTCCTGCCGGGAACAGGGTGCCCCGGCTAGCCTCCCAGGTGTCCAGAAAGCTGTGCTGCCGTTCAAGGTATGCAGGGCAGAGGCCACCGCCTCCTGGAAGCTGCAGCACGCCTCCGCTTCTGCACGGCAAATCAGGGCCTTACTTCCAGGCACGGGTTCACGCTGGGTGTGCCGGGAGCCACACAGCCTGCTAAGAGGCTGACTCTCTCCTCCAGCGGAGTGACTTCAGGTACGAGGGCGGGCCTCGCAGTGTTCCAAGCACAGCGTTCTCTCATGGCAGCTCACACAAGGGCCATGACAGAGTCTTCCTGGGCACTTGGCACTCACCAGCCATGCTGTCCTGAGGGCGTTCGAGGGCTCCGGAGATGTAGCGCTCCTCAAGGAACGCGCAGGGTGTGGTTGCCCAGCACCCGGCACGCTCAGGGGTCCTCCGAGGGAATCAACCAATGGACCTCGACGTTGCTCAGCCGGCCCACAGGTGTCCGTCTGGAGGCACTCAGTGACCTTGGAGGGAAAATGATGCACACCCGTGGGGCCTAGGAGTCCCCGGACGTGTACTTCCTTTAAAGCAAAGCGACTAAGAACTCCTGGAAAGAGCTGCATGCCTCCCTTTCTGCACGGCTACTCAGGGCCTAACCTGGAGGCGAGTTCTCACGTTGAGGTTCCCTTTAGCTCTAGAGCCTGTCATGCGGACCGCCACCGCGGCCACGGAAGCCCCTGGTTGAGAGAGAGCAAACTCACAATTTTCCCCGAAGCATTCTTCCAGGGCTCACTGGCCTGTCGGGAGCCGGGAATGTCAGGGAGCTTCAAGGCAGGCATGAATGCCGCCCTCCAAATGGGAAAGCAGGGCTAGTTCCAGCAGGCCCCCGTTTTCATGGGCACACTCAGCGTACATCCCCGTGGTTTCTAAGGCGTCCCAAGAGACACCGGTTGCCCTGTGTTTCCTTCCCTGAGTCAACTTATCGAAGTAGGGAGTCCCGCATCCAGCGAACGGTCTCAACCAAGGAACGCCGTAGCTGCTCCTCTGGGCCTGGGGCTGCCGGCGGTGCCAAAGAAGGAACAGGACTTGCATGGCAGTAAGAACCCAAGCCGCCGTCCTCTAGGAGGCACGGTGCCTTCAGTCAGGAGGTCCTGGATGGAATGCGAAGACGAGGGTTACTCTGAGCGCAGCTCCGATTGGGGCAACGCGTAAGACCTCCGCGCCATGTGGCATGTGCCAGAACGGTGTTCGTGAACGAGTGCGAGTGCTGAGGAAACCAAGCTGCTCCAAAAGAGAGGGCAGTGCGTTTCCCTACGCTCGGCGTGCGCAGAGGGGCTCTAAAGGGCTACGGGCCCGGATGTTGCTTAGCAGACCCAGGTGCGCCTGGGGTTACTCAGTGTTCCTGCCGGGAACAGGGTGCCCCGGCTAGCCTCCCAGGTGTCCAGAAAGCTGTGCTGCCGTTCAAGGTATGCAGGGCAGAGGCCACCGCCTCCTGGAAGCTGCAGCACGCCTCCGCTTCTGCACGGCAAATCAGGGCCTTACTTCCAGGCACGGGTTCACGCTGGGTGTGCCGGGAGCCACACAGCGTGCTAAGAGGCTGACTCTCTCCTCCAGCGGAGTGACTTCAGGTACGAGGGCGGGCCTCGCAGTGTTCCAAGCACAGCGTTCTCTCATGGCAGCTCACACAAAGGGCCATGACAGAGTCTTCCTGGGCACTTGGCACTCACCAGCCATGCTGTCCTGAGGGCGTTCGAGGGCTCCGGAGATGTAGCGCTCCTCAAGGAACGCGCAGGGTGTGGTTGCCCAGCACCCGGCACGCTCAGGGGTCCTCCGAGGGAATCAACCAATGGACCTCGACGTTGCTCAGCCGGCCCACAGGTGTCTGTCTGGAGGCACTCAGTGACCTTGGAGGGAAAATGATGCACACCCGTGGGGCCTAGGAGTCCCCGGACGTGTACTTCCTTTAAAGCAAAGCGACTACGAACTCCTGGAAAGAGCTGCATGCCTCCCTTTCTGCACGGCTACTCAGGGCCTAACCTGGAGGCGAGTTCTCACGTTGAGGTTCCCTTTAGCTCTAGAGCCTGTCATGCGGACCGCCACCGCGGCCACGGAAGCCCCTGGTTGAGAGAGAGCAAACTCACAATTTTCCCCGAAGCATTCTTCCAGGGCTCACTGGCCTGTCGGGAGCCGGGAATGTCAGGGAGCTTCAGGGCAGGCATGAATGCCGCCCTCCAAATGGGAAAGCAGGGCTAGTTCCAGCAGGCCCCCGTTTTCATGGGCACACTCAGCGTACATCCCCGTGGTTTCTAAGGCGTCCCAAGAGACACCGGTTGCCCTGTGTTTCCTTCCCTGAGTCAACTTATCGAAGTAGGGAGTCCCGCATCCAGCGAACGGTCTCAACCAAGGAACGCCGTAGCTGCTCCTCTGGGCCTGGGGCTGCCGGCGGTGCCAAAGAAGGAACAGGACTTGCATGGCAGTAAGAACCCAAGCCGCCGTCCTCTAGGAGGCACGGTGCCTTCAGTCAGGAGGTCCTGGATGGAATGCGAAGACGAGGGTTACTCTGAGCGCAGCTCCGATTGGGGCAACGCGTAAGACCTCCGCGCCATGTGGCATGTGCCAGAACGGTGTTCGTGAACGTGTGCGAGTGCTGAGGAAACCAAGCTGCTCCAAAAGAGAGGGCAGTGCGTTTCCCTACGCTCGGCGTGCGCAGAGGGGCTCTAAAGGGCTACGGGCCCGGATGTTGCTTAGCAGACCCAGGTGCGCCTGGGGTTACTCAGTGTTCCTGCCGGGAACAGGGTGCCCCGGCTAGCCTCCCAGGTGTGCTAAAGCTGTGCTGCCGTTCAAGGTATGCAGAGCAGAGGCCACCGCCTCCTGGAAGCTGCAGCACGCCTCCGCTTCTGCACGGCAAATCAGGGCCTTACTTCCAGGCACGGGTTCACGCTGGGTGTGCCGGGAGCCACACAGCCTGCTAAGAGGCTGACTCTCTCCTCCAGCGGAGTGACTTCAGGTACGAGGGCGGGCCTCGCAGTGTTCCAAGCACAGCGTTCTCTCATGGCAGCTCACACAAGGGCCATGACAGAGTCTTCCTGGGCACTTGGCACTCACCAGCCATGCTGTCCTGAGGGCGTTCGAGGGCTCCGGAGATGTAGCGCTCCTCAAGGAACGCGCAGGGTGTGGTTGCCCAGCACCCGGCACGCTCAGGGGTCCTCCGAGGGAATCAACCAGTGGACCTCGACGTTGCTCAGCCGGCCCACAGGTGTCTGTCTGGAGGCACTCAGTGGCCTTGGAGGGAAAATGATGCACACCCGTGGGGCCTAGGAGTCCCCGGACGTGTACTTCCTTTAAAGCAAAGCGACTACGAACTCCTGGAAAGAGCTGCATGCCTCCCTTTCTGCACGGCTACTCAGGGCCTAACCTGGAGGCGAGTTCTCACGTTGAGGTTCCCTTTAGCTCTAGAGCCTGTCATGCGGACCGCCACCGCGGCCACGGAAGCCCCTGGTTGAGAGAGAGCAAACTCACAATTTTCCCCGAAGCATTCTTCCAGGGCTCACTGGCCTGTCGGGAGCCGGGAATGTCAGGGAGCTTCAGGGCAGGCATGAATGCCGCCCTCCAAATGGGAAAGCAGGGCTAGTTCCAGCAGGCCCCCGTTTTCATGGGCACACTCAGCGTACATCCCCGTGGTTTCTAAGGCGTCCCAAGAGACACCGGTTGCCCTGTGTTTCCTTCCCTGAGTCAACTTATCGAAGTAGGGAGTCCCGCATCCAGCGAACGGTCTCAACCAAGGAACGCCGTAGCTGCTCCTCTGGGCCTGGGGCTGCCGGCGGTGCCAAAGAAGGAACAGGACTTGCATGGCAGTAAGAACCCAAGCCGCCGTCCTCTAGGAGGCACGGTGCCTTCAGTCAGGAGGTCCTGGATGGAATGCGAAGACGAGGGTTACTCTGAGCGCAGCTCCGATTGGGGCAACGCGTAAGACCTCCGCGCCATGTGGCATGTGCCAGAACGGTGTTCGTGAACGAGTGCGAGTGCTGAGGAAACCAAGCTGCTCCAAAAGAGAGGGCAGTGCGTTTCCCTACGCTCGGCGTGCGCAGAGGGGCTCTAAAGGGCTACGGGCCCGGATGTTGCTTAGCAGACCCAGGTGCGCCTGGGGTTACTCAGTGTTCCTGCCGGGAACAGGGTGCCCCGGCTAGCCTCCCAGGTGTCCAGAAAGCTGTGCTGCCGTTCAAGGTATGCAGGGCAGAGGCCACCGCCTCCTGGAAGCTGCAGCACGCCTCCGCTTCTGCACGGCAAATCAGGGCCTTACTTCCAGGCACGGGTTCACGCTGGGTGTGCCGGGAGCCACACAGCGTGCTAAGAGGCTGACTCTCTCCTCCAGCGGAGTGACTTCAGGTACGAGGGCGGGCCTCGCAGTGTTCCAAGCACAGCGTTCTCTCATGGCAGCTCACACAAAGGGCCATGACAGAGTCTTCCTGGGCACTTGGCACTCACCAGCCATGCTGTCCTGAGGGCGTTCGAGGGCTCCGGAGATGTAGCGCTCCTCAAGGAACGCGCAGGGTGTGGTTGCCCAGCACCCGGCACGCTCAGGGGTCCTCCGAGGGAATCAACCAATGGACCTCGACGTTGCTCAGCCGGCCCACAGGTGTCTGTCTGGAGGCACTCAGTGACCTTGGAGGGAAAATGATGCACACCCGTGGGGCCTAGGAGTCCCCGGACGTGTACTTCCTTTAAAGCAAAGCGACTAAGAACTCCTGGAAAGAGCTGCATGCCTCCCTTTCTGCACGGCTACTCAGGGCCTAACCTGGAGGCGAGTTCTCACGTTGAGGTTCCCTTTAGCTCTAGAGCCTGTCATGCGGACCGCCACCGCGGCCACGGAAGCCCCTGGTTGAGAGAGAGCAAACTCACAATTTTCCCCGAAGCATTCTTCCAGGGCTCACTGGCCTGTCGGGAGCCGGGAATGTCAGGGAGCTTCAAGGCAGGCATGAATGCCGCCCTCCAAATGGGAAAGCAGGGCTAGTTCCAGCAGGCCCCCGTTTTCATGGGCACACTCAGCGTACATCCCCGTGGTTTCTAAGGCGTCCCAAGAGACACCGGTTGCCCTGTGTTTCCTTCCCTGAGTCAACTTATCGAAGTAGGGAGTCCCGCATCCAGCGAACGGTCTCAACCAAGGAACGCCGTAGCTGCTCCTCTGGGCCTGGGGCTGCCGGCGGTGCCAAAGAAGGAACAGGACTTGCATGGCAGTAAGAACCCAAGCCGCCGTCCTCTAGGAGGCACGGTGCCTTCAGTCAGGAGGTCCTGGATGGAATGCGAAGACGAGGGTTACTCTGAGCGCAGCTCCGATTGGGGCAACGCGTAAGACCTCCGCGCCATGTGGCATGTGCCAGAACGGTGTTCGTGAACGTGTGCGAGTGCTGAGGAAACCAAGCTGCTCCAAAAGAGAGGGCAGTGCGTTTCCCTACGCTCGGCGTGCGCAGAGGGGCTCTAAAGGGCTACGGGCCCGGATGTTGCTTAGCAGACCCAGGTGCGCCTGGGGTTACTCAGTGTTCCTGCCGGGAACAGGGTGCCCCGGCTAGCCTCCCAGGTGTCCAGAAAGCTGTGCTGCCGTTCAAGGTATGCAGGGCACAGGCCACCGCCTCCTGGAAGCTGCAGCACGCCTCCGCTTCTGCACGGCAAATCAGGGCCTTACTTCCAGGCACGGGTTCACGCTGGGTGTGCCGGGAGCCACACAGCGTGCTAAGAGGCTGACTCTCTCCTCCAGCGGAGTGACTTCAGGTACGAGGGCGGGCCTCGCAGTGTTCCAAGCACAGCGTTCTCTCATGGCAGCTCACACAAGGGCCATGACAGAGTCTTCCTGGGCACTTGGCACTCACCAGCCATGCTGTCCTGAGGGCGTTCGAGGGCTCCGGAGATGTAGCGCTCCTCAAGGAACGCGCAGGGTGTGGTTGCCCAGCACCCGGCACGCTCAGGGGTCCTCCGAGGGAATCAACCAATGGACCTCGACGTTGCTCAGCCGGCCCACAGGTGTCTGTCTGGAGGCACTCAGTGACCTTGGAGGGAAAATGATGCACACCCGTGGGGCCTAGGAGTCCCCGGACGTGTACTTCCTTTAAAGCAAAGCGACTAAGAACTCCTGGAAAGAGCTGCATGCCTCCCTTTCTGCACGGCTACTCAGGGCCTAACCTGGAGGCGAGTTCTCACGTTGAGGTTCCCTTTAGCTCTAGAGCCTGTCATGCGGACCGCCACCGCGGCCACGGAAGCCCCTGGTTGAGAGAGAGCAAACTCACAATTTTCCCCGAAGCATTCTTCCAGGGCTCACTGGCCTGTCGGGAGCCGGGAATGTCAGGGAGCTTCAAGGCAGGCATGAATGCCGCCCTCCAAATGGGAAAGCAGGGCTAGTTCCAGCAGGCCCCCGTTTTCATGGGCACACTCAGCGTACATCCCCGTGGTTTCTAAGGCGTCCCAAGAGACACCGGTTGCCCTGTGTTTCCTTCCCTGAGTCAACTTATCGAAGTAGGGAGTCCCGCATCCAGCGAACGGTCTCAACCAAGGAACGCCGTAGCTGCTCCTCTGGGCCTGGGGCTGCCGGCGGTGCCAAAGAAGGAACAGGACTTGCATGGCAGTAAGAACCCAAGCCGCCGTCCTCTAGGAGGCACGGTGCCTTCAGTCAGGAGGTCCTGGATGGAATGCGAAGACGAGGGTTACTCTGAGCGCAGCTCCGATTGGGGCAACGCGTAAGACCTCCGCGCCATGTGGCATGTGCCAGAACGGTGTTCGTGAACGTGTGCGAGTGCTGAGGAAACCAAGCTGCTCCAAAAGAGAGGGCAGTGCGTTTCCCTACGCTCGGCGTGCGCAGAGGGGCTCTAAAGGGCTACGGGCCCGGATGTTGCTTAGCAGACCCAGGTGCGCCTGGGGTTACTCAGTGTTCCTGCCGGGAACAGGGTGCCCCGGCTAGCCTCCCAGGTGTCCAGAAAGCTGTGCTGCCGTTCAAGGTATGCAGGGCAGAGGCCACCGCCTCCTGGAAGCTGCAGCACGCCTCCGCTTCTGCACGGCAAATCAGGGCCTTACTTCCAGGCACGGGTTCACGCTGGGTGTGCCGGGAGCCACACAGCGTGCTAAGAGGCTGACTCTCTCCTCCAGCGGAGTGACTTCAGGTACGAGGGCGGGCCTCGCAGTGTTCCAAGCACAGCGTTCTCTCATGGCAGCTCACACAAAGGGCCATGACAGAGTCTTCCTGGGCACTTGGCACTCACCAGCCATGCTGTCCTGAGGGCGTTCGAGGGCTCCGGAGATGTAGCGCTCCTCAAGGAACGCGCAGGGTGTGGTTGCCCAGCACCCGGCATGCTCAGGGGTCCTCCGAGGGAATCAACCAATGGACCTCGACGTTGCTCAGCCGGCCCACAGGTGTCCGTCTGGAGGCACTCAGTGACCTTGGAGGGAAAATGATGCACACCCGTGGGGCCTAGGAGTCCCCGGACGTGTACTTCCTTTAAAGCAAAGCGACTAAGAAATCCTGGAAAGAGCTGCATGCCTCCCTTTCTGCACGGCTACTCAGGGCCTAACCTGGAGGCGAGTTCTCACGTTGAGGTTCCCTTTAGCTCTAGAGCCTGTCATGCGGACCGCCACCGCGGCCACGGAAGCCCCTGGTTGAGAGAGAGCAAACTCACAATTTTCCCCGAAGCATTCTTCCAGGGCTCACTGGCCTGTCGGGAGCCGGGAATGTCAGGGAGCTTCAAGGCAGGCATGAATGCCGCCCTCCAAATGGGAAAGCAGGGCTAGTTCCAGCAGGCCCCCGTTTTCATGGGCACACTCAGCGTACATCCCCGTGGTTTCTAAGGCGTCCCAAGAGACACCGGTTGCCCTGTGTTTCCTTCCCTGAGTCAACTTATCGAAGTAGGGAGTCCCGCATCCAGCGAACGGTCTCAACCAAGGAACGCCGTAGCTGCTCCTCTGGGCCTGGGGCTGCCGGCGGTGCCAAAGAAGGAACAGGACTTGCATGGCAGTAAGAACCCAAGCCGCCGTCCTCTAGGAGGCACGGTGCCTTCAGTCAGGAGGTCCTGGATGGAATGCGAAGACGAGGGTTACTCTGAGCGCAGCTCCGATTGGGGCAACGCGTAAGACCTCCGCGCCATGTGGCATGTGCCAGAACGGTGTTCGTGAACGTGTGCGAGTGCTGAGGAAACCAAGCTGCTCCAAAAGAGAGGGCAGTGCGTTTCCCTACGCTCGGCGTGCGCAGAGGGGCTCTAAAGGGCTACGGGCCCGGATGTTGCTTAGCAGACCCAGGTGCGCCTGGGGTTACTCAGTGTTCCTGCCGGGAACAGGGTGCCCCGGCTAGCCTCCCAGGTGTCCAGAAAGCTGTGCTGCCGTTCAAGGTATGCAGGGCAGAGGCCACCGCCTCCTGGAAGCTGCAGCACGCCTCCGCTTCTGCACGGCAAATCAGGGCCTTACTTCCAGGCACGGGTTCACGCTGGGTGTGCCGGGAGCCACACAGCCTGCTAAGAGGCTGACTCTCTCCTCCAGCGGAGTGACTTCAGGTACGAGGGTGGGCCTCGCAGTGTTCCAAGCACAGCGTTCTCTCATGGCAGCTCACACAAAGGGCCATGACAGAGTCTTCCTGGGCACTTGGCACTCACCAGCCATGCTGTCCTGAGGGCGTTCGAGGGCTCTGGAGATGTAGCGCTCCTCAAGGAACGCGCAGGGTGTGGTTGCCCAGCACCCGGCACGCTCAGGGGTCCTCCGAGGGAATCAACCAATGGACCTCGACGTTGCTCAGCCGGCCCACAGGTGTCTGTCTGGAGGCACTCAGTGACCTTGGAGGGAAAATGATGCACACCCGTGGGGCCTAGGAGTCCCCGGACGTGTACTTCCTTTAAAGCAAAGCGACTAAGAACTCCTGGAAAGAGCTGCATGCCTCCCTTTCTGCACGGCTACTCAGGGCCTAACCTGGAGGCGAGTTCTCACGTTGAGGTTCCCTTTAGCTCTAGAGCCTGTCATGCGGACCGCCACCGCGGCCACGGAAGCCCCTGGTTGAGAGAGAACAAACTCACAATTTTCCCCGAAGCATTCTTCCAGGGCTCACTGGCCTGTCGGGAGCCGGGAATGTCAGGGAGCTTCAGGGCAGGCATGAATGCCGCCCTCCAAATGGGAAAGCAGGGCTAGTTCCAGCAGGCCCCCGTTTTCATGGGCACACTCAGCGTACATCCCCGTGGTTTCTAAGGCGTCCCAAGAGACACCGGTTGCCCTGTGTTTCCTTCCCTGAGTCAACTTATCGAAGTAGGGAGTCCCGCATCCAGCGAACGGTCTCAACCAAGGAACGCCGTAGCTGCTCCTCTGGGCCTGGGGCTGCCGGCGGTGCCAAAGAAGGAACAGGACTTGCATGGCAGTAAGAACCCAAGCCGCCGTCCTCTAGGAGGCACGGTGCCTTCAGTCAGGAGGTCCTGGATGGAATGCGAAGACGAGGGTTACTCTGAGCGCAGCTCCGATTGGGGCAACGCGTAAGACCTCCGCGCCATGTGGCATGTGCCAGAACGGTGTTCGTGAACGTGTGCGAGTGCTGAGGAAACCAAGCTGCTCCAAAAGAGAGGGCAGTGCGTTTCCCTACGCTCGGCGTGCGCAGAGGGGCTCTAAAGGGCTACGGGCCCGGATGTTGCTTAGCAGACCCAGGTGCGCCTGGGGTTACTCAGTGTTCCTGCCGGGAACAGGGTGCCCCGGCTAGCCTCCCAGGTGTCCAGAAAGCTGTGCTGCCGTTCAAGGTATGCAGGGCAGAGGCCACCGCCTCCTGGAAGCTGCAGCACGCCTCCGCTTCTGCACGGCAAATCAGGGCCTTACTTCCAGGCACGGGTTCACGCTGGGTGTGCCGGGAGCCACACAGCGTGCTAAGAGGCTGACTCTCTCCTCCAGCGGAGTGACTTCAGGTACGAGGGCGGGCCTCGCAGTGTTCCAAGCACAGCGTTCTCTCATGGCAGCTCACACAAGGGCCATGACAGAGTCTTCCTGGGCACTTGGCACTCACCAGCCATGCTGTCCTGAGGGCGTTCGAGGGCTCCGGAGATGTAGCGCTCCTCAAGGAACGCGCAGGGTGTGGTTGCCCAGCACCCGGCACGCTCAGGGGTCCTCCGAGGGAATCAACCAGTGGACCTCGACGTTGCTCAGCCGGCCCACAGGTGTCTGTCTGGAGGCACTCAGTGGCCTTGGAGGGAAAATGATGCACACCCGTGGGGCCTAGGAGTCCCCGGACGTGTACTTCCTTTAAAGCAAAGCGACTACGAACTCCTGGAAAGAGCTGCATGCCTCCCTTTCTGCACGGCTACTCAGGGCCTAACCTGGAGGCGAGTTCTCACGTTGAGGTTCCCTTTAGCTCTAGAGCCTGTCATGCGGACCGCCACCGCGGCCACGGAAGCCCCTGGTTGAGAGAGAGCAAACTCACAATTTTCCCCGAAGCATTCTTCCAGGGCTCACTGGCCTGTCGGGAGCCGGGAATGTCAGGGAGCTTCAGGGCAGGCATGAATGCCGCCCTCCAAATGGGAAAGCAGGGCTAGTTCCAGCAGGCCCCCGTTTTCATGGGCACACTCAGCGTACATCCCCGTGGTTTCTAAGGCGTCCCAAGAGACACCGGTTGCCCTGTGTTTCCTTCCCTGAGTCAACTTATCGAAGTAGGGAGTCCCACATCCAGCGAACGGTCTCAACCAAGGAACGCCGTAGCTGCTCCTCTGGGCCTGGGGCTGCCGGCGGTGCCAAAGAAGGAACAGGACTTGCATGGCAGTAAGAACCCAAGCCGCCGTCCTCTAGGAGGCACGGTGCCTTCAGTCAGGAGGTCCCGGACGGAATGCGAAGACGAGGGTTACTCTGAGCGCAGCTCCGATTGGGGCAACGCGTAAGACCTCCGCGCCATGTGGCATGTGCCAGAACGGTGTTCGTGAACGTGTGCGAGTGCTGAGGAAACCAAGCTGCTCCAAAAGAGAGGGCAGTGCGTTTCCCTACGCTCGGCGTGCGCAGAGGGGCTCTAAAGGGCTACGGGCCCGGATGTTGCTTAGCAGACCCAGGTGCGCCTGGGGTTACTCAGTGTTCCTGCCGGGAACAGGGTGCCCCGGCTAGCCTCCCAGGTGTGCTAAAGCTGTGTTGCCGTTCAAGGTATGCAGAGCAGAGGCCACCGCCTCCTGGAAGCTGCAGCACGCCTCCGCTTCTGCACGGCAAATCAGGGCCTTACTTCCAGGCACGGGTTCACGCTGGGTGTGCCGGGAGCCACACAGCCTGCTAAGAGGCTGACTCTCTCCTCCAGCGGAGTGACTTCAGGTACGAGGGCGGGCCTCGCAGTGTTCCAAGCACAGCGTTCTCTCATGGCAGCTCACACAAGGGCCATGACAGAGTCTTCCTGGGCACTTGGCACTCACCAGCCATGCTGTCCTGAGGGCGTTCGAGGGCTCCGGAGATGTAGCGCTCCTCAAGGAACGCGCAGGGTGTGGTTGCCCAGCACCCGGCACGCTCAGGGGTCCTCCGAGGGAATCAACCAGTGGACCTCGACGTTGCTCAGCCGGCCCACAGGTGTCTGTCTGGAGGCACTCAGTGGCCTTGGAGGGAAAATGATGCACACCCGTGGGGCCTAGGAGTCCCCGGACGTGTACTTCCTTTAAAGCAAAGCGACTACGAACTCCTGGAAAGAGCTGCATGCCTCCCTTTCTGCACGGCTACTCAGGGCCTAACCTGGAGGCGAGTTCTCACGTTGAGGTTCCCTTTAGCTCTAGAGCCTGTCATGCGGACCGCCACCGCGGCCACGGAAGCCCCTGGTTGAGAGAGAGCAAACTCACAATTTTCCCCGAAGCATTCTTCCAGGGCTCACTGGCCTGTCGGGAGCCGGGAATGTCAGGGAGCTTCAGGGCAGGCATGAATGCCGCCCTCCAAATGGGAAAGCAGGGCTAGTTCCAGCAGGCCCCCGTTTTCATGGGCACACTCAGCGTACATCCCCGTGGTTTCTAAGGCGTCCCAAGAGACACCGGTTGCCCTGTGTTTCCTTCCCTGAGTCAACTTATCGAAGTAGGGAGTCCCGCATCCAGCGAACGGTCTCAACCAAGGAACGCCGTAGCTGCTCCTCTGGGCCTGGGGCTGCCGGCGGTGCCAAAGAAGGAACAGGACTTGCATGGCAGTAAGAACCCAAGCCGCCGTCCTCTAGGAGGCACGGTGCCTTCAGTCAGGAGGTCCTGGAAGGAATGCGAAGACGAGGGTTACTCTGAGCGCAGCTCCGATTGGGGCAACGCGTAAGACCTCCGCGCCATGTGGCATGTGCCAGAACGGTGTTCGTGAACGTGTGCGAGTGCTGAGGAAACCAAGCTGCTCCAAAAGAGAGGGCAGTGCGTTTCCCTACGCTCGGCGTGCGCAGAGGGGCTCTAAAGGGCTACGGGCCCGGATGTTGCTTAGCAGACCCAGGTGCGCCTGGGGTTACTCAGTGTTCCTGCCGGGAACAGGGTGCCCCGGCTAGCCTCCCAGGTGTGCTAAAGCTGTGCTGCCGTTCAAGGTATGCAGAGCAGAGGCCACCGCCTCCTGGAAGCTGCAGCACGCCTCCGCTTCTGCACGGCAAATCAGGGCCTTACTTCCAGGCACGGGTTCACGCTGGGTGTGCCGGGAGCCACACAGCCTGCTAAGAGGCTGACTCTCTCCTCCAGCGGAGTGACTTCAGGTACGAGGGCGGGCCTCGCAGTGTTCCAAGCACAGCGTTCTCTCATGGCAGCTCACACAAGGGCCATGACAGAGTCTTCCTGGGCACTTGGCACTCACCAGCCATGCTGTCCTGAGGGCGTTCGAGGGCTCCGGAGATGTAGCGCTCCTCAAGGAACGCGCAGGGTGTGGTTGCCCAGCACCCGGCACGCTCAGGGGTCCTCCGAGGGAATCAACCAGTGGACCTCGACGTTGCTCAGCCGGCCCACAGGTGTCTGTCTGGAGGCACTCAGTGGCCTTGGAGGGAAAATGATGCACACCCGTGGGGCCTAGGAGTCCCCGGACGTGTACTTCCTTTAAAGCAAAGCGACTACGAACTCCTGGAAAGAGCTGCATGCCTCCCTTTCTGCACGGCTACTCAGGGCCTAACCTGGAGGCGAGTTCTCACGTTGAGGTTCCCTTTAGCTCTAGAGCCTGTCATGCGGACCGCCACCGCGGCCACGGAAGCCCCTGGTTGAGAGAGAGCAAACTCACAATTTTCCCCGAAGCATTCTTCCAGGGCTCACTGGCCTGTCGGGAGCCGGGAATGTCAGGGAGCTTCAGGGCAGGCATGAATGCCGCCCTCCAAATGGGAAAGCAGGGCTAGTTCCAGCAGGCCCCCGTTTTCATGGGCACACTCAGCGTACATCCCCGTGGTTTCTAAGGCGTCCCAAGAGACACCGGTTGCCCTGTGTTTCCTTCCCTGAGTCAACTTATCGAAGTAGGGAGTCCCGCATCCAGCGAACGGTCTCAACCAAGGAACGCCGTAGCTGCTCCTCTGGGCCTGGGGCTGCCGGCGGTGCCAAAGAAGGAACAGGACTTGCATGGCAGTAAGAACCCAAGCCGCCGTCCTCTAGGAGGCACGGTGCCTTCAGTCAGGAGGTCCTGGAAGGAATGCGAAGACGAGGGTTACTCTGAGCGCAGCTCCGATTGGGGCAACGCGTAAGACCTCCGCGCCATGTGGCATGTGCCAGAACGGTGTTCGTGAACGTGTGCGAGTGCTGAGGAAACCAAGCTGCTCCAAAAGAGAGGGCAGTGCGTTTCCCTACGCTCGGCGTGCGCAGAGGGGCTCTAAAGGGCTACGGGCCCGGATGTTGCTTAGCAGACCCAGGTGCGCCTGGGGTTACTCAGTGTTCCTGCCGGGAACAGGGTGCCCCGGCTAGCCTCCCAGGTGTGCTAAAGCTGTGCTGCCGTTCAAGGTATGCAGAGCAGAGGCCACCGCCTCCTGGAAGCTGCAGCACGCCTCCGCTTCTGCACGGTAAATCAGGGCCTTACTTCCAGGCACGGGTTCACGCTGGGTGTGCCGGGAGCCACACAGCCTGCTAAGAGGCTGACTCTCTCCTCCAGCGGAGTGACTTCAGGTACGAGGGCGGGCCTCGCAGTGTTCCAAGCACAGCGTTCTCTCATGGCAGCTCACACAAGGGCCATGACAGAGTCTTCCTGGGCACTTGGCACTCACCAGCCATGCTGTCCTGAGGGCGTTCGAGGGCTCCGGAGATGTAGCGCTCCTCAAGGAACGCGCAGGGTGTGGTTGCCCAGCACCCGGCACGCTCAGGGGTCCTCCGAGGGAATCAACCAGTGGACCTCGACGTTGCTCAGCCGGCCCACAGGTGTCTGTCTGGAGGCACTCAGTGGCCTTGGAGGGAAAATGATGCACACCCGTGGGGCCTAGGTGTCCCCGGACGTGTACTTCCTTTAAAGCAAAGCGACTACGAACTCCTGGAAAGAGCTGCATGCCTCCCTTTCTGCACGGCTACTCAGGGCCTAACCTGGAGGCGAGTTCTCACGTTGAGGTTCCCTTTAGCTCTAGAGCCTGTCATGCGGACCGCCACCGCGGCCACGGAAGCCCCTGGTTGAGAGAGAGCAAACTCACAATTTTCCCCGAAGCATTCTTCCAGGGCTCACTGGCCTGTCGGGAGCCGGGAATGTCAGGGAGCTTCAGGGCAGGCATGAATGCCGCCCTCCAAATGGGAAAGCAGGGCTAGTTCCAGCAGGCCCCCGTTTTCATGGGCACACTCAGCGTACATCCCCGTGGTTTCTAAGGCGTCCCAAGAGACACCGGTTGCCCTGTGTTTCCTTCCCTGAGTCAACTTATCGAAGTAGGGAGTCCCGCATCCAGCGAACGGTCTCAACCAAGGAACGCCGTAGCTGCTCCTCTGGGCCTGGGGCTGCCGGCGGTGCCAAAGAAGGAACAGGACTTGCATGGCAGTAAGAACCCAAGCCGCCGTCCTCTAGGAGGCACGGTGCCTTCAGTCAGGAGGTCCTGGATGGAATGCGAAGACGAGGGTTACTCTGAGCGCAGCTCCGATTGGGGCAACGCGTAAGACCTCCGCGCCATGTGGCATGTGCCAGAACGGTGTTCGTGAACGTGTGCGAGTGCTGAGGAAACCAAGCTGCTCCAAAAGAGAGGGCAGTGCGTTTCCCTACGCTCGGCGTGCGCAGAGGGGCTCTAAAGGGCTACGGGCCCGGATGTTGCTTAGCAGACCCAGGTGCGCCTGGGGTTACTCAGTGTTCCTGCCGGGAACAGGGTGCCCCGGCTAGCCTCCCAGGTGTGCTAAAGCTGTGCTGCCGTTCAAGGTATGCAGAGCAGAGGCCACCGCCTCCTGGAAGCTGCAGCACGCCTCCGCTTCTGCACGGCAAATCAGGGCCTTACTTCCAGGCACGGGTTCACGCTGGGTGTGCCGGGAGCCACACAGCCTGCTAAGAGGCTGACTCTCTCCTCCAGCGGAGTGACTTCAGGTACGAGGGCGGGCCTCGCAGTGTTCCAAGCACAGCGTTCTCTCATGGCAGCTCACACAAGGGCCATGACAGAGTCTTCCTGGGCACTTGGCACTCACCAGCCATGCTGTCCTGAGGGCGTTCGAGGGCTCCGGAGATGTAGCGCTCCTCAAGGAACGCGCACGGTGTGGTTGCCCAGCACCCGGCACGCTCAGGGGTCCTCCGAGGGAATCAACCAGTGGACCTCGACGTTGCTCAGCCGGCCCACAGGTGTCTGTCTGGAGGCACTCAGTGGCCTTGGAGGGAAAATGATGCACACCTGTGGGGCCTAGGAGTCCCCGGACGTGTACTTCCTTTAAAGCAAAGCGACTACGAACTCCTGGAAAGAGCTGCATGCCTCCCTTTCTGCACGGCTACTCAGGGCCTAACCTGGAGGCGAGTTCTCACGTTGAGGTTCCCTTTAGCTCTAGAGCCTGTCATGCGGACCGCCACCGCGGCCACGGAAGCCCCTGGTTGAGAGAGAGCAAACTCACAATTTTCCCCGAAGCATTCTTCCAGGGCTCACTGGCCTTTCGGGAGCCGGGAATGTCAGGGAGCTTCAAGGCAGGCATGAATGCCGCCCTCCAAATGGGAAAGCAGGGCTAGTTCCAGCAGGCCCCCGTTTTCATGGGCACACTCAGCGTACATCCCCGTGGTTTCTAAGGCGTCCCAAGAGACACCGGTTGCCCTGTGTTTCCTTCCCTGAGTCAACTTATCGAAGTAGGGAGTCCCGCATCCAGCGAACGGTCTCAACCAAGGAACGCCGTAGCTGCTCCTCTGGGCCTGGGGCTGCCGGCGGTGCCAAAGAAGGAACAGGACTTGCATGGCAGTAAGAACCCAAGCCGCCGTCCTCTAGGAGGCACGGTGCCTTCAGTCAGGAGGTCCTGGATGGAATGCGAAGACGAGGGTTACTCTGAGCGCAGCTCCGATTGGGGCAACGCGTAAGACCTCCGCGCCATGTGGCATGTGCCAGAACGGTGTTCGTGAACGTGTGCGAGTGCTGAGGAAACCAAGCTGCTCCAAAAGAGAGGGCAGTGCGTTTCCCTACGCTCGGCGTGCGCAGAGGGGCTCTAAAGGGCTACGGGCCCGGATGTTGCTTAGCAGACCCAGGTGCGCCTGGGGTTACTCAGTGTTCCTGCCGGGAACAGGGTGCCCCGGCTAGCCTCCCAGGTGTGCTAAAGCTGTGCTGCCGTTCAAGGTATGCAGAGCAGAGGCCACCGCCTCCTGGAAGCTGCAGCACGCCTCCGCTTCTGCACGGCAAATCAGGGCCTTACTTCCAGGCACGGGTTCACGCTGGGTGTGCCGGGAGCCACACAGCGTGCTAAGAGGCTGACTCTCTCCTCCAGCGGAGTGACTTCAGGTACGAGGGCGGGCCTCGCAGTGTTCCAAGCACAGCGTTCTCTCATGGCAGCTCACACAAGGGCCATGACAGAGTCTTCCTGGGCACTTGGCACTCACCAGCCATGCTGTCCTGAGGGCGTTCGAGGGCTCCGGAGATGTAGCGCTCCTCAAGGAACGCGCAGGGTGTGGTTGCCCAGCACCCGGCACGCTCAGGGGTCCTCCGAGGGAATCAACCAGTGGACCTCGACGTTGCTCAGCCGGCCCACAGGTGTCTGTCTGGAGGCACTCAGTGGCCTTGGAGGGAAAATGATGCACACCCGTGGGGCCTAGGAGTCCCCGGACGTGTACTTCCTTTAAAGCAAAGCGACTACGAACTCCTGGAAAGAGCTGCATGCCTCCCTTTCTGCACGGCTACTCAGGGCCTAACCTGGAGGCGAGTTCTCACGTTGAGGTTCCCTTTAGCTCTAGAGCCTGTCATGCGGACCGCCACCGCGGCCACGGAAGCCCCTGGTTGAGAGAGAGCAAACTCACAATTTTCCCCGAAGCATTCTTCCAGGGCTCACTGGCCTGTCGGGAGCCGGGAATGTCAGGGAGCTTCAGGGCAGGCATGAATGCCGCCCTCCAAATGGGAAAGCAGGGCTAGTTCCAGCAGGCCCCCGTTTTCATGGGCACACTCAGCGTACATCCCCGTGGTTTCTAAGGCGTCCCAAGAGACACCGGTTGCCCTGTGTTTCCTTCCCTGAGTCAACTTATCGAAGTAGGGAGTCCCGCATCCAGCGAACGGTCTCAACCAAGGAACGCCGTAGCTGCTCCTCTGGGCCTGGGGCTGCCGGCGGTGCCAAAGAAGGAACAGGACTTGCATGGCAGTAAGAACCCAAGCCGCCGTCCTCTAGGAGGCACGGTGCCTTCAGTCAGGAGGTCCTGGATGGAATGCGAAGACGAGGGTTACTCTGAGCGCAGCTCCGATTGGGGCAACGCGTAAGACCTCCGCGCCATGTGGCATGTGCCAGAACGGTGTTCGTGAACGTGTGCGAGTGCTGAGGAAACCAAGCTGCTCCAAAAGAGAGGGCAGTGCGTTTCCCTACGCTCGGCGTGCGCAGAGGGGCTCTAAAGGGCTACGGGCCCGGATGTTGCTTAGCAGACCCAGGTGCGCCTGGGGTTACTCAGTGTTCCTGCCGGGAACAGGGTGCCCCGGCTAGCCTCCCAGGTGTGCTAAAGCTGTGCTGCCGTTCAAGGTATGCAGAGCAGAGGCCACCGCCTCCTGGAAGCTGCAGCACGCCTCCGCTTCTGCACGGCAAATCAGGGCCTTACTTCCAGGCACGGGTTCACGCTGGGTGTGCCGGGAGCCACACAGCCTGCTAAGAGGCTGACTCTCTCCTCCAGCGGAGTGACTTCAGGTACGAGGGCGGGCCTCGCAGTGTTCCAAGCACAGCGTTCTCTCATGGCAGCTCACACAAGGGCCATGACAGAGTCTTCCTGGGCACTTGGCACTCACCAGCCATGCTGTCCTGAGGGCGTTCGAGGGCTCCGGAGATGTAGCGCTCCTCAAGGAACGCGCACGGTGTGGTTGCCCAGCACCCGGCACGCTCAGGGGTCCTCCGAGGGAATCAACCAGTGGACCTCGACGTTGCTCAGCCGGCCCACAGGTGTCTGTCTGGAGGCACTCAGTGGCCTTGGAGGGAAAATGATGCACACCCGTGGGGCCTAGGAGTCCCCGGACGTGTACTTCCTTTAAAGCAAAGCGACTACGAACTCCTGGAAAGAGCTGCATGCCTCCCTTTCTGCACGGCTACTCAGGGCCTAACCTGGAGGCGAGTTCTCACGTTGAGGTTCCCTTTAGCTCTAGAGCCTGTCATGCGGACCGCCACCGCGGCCACGGAAGCCCCTGGTTGAGAGAGAGCAAACTCACAATTTTCCCCGAAGCATTCTTCCAGGGCTCACTGGCCTGTCGGGAGCCGGGAATGTCAGGGAGCTTCAGGGCAGGCATGAATGCCGCCCTCCAAATGGGAAAGCAGGGCTAGTTCCAGCAGGCCCCCGTTTTCATGGGCACACTCAGCGTACATCCCCGTGGTTTCTAAGGCGTCCCAAGAGACACCGGTTGCCCTGTGTTTCCTTCCCTGAGTCAACTTATCGAAGTAGGGAGTCCCGCATCCAGCGAACGGTCTCAACCAAGGAACGCCGTAGCTGCTCCTCTGGGCCTGGGGCTGCCGGCGGTGCCAAAGAAGGAACAGGACTTGCATGGCAGTAAGAACCCAAGCCGCCGTCCTCTAGGAGGCACGGTGCCTTCAGTCAGGAGGTCCTGGATGGAATGCGAAGACGAGGGTTACTCTGAGCGCAGCTCCGATTGGGGCAACGCGTAAGACCTCCGCGCCATGTGGCATGTGCCAGAACGGTGTTCGTGAACGAGTGCGAGTGCTGAGGAAACCAAGCTGCTCCAAAAGAGAGGGCAGTGCGTTTCCCTACGCTCGGCGTGCGCAGAGGGGCTCTAAAGGGCTACGGGCCCGGATGTTGCTTAGCAGACCCAGGTGCGCCTGGGGTTACTCAGTGTTCCTGCCGGGAACAGGGTGCCCCGGCTAGCCTCCCAGGTGTCCAGAAAGCTGTGCTGCCGTTCAAGGTATGCAGGGCAGAGGCCACCGCCTCCTGGAAGCTGCAGCACGCCTCCGCTTCTGCACGGCAAATCAGGGCCTTACTTCCAGGCACGGGTTCACGCTGGGTGTGCCGGGAGCCACACAGCGTGCTAAGAGGCTGACTCTCTCCTCCAGCGGAGTGACTTCAGGTACGAGGGCGGGCCTCGCAGTGTTCCAAGCACAGCGTTCTCTCATGGCAGCTCACACAAGGGCCATGACAGAGTCTTCCTGGGCACTTGGCACTCACCAGCCATGCTGTCCTGAGGGCGTTCGAGGGCTCCGGAGATGTAGCGCTCCTCAAGGAACGCGCAGGGTGTGGTTGCCCAGCACCCGGCACGCTCAGGGGTCCTCCGAGGGAATCAACCAATGGACCTCGACGTTGCTCAGCCGGCCCACAGGTGTCTGTCTGGAGGCACTCAGTGAACTTGGAGGGAAAATGATGCACACCCGTGGGGCCTAGGAGTCCCCGGACGTGTACTTCCTTTAAAGCAAAGCGACTACGAACTCCTGGAAAGAGCTGCATGCCTCCCTTTCTGCACGGCTACTCAGGGCCTAACCTGGAGGCGAGTTCTCAAGTTGAGGTTCCCTTTAGCTCTAGAGCCTGTCATGCGGACCGCCACCGCGGCCACGGAAGCCCCTGGTTGAGAGAGAGCAAACTCACAATTTTCCCCGAAGCATTCTTCCAGGGCTCACTGGCCTGTCGGGAGCCGGGAATGTCAGGGAGCTTCAAGGCAGGCATGAATGCCGCCCTCCAAATGGGAAAGCAGGGCTAGTTCCAGCAGGCCCCCGTTTTCATGGGCACACTCAGCGTACATCCCCGTGGTTTCTAAGGCGTCCCAAGAGACACCGGTTGCCCTGTGTTTCCTTCCCTGAGTCAACTTATCGAAGTAGGGAGTCCCGCATCCAGCGAACGGTCTCAACCAAGGAACGCCGTAGCTGCTCCTCTGGGCCTGGGGCTGCCGGCGGTGCCAAAGAAGGAACAGGACTTGCATGGCAGTAAGAACCCAAGCCGCCGTCCTCTAGGAGGCACGGTGCCTTCAGTCAGGAGGTCCTGGAAGGAATGCGAAGACGAGGGTTACTCTGAGCGCAGCTCCGATTGGGGCAACGCGTAAGACCTCCGCGCCATGTGGCATGTGCCAGAACGGTGTTCGTGAACGTGTGCGAGTGCTGAGGAAACCAAGCTGCTCCAAAAGAGAGGGCAGTGCGTTTCCCTACGCTCGGCGTGCGCAGAGGGGCTCTAAAGGGCTACGGGCCCGGATGTTGCTTAGCAGACCCAGGTGCGCCTGGGGTTACTCAGTGTTCCTGCCGGGAACAGGGTGCCCCGGCTAGCCTCCCAGGTGTCCAGAAAGCTGTGCTGCCGTTCAAGGTATGCAGGGCAGAGGCCACCGCCTCCTGGAAGCTGCAGCACGCCTCCGCTTCTGCACGGCAAATCAGGGCCTTACTTCCAGGCACGGGTTCACGCTGGGTGTGCCGGGAGCCACACAGCCTGCTAAGAGGCTGACTCTCTCCTCCAGCGGAGTGACTTCAGGTACGAGGGCGGGCCTCGCAGTGTTCCAAGCACAGCGTTCTCTCATGGCAGCTCACACAAGGGCCATGACAGAGTCTTCCTGGGCACTTGGCACTCACCAGCCATGCTGTCCTGAGGGCGTTCGAGGGCTCCGGAGATGTAGCGCTCCTCAAGGAACGCGCAGGGTGTGGTTGCCCAGCACCCGGCACGCTCAGGGGTCCTCCGAGGGAATCAACCAGTGGACCTCGACGTTGCTCAGCCGGCCCACAGGTGTCTGTCTGGAGGCACTCAGTGGCCTTGGAGGGAAAATGATGCACACCCGTGGGGCCTAGGAGTCCCCGGACGTGTACTTCCTTTAAAGCAAAGCGACTACGAACTCCTGGAAAGAGCTGCATGCCTCCCTTTCTGCACGGCTACTCAGGGCCTAACCTGGAGGCGAGTTCTCACGTTGAGGTTCCCTTTAGCTCTAGAGCCTGTCATGCGGACCGCCACCGCGGCCACGGAAGCCCCTGGTTGAGAGAGAGCAAACTCACAATTTTCCCCGAAGCATTCTTCCAGGGCTCACTGGCCTGTCGGGAGCCGGGAATGTCAGGGAGCTTCAGGGCAGGCATGAATGCCGCCCTCCAAATGGGAAAGCAGGGCTAGTTCCAGCAGGCCCCCGTTTTCATGGGCACACTCAGCGTACATCCCCGTGGTTTCTAAGGCGTCCCAAGAGACACCGGTTGCCCTGTGTTTCCTTCCCTGAGTCAACTTATCGAAGTAGGGAGTCCCGCATCCAGCGAACGGTCTCAACCAAGGAACGCCGTAGCTGCTCCTCTGGGCCTGGGGCTGCCGGCGGTGCCAAAGAAGGAACAGGACTTGCATGGCAGTAAGAACCCAAGCCGCCGTCCTCTAGGAGGCACGGTGCCTTCAGTCAGGAGGTCCTGGATGGAATGCGAAGACGAGGGTTACTCTGAGCACAGCTCCGATTGGGGCAACGCGTAAGACCTCCGCGCCATGTGGCATGTGCCAGAACGGTGTTCGTGAACGTGTGCGAGTGCTGAGGAAACCAAGCTGCTCCAAAAGAGAGGGCAGTGCGTTTCCCTACGCTCGACGTGCGCAGAGGGGCTCTAAAGGGCTACGGGCCCGGATGTTGCTTAGCAGACCCAGGTGCGCCTGGGGTTACTCAGTGTTCCTGCCGGGAACAGGGTGCCCCGGCTAGCCTCCCAGGTGTCCAGAAAGCTGTGCTGCCGTTCAAGGTATGCAGGGCAGAGGCCACCGCCTCCTGGAAGCTGCAGCACGCCTCCGCTTCTGCACGGCAAATCAGGGCCTTACTTCCAGGCACGGGTTCACGCTGGGTGTGCCGGGAGCCACACAGCGTGCTAAGAGGCTGACTCTCTCCTCCAGCGGAGTGACTTCAGGTACGAGGGCGGGCCTCGCAGTGTTCCAAGCACAGCGTTCTCTCATGGCAGCTCACACAAGGGCCATGACAGAGTCTTCCTGGGCACTTGGCACTCACCAGCCATGCTGTCCTGAGGGCGTTCGAGGGCTCCGGAGATGTAGCGCTCCTCAAGGAACGCGCAGGGTGTGGTTGCCCAGCACCCGGCACGCTCAGGGGTCCTCCGAGGGAATCAACCAATGGACCTCGACGTTGCTCAGCCGGCCCACAGGTGTCTGTCTGGAGGCACTCAGTGACCTTGGAGGGAAAATGATGCACACCCGTGGGGCCTAGGAGTCCCCGGACGTGTACTTCCTTTAAAGCAAAGCGACTAAGAACTCCTGGAAAGAGCTGCATGCCTCCCTTTCTGCACGGCTACTCAGGGCCTAACCTGGAGGCGAGTTCTCACGTTGAGGTTCCCTTTAGCTCTAGAGCCTGTCATGCGGACCGCCACCGCGGCCACGGAAGCCCCTGGTTGAGAGAGAGCAAACTCACAATTTTCCCCGAAGCATTCTTCCAGGGCTCACTGGCCTGTCGGGAGCCGGGAATGTCAGGGAGCTTCAAGGCAGGCATGAATGCCGCCCTCCAAATGGGAAAGCAGGGCTAGTTCCAGCAGGCCCCCGTTTTCATGGGCACACTCAGCGTACATCCCCGTGGTTTCTAAGGCGTCCCAAGAGACACCGGTTGCCCTGTGTTTCCTTCCCTGAGTCAACTTATCGAAGTAGGGAGTCCCGCATCCAGCGAACGGTCTCAACCAAGGAACGCCGTAGCTGCTCCTCTGGGCCTGGGGCTGCCGGCGGTGCCAAAGAAGGAACAGGACTTGCATGGCAGTAAGAACCCAAGCCGCCGTCCTCTAGGAGGCACGGTGCCTTCAGTCAGGAGGTCCTGGAAGGAATGCGAAGACGAGGGTTACTCTGAGCGCAGCTCCGATTGGGGCAACGCGTAAGACCTCCGCGCCATGTGGCATGTGCCAGAACGGTGTTCGTGAACGTGTGCGAGTGCTGAGGAAACCAAGCTGCTCCAAAAGAGAGGGCAGTGCGTTTCCCTACGCTCGGCGTGCGCAGAGGGGCTCTAAAGGGCTACGGGCCCGGATGTTGCTTAGCAGACCCAGGTGCGCCTGGGGTTACTCAGTGTTCCTGCCGGGAACAGGGTGCCCCGGCTAGCCTCCCAGGTGTCCAGAAAGCTGTGCTGCCGTTCAAGGTATGCATGGCAGAGGCCACCGTCTCCTGGAAGCTGCAGCACGCCTCCGCTTCTGCACGGCAAATCAGGGCCTTACTTCCAGGCACGGGTTCACGCTGGGTGTGCCGGGAGCCACACAGCCTGCTAAGAGGCTGACTCTCTCCTCCAGCGGAGTGACTTCAGGTACGAGGGCGGGCCTCGCAGTGTTCCAAGCACAGCGTTCTCTCATGGCAGCTCACACAAGGGCCATGACAGAGTCTTCCTGGGCACTTGGCACTCACCAGCCATGCTGTCCTGAGGGCGTTCGAGGGCTCCGGAGATGTAGCGCTCCTCAAGGAACGCGCACGGTGTGGTTGCCCAGCACCCGGCACGCTCAGGGGTCCTCCGAGGGAATCAACCAATGGACCTCGACGTTGCTCAGCCGGCCCACAGGTGTCCGTCTGGAGGCACTCAGTGACCTTGGAGGGAAAATGATGCACACCCGTGGGGCCTAGGAGTCCCCGGACGTGTACTTCCTTTAAAGCAAAGCGACTAAGAACTCCTGGAAAGAGCTGCATGCCTCCCTTTCTGCACGGCTACTCAGGGCCTAACCTGGAGGCGAGTTCTCACGTTGAGGTTCCCTTTAGCTCTAGAGCCTGTCATGCGGACCGCCACCGCGGCCACGGAAGCCCCTGGTTGAGAGAGAGCAAACTCACAATTTTCCCCGAAGCATTCTTCCAGGGCTCACTGGCCTGTCGGGAGCCGGGAATGTCAGGGAGCTTCAAGGCAGGCATGAATGCCGCCCTCCAAATGGGAAAGCAGGGCTAGTTCCAGCAGGCCCCCGTTTTCATGGGCACACTCAGCGTACATCCCCGTGGTTTCTAAGGCGTCCCAAGAGACACCGGTTGCCCTGTGTTTCCTTCCCTGAGTCAACTTATCGAAGTAGGGAGTCCCGCATCCAGCGAACGGTCTCAACCAAGGAACGCCGTAGCTGCTCCTCTGGGCCTGGGGCTGCCGGCGGTGCCAAAGAAGGAACAGGACTTGCATGGCAGTAAGAACCCAAGCCGCCGTCCTCTAGGAGGCACGGTGCCTTCAGTCAGGAGGTCCTGGATGGAATGCGAAGACGAGGGTTACTCTGAGCGCAGCTCCGATTGGGGCAACGCGTAAGACCTCCGCGCCATGTGGCATGTGCCAGAACGGTGTTCGTGAACGAGTGCGAGTGCTGAGGAAACCAAGCTGCTCCAAAAGAGAGGGCAGTGCGTTTCCCTACGCTCGGCGTGCGCAGAGGGGCTCTAAAGGGCTACGGGCCCGGATGTTGCTTAGCAGACCCAGGTGCGCCTGGGGTTACTCAGTGTTCCTGCCGGGAACAGGGTGCCCCGGCTAGCCTCCCAGGTGTCCAGAAAGCTGTGCTGCCGTTCAAGGTATGCAGGGCAGAGGCCACCGCCTCCTGGAAGCTGCAGCACGCCTCCGCTTCTGCACGGCAAATCAGGGCCTTACTTCCAGGCACGGGTTCACGCTGGGTGTGCCGGGAGCCACACAGCGTGCTAAGAGGCTGACTCTCTCCTCCAGCGGAGTGACTTCAGGTACGAGGGCGGGCCTCGCAGTGTTCCAAGCACAGCGTTCTCTCATGGCAGCTCACACAAGGGCCATGACAGAGTCTTCCTGGGCACTTGGCACTCACCAGCCATGCTGTCCTGAGGGCGTTCGAGGGCTCCGGAGATGTAGCGCTCCTCAAGGAACGCGCAGGGTGTGGTTGCCCAGCACCCGGCACGCTCAGGGGTCCTCCGAGGGAATCAACCAATGGACCTCGACGTTGCTCAGCCGGCCCACAGGTGTCCGTCTGGAGGCACTCAGTGACCTTGGAGGGAAAATGATGCACACCCGTGGGGCCTAGGAGTCCCCGGACGTGTACTTCCTTTAAAGCAAAGCGACTAAGAACTCCTGGAAAGAGCTGCATGCCTCCCTTTCTGCACGGCTACTCAGGGCCTAACCTGGAGGCGAGTTCTCACGTTGAGGTTCCCTTTAGCTCTAGAGCCTGTCATGCGGACCGCCACCGCGGCCACGGAAGCCCCTGGTTGAGAGAGAGCAAACTCACAATTTTCCCCGAAGCATTCTTCCAGGGCTCACTGGCCTGTCGGGAGCCGGGAATGTCAGGGAGCTTCAAGGCAGGCATGAATGCCGCCCTCCAAATGGGAAAGCAGGGCTAGTTCCAGCAGGCCCCCGTTTTCATGGGCACACTCAGCGTACATCCCCGTGGTTTCTAAGGCGTCCCAAGAGACACCGGTTGCCCTGTGTTTCCTTCCCTGAGTCAACTTATCGAAGTAGGGAGTCCCGCATCCAGCGAACGGTCTCAACCAAGGAACGCCGTAGCTGCTCCTCTGGGCCTGGGGCTGCCGGCGGTGCCAAAGAAGGAACAGGACTTGCATGGCAGTAAGAACCCAAGCCGCCGTCCTCTAGGAGGCACGGTGCCTTCAGTCAGGAGGTCCTGGAAGGAATGCGAAGACGAGGGTTACTCTGAGCGCAGCTCCGATTGGGGCAACGCGTAAGACCTCCGCGCCATGTGGCATGTGCCAGAACGGTGTTCGTGAACGTGTGCGAGTGCTGAGGAAACCAAGCTGCTCCAAAAGAGAGGGCAGTGCGTTTCCCTACGCTCGGCGTGCGCAGAGGGGCTCTAAAGGGCTACGGGCCCGGATGTTGCTTAGCAGACCCAGGTGCGCCTGGGGTTACTCAGTGTTCCTGCCGGGAACAGGGTGCCCCGGCTAGCCTCCCAGGTGTGCTAAAGCTGTGCTGCCGTTCAAGGTATGCAGAGCAGAGGCCACCGCCTCCTGGAAGCTGCAGCACGCCTCCGCTTCTGCACGGCAAATCAGGGCCTTACTTCCAGGCACGGGTTCACGCTGGGTGTGCCGGGAGCCACACAGCGTGCTAAGAGGCTGACTCTCTCCTCCAGCGGAGTGACTTCAGGTACGAGGGCGGGCCTCGCAGTGTTCCAAGCACAGCGTTCTCTCATGGCAGCTCACACAAGGGCCATGACAGAGTCTTCCTGGGCACTTGGCACTCACCAGCCATGCTGTCCTGAGGGCGTTCGAGGGCTCCGGAGATGTAGCGCTCCTCAAGGAACGCGCAGGGTGTGGTTGCCCAGCACCCGGCACGCTCAGGGGTCCTCCGAGGGAATCAACCAGTGGACCTCGACGTTGCTCAGCCGGCCCACAGGTGTCCGTCTGGAGGCACTCAGTGGCCTTGGAGGGAAAATGATGCACACCCGTGGGGCCTAGGAGTCCCCGGACGTGTACTTCCTTTAAAGCAAAGCGACTACGAACTCCTGGAAAGAGCTGCATGCCTCCCTTTCTGCACGGCTACTCAGGGCCTAACCTGGAGGCGAGTTCTCACGTTGAGGTTCCCTTTAGCTCTAGAGCCTGTCATGCGGACCGCCACCGCGGCCACGGAAGCCCCTGGTTGAGAGAGAGCAAACTCACAATTTTCCCCGAAGCATTCTTCCAGGGCTCACTGGCCTGTCGGGAGCCGGGAATGTCAGGGAGCTTCAAGGCAGGCATGAATGCCGCCCTCCAAATGGGAAAGCAGGGCTAGTTCCAGCAGGCCCCCGTTTTCATGGGCACACTCAGCGTACATCCCCGTGGTTTCTAAGGCGTCCCAAGAGACACCGGTTGCCCTGTGTTTCCTTCCCTGAGTCAACTTATCGAAGTAGGGAGTCCCGCATCCAGCGAACGGTCTCAACCAAGGAACGCCGTAGCTGCTCCTCTGGGCCTGGGGCTGCCGGCGGTGCCAAAGAAGGAACAGGACTTGCATGGCAGTAAGAACCCAAGCCGCCGTCCTCTAGGAGGCACGGTGCCTTCAGTCAGGAGGTCCTGGATGGAATGCGAAGACGAGGGTTACTCTGAGCGCAGCTCCGATTGGGGCAACGCGTAAGACCTCCGCGCCATGTGGCATGTGCCAGAACGGTGTTCGTGAACGAGTGCGAGTGCTGAGGAAACCAAGCTGCTCCAAAAGAGAGGGCAGTGCGTTTCCCTACGCTCGGCGTGCGCAGAGGGGCTCTAAAGGGCTACGGGCCCGGATGTTGCTTAGCAGACCCAGGTGCGCCTGGGGTTACTCAGTGTTCCTGCCGGGAACAGGGTGCCCCGGCTAGCCTCCCAGGTGTCCAGAAAGCTGTGCTGCCGTTCAAGGTATGCAGGGCAGAGGCCACCGCCTCCTGGAAGCTGCAGCACGCCTCCGCTTCTGCACGGCAAATCAGGGCCTTACTTCCAGGCACGGGTTCACGCTGGGTGTGCCGGGAGCCACACAGCGTGCTAAGAGGCTGACTCTCTCCTCCAGCGGAGTGACTTCAGGTACGAGGGCGGGCCTCGCAGTGTTCCAAGCACAGCGTTCTCTCATGGCAGCTCACACAAGGGCCATGACAGAGTCTTCCTGGGCACTTGGCACTCACCAGCCATGCTGTCCTGAGGGCGTTCGAGGGCTCCGGAGATGTAGCGCTCCTCAAGGAACGCGCAGGGTGTGGTTGCCCAGCACCCGGCACGCTCAGGGGTCCTCCGAGGGAATCAACCAATGGACCTCGACGTTGCTCAGCCGGCCCACAGGTGTCCGTCTGGAGGCACTCAGTGACCTTGGAGGGAAAATGATGCACACCCGTGGGGCCTAGGAGTCCCCGGACGTGTACTTCCTTTAAAGCAAAGCGACTAAGAACTCCTGGAAAGAGCTGCATGCCTCCCTTTCTGCACGGCTACTCAGGGCCTAACCTGGAGGCGAGTTCTCACGTTGAGGTTCCCTTTAGCTCTAGAGCCTGTCATGCGGACCGCCACCGCGGCCACGGAAGCCCCTGGTTGAGAGAGAGCAAACTCACAATTTTCCCCAAAGCATTCTTCCAGGGCTCACTGGCCTGTCGGGAGCCGGGAATGTCAGGGAGCTTCAAGGCAGGCATGAATGCCGCCCTCCAAATGGGAAAGCAGGGCTAGTTCCAGCAGGCCCCCGTTTTCATGGGCACACTCAGCGTACATCCCCGTGGTTTCTAAGGCGTCCCAAGAGACACCGGTTGCCCTGTGTTTCCTTCCCTGAGTCAACTTATCGAAGTAGGGAGTCCCGCATCCAGCGAACGGTCTCAACCAAGGAACGCCGTAGCTGCTCCTCTGGGCCTGGGGCTGCCGGCGGTGCCAAAGAAGGAACAGGACTTGCATGGCAGTAAGAACCCAAGCCGCCGTCCTCTAGGAGGCACGGTGCCTTCAGTCAGGAGGTCCTGGAAGGAATGCGAAGACGAGGGTTACTCTGAGCGCAGCTCCGATTGGGGCAACGCGTAAGACCTCCGCGCCATGTGGCATGTGCCAGAACGGTGTTCGTGAACGTGTGCGAGTGCTGAGGAAACCAAGCTGCTCCAAAAGAGAGGGCAGTGCGTTTCCCTACGCTCGGCGTGCGCAGAGGGGCTCTAAAGGGCTACGGGCCCGGATGTTGCTTAGCAGACCCAGGTGCGCCTGGGGTTACTCAGTGTTCCTGCCGGGAACAGGGTGCCCCGGCTAGCCTCCCAGGTGTGCTAAAGCTGTGCTGCCGTTCAAGGTATGCAGAGCAGAGGCCACCGCCTCCTGGAAGCTGCAGCACGCCTCCGCTTCTGCACGGCAAATCAGGGCCTTACTTCCAGGCACGGGTTCACGCTGGGTGTGCCGGGAGCCACACAGCGTGCTAAGAGGCTGACTCTCTCCTCCAGCGGAGTGACTTCAGGTACGAGGGCGGGCCTCGCAGTGTTCCAAGCACAGCGTTCTCTCATGGCAGCTCACACAAGGGCCATGACAGAGTCTTCCTGGGCACTTGGCACTCACCAGCCATGCTGTCCTGAGGGCGTTCGAGGGCTCCGGAGATGTAGCGCTCCTCAAGAAACGCGCAGGGTGTGGTTGCCCAGCACCCGGCACGCTCAGGGGTCCTCCGAGGGAATCAACCAGTGGACCTCGACGTTGCTCAGCCGGCCCACAGGTGTCTGTCTGGAGGCACTCAGTGGCCTTGGAGGGAAAATGATGCACACCCGTGGGGCCTAGGAGTCCCCGGACGTGTACTTCCTTTAAAGCAAAGCGACTACGAACTCCTGGAAAGAGCTGCATGCCTCCCTTTCTGCACGGCTACTCAGGGCCTAACCTGGAGGCGAGTTCTCACGTTGAGGTTCCCTTTAGCTCTAGAGCCTGTCATGCGGACCGCCACCGCGGCCACGGAAGCCCCTGGTTGAGAGAGAGCAAACTCACAATTTTCCCCGAAGCATTCTTCCAGGGCTCACTGGCCTGTCGGGAGCCGGGAATGTCAGGGAGCTTCAGGGCAGGCATGAATGCCGCCCTCCAAATGGGAAAGCAGGGCTAGTTCCAGCAGGCCCCCGTTTTCATGGGCACACTCAGCGTACATCCCCGTGGTTTCTAAGGCGTCCCAAGAGACACCGGTTGCCCTGTGTTTCCTTCCCTGAGTCAACTTATCGAAGTAGGGAGTCCCGCATCCAGCGAACGGTCTCAACCAAGGAACGCCGTAGCTGCTCCTCTGGGCCTGGGGCTGCCGGCGGTGCCAAAGAAGGAACAGGACTTGCATGGCAGTAAGAACCCAAGCCGCCGTCCTCTAGGAGGCACGGTGCCTTCAGTTAGGAGGTCCTGGATGGAATGCGAAGACGAGGGTTACTCTGAGCGCAGCTCCGATTGGGGCAACGCGTAAGACCTCCGCGCCATGTGGCATGTGCCAGAACGGTGTTCGTGAACGTGTGCGAGTGCTGAGGAAACCAAGCTGCTCCAAAAGAGAGGGCAGTGCGTTTCCCTACGCTCGGCGTGCGCAGAGGGGCTCTAAAGGGCTACGGGCCCGGATGTTGCTTAGCAGACCCAGGTGCGCCTGGGGTTACTCAGTGTTCCTGCCGGGAACAGGGTGCCCCGGCTAGCCTCCCAGGTGTCCAGAAAGCTGTGCTGCCGTTCAAGGTATGCAGGGCAGAGGCCACCGCCTCCTGGAAGCTGCAGCACGCCTCCGCTTCTGCACGGCAAATCAGGGCCTTACTTCCAGGCACGGGTTCACGCTGGGTGTGCCGGGAGCCACACAGCGTGCTAAGAGGCTGACTCTCTCCTCCAGCGGAGTGACTTCAGGTACGAGGGCGGGCCTCGCAGTGTTCCAAGCACAGCGTTCTCTCATGGCAGCTCACACAAGGGCCATGACAGAGTCTTCCTGGGCACTTGGCACTCACCAGCCATGCTGTCCTGAGGGCGTTCGAGGGCTCCGGAGATGTAGCGCTCCTCAAGGAACGCGCAGGGTGTGGTTGCCCAGCACCCGGCACGCTCAGGGGTCCTCCGAGGGAATCAACCAATGGACCTCGACGTTGCTCAGCCGGCCCACAGGTGTCTGTCTGGAGGCACTCAGTGACCTTGGAGGGAAAATGATGCACACCCGTGGGGCCTAGGAGTCCCCGGACGTGTACTTCCTTTAAAGCAAAGCGACTAAGAACTCCTGGAAAGAGCTGCATGCCTCCCTTTCTGCACGGCTACTCAGGGCCTAACCTGGAGGCGAGTTCTCACGTTGAGGTTCCCTTTAGCTCTAGAGCCTGTCATGCGGACCGCCACCGCGGCCACGGAAGCCCCTGGTTGAGAGAGAGCAAACTCACAATTTTCCCCGAAGCATTCTTCCAGGGCTCACTGGGCTGTCGGGAGCCGGGAATGTCAGGGAGCTTCAAGGCAGGCATGAATGCCGCCCTCCAAATGGGAAAGCAGGGCTAGTTCCAGCAGGCCCCCGTTTTCATGGGCACACTCAGCGTACATCCCCGTGGTTTCTAAGGCGTCCCAAGAGACACCGGTTGCCCTGTGTTTCCTTCCCTGAGTCAACTTATCGAAGTAGGGAGTCCCGCATCCAGCGAACGGTCTCAACCAAGGAACGCCGTAGCTGCTCCTCTGGGCCTGGGGCTGCCGGCGGTGCCAAAGAAGGAACAGGACTTGCATGGCAGTAAGAACCCAAGCCGCCGTCCTCTAGGAGGCACGGTGCCTTCAGTCAGGAGGTCCTGGAAGGAATGCGAAGACGAGGGTTACTCTGAGCGCAGCTCCGATTGGGGCAACGCGTAAGACCTCCGCGCCATGTGGCATGTGCCAGAACGGTGTTCGTGAACGTGTGCGAGTGCTGAGGAAACCAAGCTGCTCCAAAAGAGAGGGCAGTGCGTTTCCCTACGCTCGGCGTGCGCAGAGGGGCTCTAAAGGGCTACGGGCCCGGATGTTGCTTAGCAGACCCAGGTGCGCCTGGGGTTACTCAGTGTTCCTGCCGGGAACAGGGTGCCCCGGCTAGCCTCCCAGGTGTGCTAAAGCTGTGCTGCCGTTCAAGGTATGCAGAGCAGAGGCCACCGCCTCCTGGAAGCTGCAGCACGCCTCCGCTTCTGCACGGCAAATCAGGGCCTTACTTCCAGGCACGGGTTCACGCTGGGTGTGCCGGGAGCCACACAGCGTGCTAAGAGGCTGACTCTCTCCTCCAGCGGAGTGACTTCAGGTACGAGGGCGGGCCTCGCAGTGTTCCAAGCACAGCGTTCTCTCATGGCAGCTCACACAAGGGCCATGACAGAGTCTTCCTGGGCACTTGGCACTCACCAGCCATGCTGTCCTGAGGGCGTTCGAGGGCTCCGGAGATGTAGCGCTCCTCAAGGAACGCGCAGGGTGTGGTTGCCCAGCACCCGGCACGCTCAGGGGTCCTCCGAGGGAATCAACCAGTGGACCTCGACGTTGCTCAGCCGGCCCACAGGTGTCTGTCTGGAGGCACTCAGTGGCCTTGGAGGGAAAATGATGCACACCCGTGGGGCCTAGGAGTCCCCGGACGTGTACTTCCTTTAAAGCAAAGCGACTACGAACTCCTGGAAAGAGCTGCATGCCTCCCTTTCTGCACGGCTACTCAGGGCCTAACCTGGAGGCGAGTTCTCACGTTGAGGTTCCCTTTAGCTCTAGAGCCTGTCATGCGGACCGCCACCGCGGCCACGGAAGCCCCTGGTTGAGAGAGAGCAAACTCACAATTTTCCCCGAAGCATTCTTCCAGGGCTCACTGGCCTGTCGGGAGCCGGGAATGTCAGGGAGCTTCAGGGCAGGCATGAATGCCGCCCTCCAAATGGGAAAGCAGGGCTAGTTCCAGCAGGCCCCCGTTTTCATGGGCACACTCAGCGTACATCCCCGTGGTTTCTAAGGCGTCCCAAGAGACACCGGTTGCCCTGTGTTTCCTTCCCTGAGTCAACTTATCGAAGTAGGGAGTCCCGCATCCAGCGAACGGTCTCAACCAAGGAACGCCGTAGCTGCTCCTCTGGGCCTGGGGCTGCCGGCGGTGCCAAAGAAGGAACAGGACTTGCATGGCAGTAAGAACCCAAGCCGCCGTCCTCTAGGAGGCACGGTGCCTTCAGTTAGGAGGTCCTGGATGGAATGCGAAGACGAGGGTTACTCTGAGCGCAGCTCCGATTGGGGCAACGCGTAAGACCTCCGCGCCATGTGGCATGTGCCAGAACGGTGTTCGTGAACGTGTGCGAGTGCTGAGGAAACCAAGCTGCTCCAAAAGAGAGGGCAGTGCGTTTCCCTACGCTCGGCGTGCGCAGAGGGGCTCTAAAGGGCTACGGGCCCGGATGTTGCTTAGCAGACCCAGGTGCGCCTGGGGTTACTCAGTGTTCCTGCCGGGAACAGGGTGCCCCGGCTAGCCTCCCAGGTGTCCAGAAAGCTGTGCTGCCGTTCAAGGTATGCAGGGCAGAGGCCACCGCCTCCTGGAAGCTGCAGCACGCCTCCGCTTCTGCACGGCAAATCAGGGCCTTACTTCCAGGCACGGGTTCACGCTGGGTGTGCCGGGAGCCACACAGCGTGCTAAGAGGCTGACTCTCTCCTCCAGCGGAGTGACTTCAGGTACGAGGGCGGGCCTCGCAGTGTTCCAAGCACAGCGTTCTCTCATGGCAGCTCACACAAGGGCCATGACAGAGTCTTCCTGGGCACTTGGCACTCACCAGCCATGCTGTCCTGAGGGCGTTCGAGGGCTCCGGAGATGTAGCGCTCCTCAAGGAACGCGCAGGGTGTGGTTGCCCAGCACCCGGCACGCTCAGGGGTCCTCCGAGGGAATCAACCAATGGACCTCGACGTTGCTCAGCCGGCCCACAGGTGTCTGTCTGGAGGCACTCAGTGACCTTGGAGGGAAAATGATGCACACCCGTGGGGCCTAGGAGTCCCCGGACGTGTACTTCCTTTAAAGCAAAGCGACTAAGAACTCCTGGAAAGAGCTGCATGCCTCCCTTTCTGCACGGCTACTCAGGGCCTAACCTGGAGGCGAGTTCTCACGTTGAGGTTCCCTTTAGCTCTAGAGCCTGTCATGCGGACCGCCACCGCGGCCACGGAAGCCCCTGGTTGAGAGAGAGCAAACTCACAATTTTCCCCGAAGCATTCTTCCAGGGCTCACTGGCCTGTCGGGAGCCGGGAATGTCAGGGAGCTTCAAGGCAGGCATGAATGCCGCCCTCCAAATGGGAAAGCAGGGCTAGTTCCAGCAGGCCCCCGTTTTCATGGGCACACTCAGCGTACATCCCCGTGGTTTCTAAGGCGTCCCAAGAGACACCGGTTGCCCTGTGTTTCCTTCCCTGAGTCAACTTATCGAAGTAGGGAGTCCCGCATCCAGCGAACGGTCTCAACCAAGGAACGCCGTAGCTGCTCCTCTGGGCCTGGGGCTGCCGGCGGTGCCAAAGAAGGAACAGGACTTGCATGGCAGTAAGAACCCAAGCCGCCGTCCTCTAGGAGGCACGGTGCCTTCAGTCAGGAGGTCCTGGAAGGAATGCGAAGACGAGGGTTACTCTGAGCGCAGCTCCGATTGGGGCAACGCGTAAGACCTCCGCGCCATGTGGCATGTGCCAGAACGGTGTTCGTGAACGTGTGCGAGTGCTGAGGAAACCAAGCTGCTCCAAAAGAGAGGGCAGTGCGTTTCCCTACGCTCGGCGTGCGCAGAGGGGCTCTAAAGGGCTACGGGCCCGGATGTTGCTTAGCAGACCCAGGTGCGCCTGGGGTTACTCAGTGTTCCTGCCGGGAACAGGGTGCCCCGGCTAGCCTCCCAGGTGTCCAGAAAGCTGTGCTGCCGTTCAAGGTATGCATGGCAGAGGCCACCGTCTCCTGGAAGCTGCAGCACGCCTCCGCTTCTGCACGGCAAATCAGGGCCTTACTTCCAGGCACGGGTTCACGCTGGGTGTGCCGGGAGCCACACAGCGTGCTAAGAGGCTGACTCTCTCCTCCAGCGGAGTGACTTCAGGTACGAGGGCGGGCCTCGCAGTGTTCCAAGCACAGCGTTCTCTCATGGCAGCTCACACAAGGGCCATGACAGAGTCTTCCTGGGCACTTGGCACTCACCAGCCATGCTGTCCTGAGGGCGTTCGAGGGCTCCGGAGATGTAGCGCTCCTCAAGGAACGCGCAGGGTGTGGTTGCCCAGCACCCGGCACGCTCAGGGGTCCTCCGAGGGAATCAACCAGTGGACCTCGACGTTGCTCAGCCGGCCCACAGGTGTCTGTCTGGAGGCACTCAGTGGCCTTGGAGGGAAAATGATGCACACCCGTGGGGCCTAGGAGTCCCCGGACGTGTACTTCCTTTAAAGCAAAGCGACTACGAACTCCTGGAAAGAGCTGCATGCCTCCCTTTCTGCACGGCTACTCAGGGCCTAACCTGGAGGCGAGTTCTCACGTTGAGGTTCCCTTTAGCTCTAGAGCCTGTCATGCGGACCGCCACCGCGGCCACGGAAGCCCCTGGTTGAGAGAGAGCAAACTCACAATTTTCCCCGAAGCATTCTTCCAGGGCTCACTGGCCTGTCGGGAGCCGGGAATGTCAGGGAGCTTCAGGGCAGGCATGAATGCCGCCCTCCAAATGGGAAAGCAGGGCTAGTTCCAGCAGGCCCCCGTTTTCATGGGCACACTCAGCGTACATCCCCGTGGTTTCTAAGGCGTCCCAAGAGACACCGGTTGCCCTGTGTTTCCTTCCCTGAGTCAACTTATCGAAGTAGGGAGTCCCGCATCCAGCGAACGGTCTCAACCAAGGAACGCCGTAGCTGCTCCTCTGGGCCTGGGGCTGCCGGCGGTGCCAAAGAAGGAACAGGACTTGCATGGCAGTAAGAACCCAAGCCGCCGTCCTCTAGGAGGCACGGTGCCTTCAGTCAGGAGGTCCTGGAAGGAATGCGAAGACGAGGGTTACTCTGAGCGCAGCTCCGATTGGGGCAACGCGTAAGACCTCCGCGCCATGTGGCATGTGCCAGAACGGTGTTCGTGAACGTGTGCGAGTGCTGAGGAAACCAAGCTGCTCCAAAAGAGAGGGCAGTGCGTTTCCCTACGCTCGGCGTGCGCAGAGGGGCTCTAAAGGGCTACGGGCCCGGATGTTGCTTAGCAGACCCAGGTGCGCCTGGGGTTACTCAGTGTTCCTGCCGGGAACAGGGTGCCCCGGCTAGCCTCCCAGGTGTCCAGAAAGCTGTGCTGCCGTTCAAGGTATGCATGGCACAGGCCACCGTCTCCTGGAAGCTGCAGCACGCCTCCGCTTCTGCACGGCAAATCAGGGCCTTACTTCCAGGCACGGGTTCACGCTGGGTGTGCCGGGAGCCACACAGCGTGCTAAGAGGCTGACTCTCTCCTCCAGCGGAGTGACTTCAGGTACGAGGGCGGGCCTCGCAGTGTTCCAAGCACAGCGTTCTCTCATGGCAGCTCACACAAGGGCCATGACAGAGTCTTCCTGGGCACTTGGCACTCACCAGCCATGCTGTCCTGAGGGCGTTCGAGGGCTCTGGAGATGTAGCGCTCCTCAAGGAACGCGCAGGGTGTGGTTGCCCAGCACCCGGCACGCTCAGGGGTCCTCCGAGGGAATCAACCAATGGACCTCGACGTTGCTCCGCCGGCCCACAGGTGTCTGTCTGGAGGCACTCAGTGACCTTGGAGGGAAAATGATGCACACCCGTGGGGCCTAGGAGTCCCCGGACGTGTACTTCCTTTAAAGCAAAGCGACTAAGAACTCCTGGAAAGAGCTGCATGCCTCCCTTTCTGCACGGCTACTCAGGGCCTAACCTGGAGGCGAGTTCTCACGTTGAGGTTCCCTTTAGCTCTAGAGCCTGTCATGCGGACCGCCACCGCGGCCACGGAAGCCCCTGGTTGAGAGAGAGCAAACTCACAATTTTCCCCGAAGCATTCTTCCAGGGCTCACTGGCCTGTCGGGAGCCGGGAATGTCAGGGAGCTTCAGGGCAGGCATGAATGCCGCCCTCCAAATGGGAAAGCAGGGCTAGTTCCAGCAGGCCCCCGTTTTCATGGGCACACTCAGCGTACATCCCCGTGGTTTCTAAGGCGTCCCAAGAGACACCGGTTGCCCTGTGTTTCCTTCCCTGAGTCAACTTATCGAAGTAGGGAGTCCCGCATCCAGCGAACGGTCTCAACCAAGGAACGCCGTAGCTGCTCCTCTGGGCCTGGGGCTGCCGGCGGTGCCAAAGAAGGAACAGGACTTGCATGGCAGTAAGAACCCAAGCCGCCGTCCTCTAGGAGGCACGGTGCCTTCAGTCAGGAGGTCCTGGATGGAATGCGAAGACGAGGGTTACTCTGAGCGCAGCTCCGATTGGGGCAACGCGTAAGACCTCCGCGCCATGTGGCATGTGCCAGAACGGTGTTCGTGAACGTGTGCGAGTGCTGAGGAAACCAAGCTGCTCCAAAAGAGAGGGCAGTGCGTTTCCCTACGCTCGGCGTGCGCAGAGGGGCTCTAAAGGGCTACGGGCCCGGATGTTGCTTAGCAGACCCAGGTGCGCCTGGGGTTACTCAGTGTTCCTGCCGGGAACAGGGTGCCCCGGCTAGCCTCCCAGGTGTGCTAAAGCTGTGCTGCCGTTCAAGGTATGCAGAGCAGAGGCCACCGCCTCCTGGAAGCTGCATCACGCCTCCGCTTCTGCACGGCAAATCAGGGCCTTACTTCCAGGCACGGGTTCACGCTGGGTGTGCCGGGAGCCACACAGCCTGCTAAGAGGCTGACTCTCTCCTCCAGCGGAGTGACTTCAGGTACGAGGGCGGGCCTCGCAGTGTTCCAAGCACAGCGTTCTCTCATGGCAGCTCACACAAGGGCCATGACAGAGTCTTCCTGGGCACTTGGCACTCACCAGCCATGCTGTCCTGAGGGCGTTCGAGGGCTCCGGAGATGTAGCGCTCCTCAAGGAACGCGCAGGGTGTGGTTGCCCAGCACCCGGCACGCTCAGGGGTCCTCCGAGGGAATCAACCAGTGGACCTCGACGTTGCTCAGCCGGCCCACAGGTGTCTGTCTGGAGGCACTCAGTGGCCTTGGAGGGAAAATGATGCACACCCGTGGGGCCTAGGAGTCCCCGGACGTGTACTTCCTTTAAAGCAAAGCGACTACGAACTCCTGGAAAGAGCTGCATGCCTCCCTTTCTGCACGGCTACTCAGGGCCTAACCTGGAGGCGAGTTCTCACGTTGAGGTTCCCTTTAGCTCTAGAGCCTGTCATGCGGACCGCCACCGCGGCCACGGAAGCCCCTGGTTGAGAGAGAGCAAACTCACAATTTTCCCCGAAGCATTCTTCCAGGGCTCACTGGCCTGTCGGGAGCCGGGAATGTCAGGGAGCTTCAGGGCAGGCATGAATGCCGCCCTCCAAATGGGAAAGCAGGGCTAGTTCCAGCAGGCCCCCGTTTTCATGGGCACACTCAGCGTACATCCCCGTGGTTTCTAAGGCGTCCCAAGAGACACCGGTTGCCCTGTGTTTCCTTCCCTGAGTCAACTTATCGAAGTAGGGAGTCCCGCATCCAGCGAACGGTCTCAACCAAGGAACGCCGTAGCTGCTCCTCTGGGCCTGGGGCTGCCGGCGGTGCCAAAGAAGGAACAGGACTTGCATGGCAGTAAGAACCCAAGCCGCCGTCCTCTAGGAGGCACGGTGCCTTCAGTCAGGAGGTCCTGGATGGAATGCGAAGACGAGGGTTACTCTGAGCGCAGCTCCGATTGGGGCAACGCGTAAGACCTCCGCGCCATGTGGCATGTGCCAGAACGGTGTTCGTGAACGTGTGCGAGTGCTGAGGAAACCAAGCTGCTCCAAAAGAGAGGGCAGTGCGTTTCCCTACGCTCGGCGTGCGCAGAGGGGCTCTAAAGGGCTACGGGCCCGGATGTTGCTTAGCAGACCCAGGTGCGCCTGGGGTTACTCAGTGTTCCTGCCGGGAACAGGGTGCCCCGGCTAGCCTCCCAGGTGTCCAGAAAGCTGTGCTGCCGTTCAAGGTATGCAGGGCAGAGGCCACCGCCTCCTGGAAGCTGCAGCACGCCTCCGCTTCTGCACGGCAAATCAGGGCCTTACTTCCAGGCACGGGTTCACGCTGGGTGTGCCGGGAGCCACACAGCGTGCTAAGAGGCTGACTCTCTCCTCCAGCGGAGTGACTTCAGGTACGAGGGCGGGCCTCGCAGTGTTCCAAGCACAGCGTTCTCTCATGGCAGCTCACACAAGGGCCATGACAGTCTTCCTGGGCACTTGGCACTCACCAGCCATGCTGTCCTGAGGGCGTTCGAGGGCTCCGGAGATGTAGCGCTCCTCAAGGAACGCGCAGGGTGTGGTTGCCCAGCACCCGGCACGCTCAGGGGTCCTCCGAGGGAATCAACCAGTGGACCTCGACGTTGCTCAGCCGGCCCACAGGTGTCTGTCTGGAGGCACTCAGTGGCCTTGGAGGGAAAATGATGCACACCCGTGGGGCCTAGGAGTCCCCGGACGTGTACTTCCTTTAAAGCAAAGCGACTACGAACTCCTGGAAAGAGCTGCATGCCTCCCTTTCTGCACGGCTACTCAGGGCCTAACCTGGAGGCGAGTTCTCACGTTGAGGTTCCCTTTAGCTCTAGAGCCTGTCATGCGGACCGCCACCGCGGCCACGGAAGCCCCTGGTTGAGAGAGAGCAAACTCACAATTTTCCCCGAAGCATTCTTCCAGGGCTCACTGGCCTGTCGGGAGCCGGGAATGTCAGGTAGCTTCAGGGCAGGCATGAATGCCGCCCTCCAAATGGGAAAGCAGGGCTAGTTCCAGCAGGCCCCCGTTTTCATGGGCACACTCAGCGTACATCCCCGTGGTTTCTAAGGCGTCCCAAGAGACACCGGTTGCCCTGTGTTTCCTTCCCTGAGTCAACTTATCGAAGTAGGGAGTCCCGCATCCAGCGAACGGTCTCAACCAAGGAACGCCGTAGCTGCTCCTCTGGGCCTGGGGCTGCCGGCAGTGCCAAAGAAGGAACAGGACTTGCATGGCAGTAAGAACCCAAGCCGCCGTCCTCTAGGAGGCACGGTGCCTTCAGTCAGGAGGTCCTGGATGGAATGCGAAGACGAGGGTTACTCTGAGCGCAGCTCCGATTGGGGCAACGCGTAAGACCTCCGCGCCATGTGGCATGTGCCAGAACGGTGTTCGTGAACGTGTGCGAGTGCTGAGGAAACCAAGCTGCTCCAAAAGAGAGGGCAGTGCGTTTCCCTACGCTCGGCGTGCGCAGAGGGGCTCTAAAGGGCTACGGGCCCGGATGTTGCTTAGCAGACCCAGGTGCGCCTGGGGTTACTCAGTGTTCCTGCCGGGAACAGGGTGCCCCGGCTAGCCTCCCAGGTGTCCAGAAAGCTGTGCTGCCGTTCAAGGTATGCAGGGCAGAGGCCACCGCCTCCTGGAAGCTGCAGCACGCCTCCGCTTCTGCACGGCAAATCAGGGCCTTACTTCCAGGCACGGGTTCACGCTGGGTGTGCCGGGAGCCACACAGCGTGCTAAGAGGCTGACTCTCTCCTCCAGCGGAGTGACTTCAGGTACGAGGGCGGGCCTCGCAGTGTTCCAAGCACAGCGTTCTCTCATGGCAGCTCAAACAAGGGCCATGACAGTCTTCCTGGGCACTTGGCACTCACCAGCCATGCTGTCCTGAGGGCGTTCGAGGGCTCCGGAGATGTAGCGCTCCTCAAGGAACGCGCAGGGTGTGGTTGCCCAGCACCCGGCACGCTCAGGGGTCCTCCGAGGGAATCAACCAGTGGACCTCGACGTTGCTCAGCCGGCCCACAGGTGTCTGTCTGGAGGCACTCAGTGGCCTTGGAGGGAAAATGATGCACACCCGTGGGGCCTAGGAGTCCCCGGACGTGTACTTCCTTTAAAGCAAAGCGACTACGAACTCCTGGAAAGAGCTGCATGCCTCCCTTTCTGCACGGCTACTCAGGGCCTAACCTGGAGGCGAGTTCTCACGTTGAGGTTCCCTTTAGCTCTAGAGCCTGTCATGCGGACCGCCACCGCGGCCACGGAAGCCCCTGGTTGAGAGAGAGCAAACTCACAATTTTCCCCGAAGCATTCTTCCAGGGCTCACTGGCCTGTCGGGAGCCGGGAATGTCAGGGAGCTTCAAGGCAGGCATGAATGCCGCCCTCCAAATGGGAAAGCAGGGCTAGTTCCAGCAGGCCCCCGTTTTCATGGGCACACTCAGCGTACATCCCCGTGGTTTCTAAGGCGTCCCAAGAGACACCGGTTGCCCTGTGTTTCCTTCCCTGAGTCAACTTATCGAAGTAGGGAGTCCCGCATCCAGCGAACGGTCTCAACCAAGGAACGCCGTAGCTGCTCCTGTGGGCCTGGGGCTGCCGGCGGTGCCAAAGAAGGAACAGGACTTGCATGGCAGTAAGAACCCAAGCCGCCGTCCTCTAGGAGGCACGGTGCCTTCAGTCAGGAGGTCCTGGATGGAATGCGAAGACGAGGGTTACTCTGAGCGCAGCTCCGATTGGGGCAACGCGTAAGACCTCCGCGCCATGTGGCATGTGCCAGAACGGTGTTCGTGAACGTGTGCGAGTGCTGAGGAAACCAAGCTGCTCCAAAAGAGAGGGCAGTGCGTTTCCCTACGCTCGGCGTGTGCAGAGGGGCTCTAAAGGGCTACGGGCCCGGATGTTGCTTAGCAGACCCAGGTGCGCCTGGGGTTACTCAGTGTTCCTGCCGGGAACAGGGTGCCCCGGCTAGCCTCCCAGGTGTGCTAAAGCTGTGCTGCCGTTCAAGGTATGCAGAGCAGAGGCCACCGCCTCCTGGAAGCTGCAGCACGCCTCCGCTTCTGCACGGCAAATCAGGGCCTTACTTCCAGGCACGGGTTCACGCTGGGTGTGCCGGGAGCCACACAGCGTGCTAAGAGGCTGACTCTCTCCTCCAGCGGAGTGACTTCAGGTACGAGGGCGGGCCTCGCAGTGTTCCAAGCACAGCGTTCTCTCATGGCAGCTCACACAAGGGCCATGACAGAGTCTTCCTGGGCACTTGGCACTCACCAGCCATGCTGTCCTGAGGGCGTTCGAGGGCTCCGGAGATGTAGCGCTCCTCAAGGAACGCGCAGGGTGTGGTTGCCCAGCACCCGGCACGCTCAGGGGTCCTCCGAGGGAATCAACCAGTGGACCTCGACGTTGCTCAGCCGGCCCACAGGTGTCTGTCTGGAGGCACTCAGTGGCCTTGGAGGGAAAATGATGCACACCCGTGGGGCCTAGGAGTCCCCGGACGTGTACTTCCTTTAAAGCAAAGCGACTACGAACTCCTGGAAAGAGCTGCATGCCTCCCTTTCTGCACGGCTACTCAGGGCCTAACCTGGAGGCGAGTTCTCACGTTGAGGTTCCCTTTAGCTCTAGAGCCTGTCATGTGGACCGCCACCGCGGCCACGGAAGCCCCTGGTTGAGAGAGAGCAAACTCACAATTTTCCCCGAAGCATTCTTCCAGGGCTCACTGGCCTGTCGGGAGCCGGGAATGTCAGGGAGCTTCAGGGCAGGCATGAATGCCGCCCTCCAAATGGGAAAGCAGGGCTAGTTCCAGCAGGCCCCCGTTTTCATGGGCACACTCAGCGTACATCCCCGTGGTTTCTAAGGCGTCCCAAGAGACACCGGTTGCCCTGTGTTTCCTTCCCTGAGTCAACTTATCGAAGTAGGGAGTCCCGCATCCAGCGAACGGTCTCAACCAAGGAACGCCGTAGCTGCTCCTCTGGGCCTGGGGCTGCCGGCGGTGCCAAAGAAGGAACAGGACTTGCATGGCAGTAAGAACCCAAGCCGCCGTCCTCTAGGAGGCACGGTGCCTTCAGTCAGGAGGTCCTGGATGGAATGCGAAGACGAGGGTTACTCTGAGCGCAGCTCCGATTGGGGCAACGCGTAAGACCTCCGCGCCATGTGGCATGTGCCAGAACGGTGTTCGTGAACGTGTGCGAGTGCTGAGGAAACCAAGCTGCTCCAAAAGAGAGGGCAGTGCGTTTCCCTACGCTCGGCGTGCGCAGAGGGGCTCTAAAGGGCTACGGGCCCGGATGTTGCTTAGCAGACCCAGGTGCGCCTGGGGTTACTCAGTGTTCCTGCCGGGAACAGGGTGCCCCGGCTAGCCTCCCAGGTGTCCAGAAAGCTGTGCTGCCGTTCAAGGTATGCAGGGCAGAGGCCACCGCCTCCTGGAAGCTGCAGCACGCCTCCGCTTCTGCACGGCAAATCAGGGCCTTACTTCCAGGCACGGGTTCACGCTGGGTGTGCCGGGAGCCACACAGCGTGCTAAGAGGCTGACTCTCTCCTCCAGCGGAGTGACTTCAGGTACGAGGGCGGGCCTCGCAGTGTTCCAAGCACAGCGTTCTCTCATGGCAGCTCACACAAGGGCCATGACAGTCTTCCTGGGCACTTGGCACTCACCAGCCATGCTGTCCTGAGGGCGTTCGAGGGCTCCGGAGATGTAGCGCTCCTCAAGGAACGCGCAGGGTGTGGTTGCCCAGCACCCGGCACGCTCAGGGGTCCTCCGAGGGAATCAACCAGTGGACCTCGACGTTGCTCAGCCGGCCCACAGGTGTCTGTCTGGAGGCACTCAGTGGCCTTGGAGGGAAAATGATGCACACCCGTGGGGCCTAGGAGTCCCCGGACGTGTACTTCCTTTAAAGCAAAGCGACTACGAACTCCTGGAAAGAGCTGCATGCCTCCCTTTCTGCACGGCTACTCAGGGCCTAACCTGGAGGCGAGTTCTCACGTTGAGGTTCCCTTTAGCTCTAGAGCCTGTCATGCGGACCGCCACCGCGGCCACGGAAGCCCCTGGTTGAGAGAGAGCAAACTCACAATTTTCCCCGAAGCATTCTTCCAGGGCTCACTGGCCTGTCGGGAGCCGGGAATGTCAGGGAGCTTCAAGGCAGGCATGAATGCCGCCCTCCAAATGGGAAAGCAGGGCTAGTTCCAGCAGGCCCCCGTTTTCATGGGCACACTCAGCGTACATCCCCGTGGTTTCTAAGGCGTCCCAAGAGACACCGGTTGCCCTGTGTTTCCTTCCCTGAGTCAACTTATCGAAGTAGGGAGTCCCGCATCCAGCGAACGGTCTCAACCAAGGAACGCCGTAGCTGCTCCTCTGGGCCTGGGGCTGCCGGCGGTGCCAAAGAAGGAACAGGACTTGCATGGCAGTAAGAACCCAAGCCGCCGTCCTCTAGGAGGCACGGTGCCTTCAGTCAGGAGGTCCTGGATGGAATGCGAAGACGAGGGTTACTCTGAGCGCAGCTCCGATTGGGGCAACGCGTAAGACCTCCGCGCCATGTGGCATGTGCCAGAACGGTGTTCGTGAACGTGTGCGAGTGCTGAGGAAACCAAGCTGCTCCAAAAGAGAGGGCAGTGCGTTTCCCTACGCTCGGCGTGCGCAGAGGGGCTCTAAAGGGCTACGGGCCCGGATGTTGCTTAGCAGACCCAGGTGCGCCTGGGGTTACTCAGTGTTCCTGCCGGGAACAGGGTGCCCCGGCTAGCCTCCCAGGTGTGCTAAAGCTGTGCTGCCGTTCAAGGTATGCAGAGCAGAGGCCACCGCCTCCTGGAAGCTGCAGCACGCCTCCGCTTCTGCACGGCAAATCAGGGCCTTACTTCCAGGCACGGGTTCACGCTGGGTGTGCCGGGAGCCACACAGCGTGCTAAGAGGCTGACTCTCTCCTCCAGCGGAGTGACTTCAGGTACGAGGGCGGGCCTCGCAGTGTTCCAAGCACAGCGTTCTCTCATGGCAGCTCACACAAGGGCCATGACAGAGTCTTCCTGGGCACTTGGCACTCACCAGCCATGCTGTCCTGAGGGCGTTCGAGGGCTCCGGAGATGTAGCGCTCCTCAAGGAACGCGCAGGGTGTGGTTGCCCAGCACCCGGCACGCTCAGGGGTCCTCCGAGGGAATCAACCAGTGGACCTCGACGTTGCTCAGCCGGCCCACAGGTGTCTGTCTGGAGGCACTCAGTGGCCTTGGAGGGAAAATGATGCACACCCGTGGGGCCTAGGAGTCCCCGGACGTGTACTTCCTTTAAAGCAAAGCGACTACGAACTCCTGGAAAGAGCTGCATGCCTCCCTTTCTGCACGGCTACTCAGGGCCTAACCTGGAGGCGAGTTCTCACGTTGAGGTTCCCTTTAGCTCTAGAGCCTGTCATGCGGACCGCCACCGCGGCCACGGAAGCCCCTGGTTGAGAGAGAGCAAACTCACAATTTTCCCCGAAGCATTCTTCCAGGGCTCACTGGCCTGTCGGGAGCCGGGAATGTCAGGGAGCTTCAGGGCAGGCATGAATGCCGCCCTCCAAATGGGAAAGCAGGGCTAGTTCCAGCAGGCCCCCGTTTTCATGGGCACACTCAGCGTACATCCCCGTGGTTTCTAAGGCATCCCAAGAGACACCGGTTGCCCTGTGTTTCCTTCCCTGAGTCAACTTATCGAAGTAGGGAGTCCCGCATCCAGCGAACGGTCTCAACCAAGGAACGCCGTAGCTGCTCCTCTGGGCCTGGGGCTGCCGGCGGTGCCAAAGAAGGAACAGGACTTGCATGGCAGTAAGAACCCAAGCCGCCGTCCTCTAGGAGGCACGGTGCCTTCAGTCAGGAGGTCCTGGATGGAATGCGAAGACGAGGGTTACTCTGAGCGCAGCTCCGATTGGGGCAACGCGTAAGACCTCCGCGCCATGTGGCATGTGCCAGAACGGTGTTCGTGAACGTGTGCGAGTGCTGAGGAAACCAAGCTGCTCCAAAAGAGAGGGCAGTGCGTTTCCCTACGCTCGGCGTGCGCAGAGGGGCTCTAAAGGGCTACGGGCCCGGATGTTGCTTAGCAGACCCAGGTGCGCCTGGGGTTACTCAGTGTTCCTGCCGGGAACAGGGTGCCCCGGCTAGCCTCCCAGGTGTCCAGAAAGCTGTGCTGCCGTTCAAGGTATGCAGGGCAGAGGCCACCGCCTCCTGGAAGCTGCAGCACGCCTCCGCTTCTGCACGGCAAATCAGGGCCTTACTTCCAGGCACGGGTTCACGCTGGGTGTGCCGGGAGCCACACAGCGTGCTAAGAGGCTGACTCTCTCCTCCAGCGGAGTGACTTCAGGTACGAGGGCGGGCCTCGCAGTGTTCCAAGCACAGCGTTCTCTCATGGCAGCTCACACAAGGGCCATGACAGTCTTCCTGGGCACTTGGCACTCACCAGCCATGCTGTCCTGAGGGCGTTCGAGGGCTCCGGAGATGTAGCGCTCCTCAAGGAACGCGCAGGGTGTGGTTGCCCAGCACCCGGCACGCTCAGGGGTCCTCCGAGGGAATCAACCAGTGGACCTCGACGTTGCTCAGCCGGCCCACAGGTGTCTGTCTGGAGGCACTCAGTGGCCTTGGAGGGAAAATGATGCACACCCGTGGGGCCTAGGAGTCCCCGGACGTGTACTTCCTTTAAAGCAAAGCGACTACGAACTCCTGGAAAGAGCTGCATGCCTCCCTTTCTGCACGGCTACTCAGGGCCTAACCTGGAGGCGAGTTCTCACGTTGAGGTTCCCTTTAGCTCTAGAGCCTGTCATGCGGACCGCCACCGCGGCCACGGAAGCCCCTGGTTGAGAGAGAGCAAACTCACAATTTTCCCCGAAGCATTCTTCCAGGGCTCACTGGCCTGTCGGGAGCCGGGAATGTCAGGGAGCTTCAAGGCAGGCATGAATGCCGCCCTCCAAATGGGAAAGCAGGGCTAGTTCCAGCAGGCCCCCGTTTTCATGGGCACACTCAGCGTACATCCCCGTGGTTTCTAAGGCGTCCCAAGAGACACCGGTTGCCCTGTGTTTCCTTCCCTGAGTCAACTTATCGAAGTAGGGAGTCCCGCATCCAGCGAACGGTCTCAACCAAGGAACGCCGTAGCTGCTCCTCTGGGCCTGGGGCTGCCGGCGGTGCCAAAGAAGGAACAGGACTTGCATGGCAGTAAGAACCCAAGCCGCCGTCCTCTAGGAGGCACGGTGCCTTCAGTCAGGAGGTCCTGGAAGGAATGCGAAGACGAGGGTTACTCTGAGCGCAGCTCCGATTGGGGCAACGCGTAAGACCTCCGCGCCATGTGGCATGTGCCAGAACGGTGTTCGTGAACGTGTGCGAGTGCTGAGGAAACCAAGCTGCTCCAAAAGAGAGGGCAGTGCGTTTCCCTACGCTCGGCGTGCGCAGAGGGGCTCTAAAGGGCTACGGGCCCGGATGTTGCTTAGCAGACCCAGGTGCGCCTGGGGTTACTCAGTGTTCCTGCCGGGAACAGGGTGCCCCGGCTAGCCTCCCAGGTGTGCTAAAGCTGTGCTGCCGTTCAAGGTATGCAGAGCAGAGGCCACCGCCTCCTGGAAGCTGCAGCACGCCTCCGCTTCTGCACGGCAAATCAGGGCCTTACTTCCAGGCACGGGTTCACGCTGGGTGTGCCGGGAGCCACACAGCGTGCTAAGAGGCTGACTCTCTCCTCCAGCGGAGTGACTTCAGGTACGAGGGCGGGCCTCGCAGTGTTCCAAGCACAGCGTTCTCTCATGGCAGCTCACACAAGGGCCATGACAGAGTCTTCCTGGGCACTTGGCACTCACCAGCCATGCTGTCCTGAGGGCGTTCGAGGGCTCCGGAGATGTAGCGCTCCTCAAGGAACGCGCAGGGTGTGGTTGCCCAGCACCCGGCACGCTCAGGGGTCCTCCGAGGGAATCAACCAGTGGACCTCGACGTTGCTCAGCCGGCCCACAGGTGTCTGTCTGGAGGCACTCAGTGGCCTTGGAGGGAAAATGATGCACACCCGTGGGGCCTAGGAGTCCCCGGACGTGTACTTCCTTTAAAGCAAAGCGACTACGAACTCCTGGAAAGAGCTGCATGCCTCCCTTTCTGCACGGCTACTCAGGGCCTAACCTGGAGGCGAGTTCTCACGTTGAGGTTCCCTTTAGCTCTAGAGCCTGTCATGCGGACCGCCACCGCGGCCACGGAAGCCCCTGGTTGAGAGAGAGCAAACTCACAATTTTCCCCGAAGCATTCTTCCAGGGCTCACTGGCCTGTCGGGAGCCGGGAATGTCAGGGAGCTTCAGGGCAGGCATGAATGCCGCCCTCCAAATGGGAAAGCAGGGCTAGTTCCAGCAGGCCCCCGTTTTCATGGGCACACTCAGCGTACATCCCCGTGGTTTCTAAGGCATCCCAAGAGACACCGGTTGCCCTGTGTTTCCTTCCCTGAGTCAACTTATCGAAGTAGGGAGTCCCGCATCCAGCGAACGGTCTCAACCAAGGAACGCCGTAGCTGCTCCTCTGGGCCTGGGGCTGCCGGCGGTGCCAAAGAAGGAACAGGACTTGCATGGCAGTAAGAACCCAAGCCGCCGTCCTCTAGGAGGCACGGTGCCTTCAGTCAGGAGGTCCTGGATGGAATGCGAAGACGAGGGTTACTCTGAGCGCAGCTCCGATTGGGGCAACGCGTAAGACCTCCGCGCCATGTGGCATGTGCCAGAACGGTGTTCGTGAACGTGTGCGAGTGCTGAGGAAACCAAGCTGCTCCAAAAGAGAGGGCAGTGCGTTTCCCTACGCTCGGCGTGCGCAGAGGGGCTCTAAAGGGCTACGGGCCCGGATGTTGCTTAGCAGACCCAGGTGCGCCTGGGGTTACTCAGTGTTCCTGCCGGGAACAGGGTGCCCCGGCTAGCCTCCCAGGTGTCCAGAAAGCTGTGCTGCCGTTCAAGGTATGCAGGGCAGAGGCCACCGCCTCCTGGAAGCTGCAGCACGCCTCCGCTTCTGCACGGCAAATCAGGGCCTTACTTCCAGGCACGGGTTCACGCTGGGTGTGCCGGGAGCCACACAGCGTGCTAAGAGGCTGACTCTCTCCTCCAGCGGAGTGACTTCAGGTACGAGGGCGGGCCTCGCAGTGTTCCAAGCACAGCGTTCTCTCATGGCAGCTCACACAAGGGCCATGACAGTCTTCCTGGGCACTTGGCACTCACCAGCCATGCTGTCCTGAGGGCGTTCGAGGGCTCCGGAGATGTAGCGCTCCTCAAGGAACGCGCAGGGTGTGGTTGCCCAGCACCCGGCACGCTCAGGGGTCCTCCGAGGGAATCAACCAGTGGACCTCGACGTTGCTCAGCCGGCCCACAGGTGTCGGTCTGGAGGCACTCAGTGGCCTTGGAGGGAAAATGATGCACACCCGTGGGGCCTAGGAGTCCCCGGACGTGTACTTCCTTTAAAGCAAAGCGACTACGAACTCCTGGAAAGAGCTGCATGCCTCCCTTTCTGCACGGCTACTCAGGGCCTAACCTGGAGGCGAGTTCTCACGTTGAGGTTCCCTTTAGCTCTAGAGCCTGTCATGCGGACCGCCACCGCGGCCACGGAAGCCCCTGGTTGAGAGAGAGCAAACTCACAATTTTCCCCGAAGCATTCTTCCAGGGCTCACTGGCCTGTCGGGAGCCGGGAATGTCAGGGAGCTTCAAGGCAGGCATGAATGCCGCCCTCCAAATGGGAAAGCAGGGCTAGTTCCAGCAGGCCCCCGTTTTCATGGGCACACTCAGCGTACATCCCCGTGGTTTCTAAGGCGTCCCAAGAGACACCGGTTGCCCTGTGTTTCCTTCCCTGAGTCAACTTATCGAAGTAGGGAGTCCCGCATCCAGCGAACGGTCTCAACCAAGGAACGCCGTAGCTGCTCCTCTGGGCCTGGGGCTGCCGGCGGTGCCAAAGAAGGAACAGGACTTGCATGGCAGTAAGAACCCAAGCCGCCGTCCTCTAGGAGGCACGGTGCCTTCAGTCAGGAGGTCCTGGAAGGAATGCGAAGACGAGGGTTACTCTGAGCGCAGCTCCGATTGGGGCAACGCGTAAGACCACCGCGCCATGTGGCATGTGCCAGAACGGTGTTCGTGAACGTGTGCGAGTGCTGAGGAAACCAAGCTGCTCCAAAAGAGAGGGCAGTGCGTTTCCCTACGCTCGGCGTGCGCAGAGGGGCTCTAAAGGGCTACGGGCCCGGATGTTGCTTAGCAGACCCAGGTGCGCCTGGGGTTACTCAGTGTTCCTGCCGGGAACAGGGTGCCCCGGCTAGCCTCCCAGGTGTGCTAAAGCTGTGCTGCCGTTCAAGGTATGCAGAGCAGAGGCCACCGCCTCCTGGAAGCTGCAGCACGCCTCCGCTTCTGCACGGCAAATCAGGGCCTTACTTCCAGGCACGGGTTCACGCTGGGTGTGCCGGGAGCCACACAGCGTGCTAAGAGGCTGACTCTCTCCTCCAGCGGAGTGACTTCAGGTACGAGGGCGGGCCTCGCAGTGTTCCAAGCACAGCGTTCTCTCATGGCAGCTCACACAAGGGCCATGACAGAGTCTTCCTGGGCACTTGGCACTCACCAGCCATGCTGTCCTGAGGGCGTTCGAGGGCTCCGGAGATGTAGCGCTCCTCAAGGAACGCGCAGGGTGTGGTTGCCCAGCACCCGGCACGCTCAGGGGTCCTCCGAGGGAATCAACCAGTGGACCTCGACGTTGCTCAGCCGGCCCACAGGTGTCTGTCTGGAGGCACTCAGTGGCCTTGGAGGGAAAATGATGCACACCCGTGGGGCCTAGGAGTCCCCGGACGTGTACTTCCTTTAAAGCAAAGCGACTACGAACTCCTGGAAAGAGCTGCATGCCTCCCTTTCTGCACGGCTACTCAGGGCCTAACCTGGAGGCGAGTTCTCACGTTGAGGTTCCCTTTAGCTCTAGAGCCTGTCATGCGGACCGCCACCGCGGCCACGGAAGCCCCTGGTTGAGAGAGAGCAAACTCACAATTTTCCCCGAAGCATTCTTCCAGGGCTCACTGGCCTGTCGGGAGCCGGGAATGTCAGGGAGCTTCAGGGCAGGCATGAATGCCGCCCTCCAAATGGGAAAGCAGGGCTAGTTCCAGCAGGCCCCCGTTTTCATGGGCACACTCAGCGTACATCCCCGTGGTTTCTAAGGCGTCCCAAGAGACACCGGTTGCCCTGTGTTTCCTTCCCTGAGTCAACTTATCGAAGTAGGGAGTCCCGCATCCAGCGAACGGTCTCAACCAAGGAACGCCGTAGCTGCTCCTCTGGGCCTGGGGCTGCCGGCGGTGCCAAAGAAGGAACAGGACTTGCATGGCAGTAAGAACCCAAGCCGCCGTCCTCTAGGAGGCACGGTGCCTTCAGTCAGGAGGTCCTGGAAGGAATGCGAAGACGAGGGTTACTCTGAGCGCAGCTCCGATTGGGGCAACGCGTAAGACCTCCGCGCCATGTGGCATGTGCCAGAACGGTGTTCGTGAACGTGTGCGAGTGCTGAGGAAACCAAGCTGCTCCAAAAGAGAGGGCAGTGCGTTTCCCTACGCTCGGCGTGCGCAGAGGGGCTCTAAAGGGCTACGGGCCCGGATGTTGCTTAGCAGACCCAGGTGCGCCTGGGGTTACTCAGTGTTCCTGCCGGGAACAGGGTGCCCCGGCTAGCCTCCCAGGTGTCCAGAAAGCTGTGCTGCCGTTCAAGGTATGCAGGGCAGAGGCCACCGCCTCCTGGAAGCTGCAGCACGCCTCCGCTTCTGCACGGCAAATCAGGGCCTTACTTCCAGGCACGGGTTCACGCTGGGTGTGCCGGGAGCCACACAGCGTGCTAAGAGGCTGACTCTCTCCTCCAGCGGAGTGACTTCAGGTACGAGGGCGGGCCTCGCAGTGTTCCAAGCACAGCGTTCTCTCATGGTAGCTCACACAAAGGGCCATGACAGAGTCTTCCTGGGCACTTGGCACTCACCAGCCATGCTGTCCTGAGGGCGTTCGAGGGCTCCGGAGATGTAGCGCTCCTCAAGGAACGCGCAGGGTGTGGTTGCCCAGCACCCGGCACGCTCAGGGGTCCTCCGAGGGAATCAACCAATGGACCTCGACGTTGCTCAGCCGGCCCACAGGTGTCTGTCTGGAGGCACTCAGTGACCTTGGAGGGAAAATGATGCACACCCGTGGGGCCTAGGAGTCCCCGGACGTGTACTTCCTTTAAAGCAAAGCGACTAAGAACTCCTGGAAAGAGCTGCATGCCTCCCTTTCTGCACGGCTACTCAGGGCCTAACCTGGAGGCGAGTTCTCACGTTGAGGTTCCCTTTAGCTCTAGAGCCTGTCATGCGGACCGCCACCGCGGCCACGGAAGCCCCTGGTTGAGAGAGAGCAAACTCACAATTTTCCCCGAAGCATTCTTCCAGGGCTCACTGGCCTGTCGGGAGCCGGGAATGTCAGGGAGCTTCAGGGCAGGCATGAATGCCGCCCTCCAAATGGGAAAGCAGGGCTAGTTCCAGCAGGCCCCCGTTTTCATGGGCACACTCAGCGTACATCCCCGTGGTTTCTAAGGCGTCCCAAGAGACACCGGTTGCCCTGTGTTTCCTTCCCTGAGTCAACTTATCGAAGTAGGGAGTCCCGCATCCAGCGAACGGTCTCAACCAAGGAACGCCGTAGCTGCTCCTCTGGGCCTGGGGCTGCCGGCGGTGCCAAAGAAGGAACAGGACTTGCATGGCAGTAAGAACCCAAGCCGCCGTCCTCTAGGAGGCACGGTGCCTTCAGTCAGGAGGTCCTGGATGGAATGCGAAGACGAGGGTTACTCTGAGCGCAGCTCCGATTGGGGCAACGCGTAAGACCTCCGCGCCATGTGGCATGTGCCAGAACGGTGTTCGTGAACGTGTGCGAGTGCTGAGGAAACCAAGCTGCTCCAAAAGAGAGGGCAGTGCGTTTCCCTACGATCGGCGTGCGCAGAGGGGCTCTAAAGGGCTACGGGCCCGGATGTTGCTTAGCAGACCCAGGTGCGCCTGGGGTTACTCAGTGTTCCTGCCGGGAACAGGGTGCCCCGGCTAGCCTCCCAGGTGTGCTAAAGCTGTGCTGCCGTTCAAGGTATGCAGAGCAGAGGCCACCGCCTCCTGGAAGCTGCAGCACGCCTCCGCTTCTGCACGGCAAATCAGGGCCTTACTTCCAGGCACGGGTTCACGCTGGGTGTGCCGGGAGCCACACAGCGTGCTAAGAGGCTGACTCTCTCCTCCAGCGGAGTGACTTCAGGTACGAGGGCGGGCCTCGCAGTGTTCCAAGCACAGCGTTCTCTCATGGCAGCTCACACAAGGGCCATGACAGAGTCTTCCTGGGCACTTGGCACTCACCAGCCATGCTGTCCTGAGGGCGTTCGAGGGCTCCGGAGATGTAGCGCTCCTCAAGGAACGCGCAGGGTGTGGTTGCCCAGCACCCGGCACGCTCAGGGGTCCTCCGAGGGAATCAACCAATGGACCTCGACGTTGCTCAGCCGGCCCACAGGTGTCTGTCTGGAGGCACTCAGTGACCTTGGAGGGAAAATGATGCACACCCGTGGGGCCTAGGAGTCCCCGGACGTGTACTTCCTTTAAAGCAAAGCGACTAAGAACTCCTGGAAAGAGCTGCATGCCTCCCTTTCTGCACGGCTACTCAGGGCCTAACCTGGAGGCGAGTTCTCACGTTGAGGTTCCCTTTAGCTCTAGAGCCTGTCATGCGGACCGCCACCGCGGCCACGGAAGCCCCTGGTTGAGAGAGAGCAAACTCACAATTTTCCCCGAAGCATTCTTCCAGGGCTCACTGGCCTGTCGGGAGCCGGGAATGTCAGGGAGCTTCAGGGCAGGCATGAATGCCGCCCTCCAAATGGGAAAGCAGGGCTAGTTCCAGCAGGCCCCCGTTTTCATGGGCACACTCAGCGTACATCCCCGTGGTTTCTAAGGCGTCCCAAGAGACACCGGTTGCCCTGTGTTTCCTTCCCTGAGTCAACTTATCGAAGTAGGGAGTCCCGCATCCAGCGAACGGTCTCAACCAAGGAACGCCGTAGCTGCTCCTCTGGGCCTGGGGCTGCCGGCGGTGCCAAAGAAGGAACAGGACTTGCATGGCAGTAAGAACCCAAGCCGCCGTCCTCTAGGAGGCACGGTGCCTTCAGTCAGGAGGTCCTGGATGGAATGCGAAGACGAGGGTTACTCTGAGCGCAGCTCCGATTGGGGCAACGCGTAAGACCTCCGCGCCATGTGGCATGTGCCAGAACGGTGTTCGTGAACATGTGCGAGTGCTGAGGAAACCAAGCTGCTCCAAAAGAGAGGGCAGTGCGTTTCCCTACGCTCGGCGTGCGCAGAGGGGCTCTAAAGGGCTACGGGCCCGGATGTTGCTTAGCAGACCCAGGTGCGCCTGGGGTTACTCAGTGTTCCTGCCGGGAACAGGGTGCCCCGGCTAGCCTCCCAGGTGTCCAGAAAGCTGTGCTGCCGTTCAAGGTATGCAGGGCAGAGGCCACCGCCTCCTGGAAGCTGCAGCACGCCTCCGCTTCTGCACGGCAAATCAGGGCCTTACTTCCAGGCACGGGTTCACGCTGGGTGTGCCGGGAGCCACACAGCGTGCTAAGAGGCTGACTCTCTCCTCCAGCGGAGTGACTTCAGGTACGAGGGCGGGCCTCGCAGTGTTCCAAGCACAGCGTTCTCTCATGGCAGCTCACACAAGGGCCATGACAGAGTCTTCCTGGGCACTTGGCACTCACCAGCCATGCTGTCCTGAGGGCGTTCGAGGGCTCCGGAGATGTAGCGCTCCTCAAGGAACGCGCAGGGTGTGGTTGCCCAGCACCCGGCACGCTCAGGGGTCCTCCGAGGGAATCAACCAGTGGACCTCGACGTTGTTCAGCCGGCCCACAGGTGTCTGTCTGGAGGCACTCAGTGGCCTTGGAGGGAAAATGATGCACACCCGTGGGGCCTAGGAGTCCCCGGACGTGTACTTCCTTTAAAGCAAAGCGACTACGAACTCCTGGAAAGAGCTGCATGCCTCCCTTTCTGCACGGCTACTCAGGGCCTAACCTGGAGGCGAGTTCTCACGTTGAGGTTCCCTTTAGCTCTAGAGCCTGTCATGCGGACCGCCACCGCGGCCACGGAAGCCCCTGGTTGAGAGAGAGCAAACTCACAATTTTCCCCGAAGCATTCTTCCAGGGCTCACTGGCCTGTCGGGAGCCGGGAATGTCAGGGAGCTTCAGGGCAGGCATGAATGCCGCCCTCCAAATGGGAAAGCAGGGCTAGTTCCAGCAGGCCCCCGTTTTCATGGGCACACTCAGCGTACATCCCCGTGGTTTCTAAGGCGTCCCAAGAGACACCGGTTGCCCTGTGTTTCCTTCCCTGAGTCAACTTATCGAAGTAGGGAGTCCCGCATCCAGCGAACGGTCTCAACCAAGGAACGCCGTAGCTGCTCCTCTGGGCCTGGGGCTGCCGGCGGTGCCAAAGAAGGAACAGGACTTGCATGGCAGTAAGAACCCAAGCCGCCGTCCTCTAGGAGGCACGGTGCCTTCAGTCAGGAGGTCCTGGATGGAATGCGAAGACGAGGGTTACTCTGAGCGCAGCTCCGATTGGGGCAACGCGTAAGACCTCCGCGCCATGTGGCATGTGCCAGAACGGTGTTCGTGAACGTGTGCGAGTGCTGAGGAAACCAAGCTGCTCCAAAAGAGAGGGCAGTGCGTTTCCCTACGCTCGGCGTGCGCAGAGGGGCTCTAAAGGGCTACGGGCCCGGATGTTGCTTAGCAGACCCAGGTGCGCCTGGGGTTACTCAGTGTTCCTGCCGGGAACAGGGTGCCCCGGCTAGCCTCCCAGGTGTGCTAAAGCTGTGCTGCCGTTCAAGGTATGCAGAGCAGAGGCCACCGCCTCCTGGAAGCTGCAGCACGCCTCCGCTTCTGCACGGCAAATCAGGGCCTTACTTCCAGGCACGGGTTCACGCTGGGTGTGCCGGGAGCCACACAGCCTGCTAAGAGGCTGACTCTCTCCTCCAGCGGAGTGACTTCAGGTACGAGGGCGGGCCTCGCAGTGTTCCAAGCACAGCGTTCTCTCATGGCAGCTCACACAAGGGCCATGACAGAGTCTTCCTGGGCACTTGGCACTCACCAGCCATGCTGTCCTGAGGGCGTTCGAGGGCTCCGGAGATGTAGCGCTCCTCAAGGAACGCGCAGGGTGTGGTTGCCCAGCACCCGGCACGCTCAGGGGTCCTCCGAGGGAATCAACCAGTGGACCTCGACGTTGCTCAGCCGGCCCACAGGTGTCTGTCTGGAGGCACTCAGTGGCCTTGGAGGGAAAATGATGCACACCCGTGGGGCCTAGGAGTCCCCGGACGTGTACTTCCTTTAAAGCAAAGCGACTACGAACTCCTGGAAAGAGCTGCATGCCTCCCTTTCTGCACGGCTACTCAGGGCCTAACCTGGAGGCGAGTTCTCACGTTGAGGTTCCCTTTAGCTCTAGAGCCTGTCATGCGGACCGCCACCGCGGCCACGGAAGCCCCTGGTTGAGAGAGAGCAAACTCACAATTTTCCCCGAAGCATTCTTCCAGGGCTCACTGGCCTGTCGGGAGCCGGGAATGTCAGGGAGCTTCAGGGCAGGCATGAATGCCGCCCTCCAAATGGGAAAGCAGGGCTAGTTCCAGCAGGCCCCCGTTTTCATGGGCACACTCAGCGTACATCCCCGTGGTTTCTAAGGCGTCCCAAGAGACACCGGTTGCCCTGTGTTTCCTTCCCTGAGTCAACTTATCGAAGTAGGGAGTCCCGCATCCAGCGAACGGTCTCAACCAAGGAACGCCGTAGCTGCTCCTCTGGGCCTGGGGCTGCCGGCGGTGCCAAAGAAGGAACAGGACTTGCATGGCAGTAAGAACCCAAGCCGCCGTCCTCTAGGAGGCACGGTGCCTTCAGTCAGGAGGTCCTGGATGGAATGCGAAGACGAGGGTTACTCTGAGCGCAGCTCCGATTGGGGCAACGCGTAAGACCTCCGCGCCATGTGGCATGTGCCAGAACGGTGTTCGTGAACGTGTGCGAGTGCTGAGGAAACCAAGCTGCTCCAAAAGAGAGGGCAGTGCGTTTCCCTACGCTCGGCGTGCGCAGAGGGGCTCTAAAGGGCTACGGGCCCGGATGTTGCTTAGCAGACCCAGGTGCGCCTGGGGTTACTCAGTGTTCCTGCCGGGAACAGGGTGCCCCGGCTAGCCTCCCAGGTGTCCAGAAAGCTGTGCTGCCGTTCAAGGTATGCAGGGCAGAGGCCACCGCCTCCTGGAAGCTGCAGCACGCCTCCGCTTCTGCACGGCAAATCAGGGCCTTACTTCCAGGCACGGGTTCACGCTGGGTGTGCCGGGAGCCACACAGCGTGCTAAGAGGCTGACTCTCTCCTCCAGCGGAGTGACTTCAGGTACGAGGGCGGGCCTCGCAGTGTTCCAAGCACAGCGTTCTCTCATGGCAGCTCACACAAGGGCCATGACAGAGTCTTCCTGGGCACTTGGCACTCACCAGCCATGCTGTCCTGAGGGCGTTCGAGGGCTCCGGAGATGTAGCGCTCCTCAAGGAACGCGCAGGGTGTGGTTGCCCAGCACCCGGCACGCTCAGGGGTCCTCCGAGGGAATCAACCAATGGACCTCGACGTTGCTCAGCCGGCCCACAGGTGTCCGTCTGGAGGCACTCAGTGACCTTGGAGGGAAAATGATGCACACCCGTGGGGCCTAGGAGTCCCCGGACGTGTACTTCCTTTAAAGCAAAGCGACTAAGAACTCCTGGAAAGAGCTGCATGCCTCCCTTTCTGCACGGCTACTCAGGGCCTAACCTGGAGGCGAGTTCTCACGTTGAGGTTCCCTTTAGCTCTAGAGCCTGTCATGCGGACCGCCACCGCGGCCACGGAAGCCCCTGGTTGAGAGAGAGCAAACTCACAATTTTCCCCGAAGCATTCTTCCAGGGCTCACTGGCCTGTCGGGAGCCGGGAATGTCAGGGAGCTTCAAGGCAGGCATGAATGCCGCCCTCCAAATGGGAAAGCAGGGCTAGTTCCAGCAGGCCCCCGTTTTCATGGGCACACTCAGCGTACATCCCCGTGGTTTCTAAGGCGTCCCAAGAGACACCGGTTGCCCTGTGTTTCCTTCCCTGAGTCAACTTATCGAAGTAGGGAGTCCCGCATCCAGCGAACGGTCTCAACCAAGGAACGCCGTAGCTGCTCCTCTGGGCCTGGGGCTGCCGGCGGTGCCAAAGAAGGAACAGGACTTGCATGGCAGTAAGAACCCAAGCCGCCGTCCTCTAGGAGGCACGGTGCCTTCAGTCAGGAGGTCCTGGATGGAATGCGAAGACGAGGGTTACTCTGAGCGCAGCTCCGATTGGGGCAACGCGTAAGACCTCCGCGCCATGTGGCATGTGCCAGAACGGTGTTCGTGAACGAGTGCGAGTGCTGAGGAAACCAAGCTGCTCCAAAAGAGAGGGCAGTGCGTTTCCCTACGCTCGGCGTGCGCAGAGGGGCTCTAAAGGGCTACGGGCCCGGATGTTGCTTAGCAGACCCAGGTGCGCCTGGGGTTACTCAGTGTTCCTGCCGGGAACAGGGTGCCCCGGCTAGCCTCCCAGGTGTCCAGAAAGCTGTGCTGCCGTTCAAGGTATGCAGGGCAGAGGCCACCGCCTCCTGGAAGCTGCAGCACGCCTCCGCTTCTGCACGGCAAATCAGGGCCTTACTTCCAGGCACGGGTTCACGCTGGGTGTGCCGGGAGCCACACAGCGTGCTAAGAGGCTGACTCTCTCCTCCAGCGGAGTGACTTCAGGTACGAGGGCGGGCCTCGCAGTGTTCCAAGCACAGCGTTCTCTCATGGCAGCTCACACAAGGGCCATGACAGAGTCTTCCTGGGCACTTGGCACTCACCAGCCATGCTGTCCTGAGGGCGTTCGAGGGCTCCGGAGATGTAGCGCTCCTCAAGGAACGCGCAGGGTGTGGTTGCCCAGCACCCGGCACGCTCAGGGGTCCTCCGAGGGAATCAACCAATGGACCTCGACGTTGCTCAGCCGGCCCACAGGTGTCCGTCTGGAGGCACTCAGTGACCTTGGAGGGAAAATGATGCACACCCGTGGGGCCTAGGAGTCCCCGGACGTGTACTTCCTTTAAAGCAAAGCGACTAAGAACTCCTGGAAAGAGCTGCATGCCTCCCTTTCTGCACGGCTACTCAGGGCCTAACCTGGAGGCGAGTTCTCACGTTGAGGTTCCCTTTAGCTCTAGAGCCTGTCATGCGGACCGCCACCGCGGCCACGGAAGCCCCTGGTTGAGAGAGAGCAAACTCACAATTTTCCCCGAAGCATTCTTCCAGGGCTCACTGGCCTGTCGGGAGCCGGGAATGTCAGGGAGCTTCAAGGCAGGCATGAATGCCGCCCTCCAAATGGGAAAGCAGGGCTAGTTCCAGCAGGCCCCCGTTTTCATGGGCACACTCAGCGTACATCCCCGTGGTTTCTAAGGCGTCCCAAGAGACACCGGTTGCCCTGTGTTTCCTTCCCTGAGTCAACTTATCGAAGTAGGGAGTCCCGCATCCAGCGAACGGTCTCAACCAAGGAACGCCGTAGCTGCTCCTCTGGGCCTGGGGCTGCCGGCGGTGCCAAAGAAGGAACAGGACTTGCATGGCAGTAAGAACCCAAGCCGCCGTCCTCTAGGAGGCACGGTGCCTTCAGTCAGGAGGTCCTGGATGGAATGCGAAGACGAGGGTTACTCTGAGCGCAGCTCCGATTGGGGCAACGCGTAAGACCTCCGCGCCATGTGGCATGTGCCAGAACGGTGTTCGTGAACGAGTGCGAGTGCTGAGGAAACCAAGCTGCTCCAAAAGAGAGGGCAGTGCGTTTCCCTACGCTCGGCGTGCGCAGAGGGGCTCTAAAGGGCTACGGGCCCGGATGTTGCTTAGCAGACCCAGGTGCGCCTGGGGTTACTCAGTGTTCCTGCCGGGAACAGGGTGCCCCGGCTAGCCTCCCAGGTGTCCAGAAAGCTGTGCTGCCGTTCAAGGTATGCAGGGCAGAGGCCACCGCCTCCTGGAAGCTGCAGCACGCCTCCGCTTCTGCACGGCAAATCAGGGCCTTACTTCCAGGCACGGGTTCACGCTGGGTGTGCCGGGAGCCACACAGCGTGCTAAGAGGCTGACTCTCTCCTCCAGCGGAGTGACTTCAGGTACGAGGGCGGGCCTCGCAGTGTTCCAAGCACAGCGTTCTCTCATGGCAGCTCACACAAAGGGCCATGACAGAGTCTTCCTGGGCACTTGGCACTCACCAGCCATGCTGTCCTGAGGGCGTTCGAGGGCTCCGGAGATGTAGCGCTCCTCAAGGAACGCGCAGGGTGTGGTTGCCCAGCACCCGGCACGCTCAGGGGTCCTCCGAGGGAATCAACCAATGGACCTCGACGTTGCTCAGCCGGCCCACAGGTGTCTGTCTGGAGGCACTCAGTGACCTTGGAGGGAAAATGATGCACACCCGTGGGGCCTAGGAGTCCCCGGACGTGTACTTCCTTTAAAGCAAAGCGACTACGAACTCCTGGAAAGAGCTGCATGCCTCCCTTTCTGCACGGCTACTCAGGGCCTAACCTGGAGGCGAGTTCTCACGTTGAGGTTCCCTTTAGCTCTAGAGCCTGTCATGCGGACCGCCACCGCGGCCACGGAAGCCCCTGGTTGAGAGAGAGCAAACTCACAATTTTCCCCGAAGCATTCTTCCAGGGCTCACTGGCCTGTCGGGAGCCGGGAATGTCAGGGAGCTTCAGGGCAGGCATGAATGCCGCCCTCCAAATGGGAAAGCAGGGCTAGTTCCAGCAGGCCCCCGTTTTCATGGGCACACTCAGCGTACATCCCCGTGGTTTCTAAGGCGTCCCAAGAGACACCGGTTGCCCTGTGTTTCCTTCCCTGAGTCAACTTATCGAAGTAGGGAGTCCCGCATCCAGCGAACGGTCTCAACCAAGGAACGCCGTAGCTGCTCCTCTGGGCCTGGGGCTGCCGGCGGTGCCAAAGAAGGAACAGGACTTGCATGGCAGTAAGAACCCAAGCCGCCGTCCTCTAGGAGGCACGGTGCCTTCAGTCAGGAGGTCCTGGATGGAATGCGAAGACGAGGGTTACTCTGAGCGCAGCTCCGATTGGGGCAACGCGTAAGACCTCCGCGCCATGTGGCATGTGCCAGAACGGTGTTCGTGAACGTGTGCGAGTGCTGAGGAAACCAAGCTGCTCCAAAAGAGAGGGCAGTGCGTTTCCCTACGCTCGGCGTGCGCAGAGGGGCTCTAAAGGGCTACGGGCCCGGATGTTGCTTAGCAGACCCAGGTGCGCCTGGGGTTACTCAGTGTTCCTGCCGGGAACAGGGTGCCCCGGCTAGCCTCCCAGGTGTGCTAAAGCTGTGCTGCCGTTCAAGGTATGCAGAGCAGAGGCCACCGCCTCCTGGAAGCTGCAGCACGCCTCCGCTTCTGCACGGCAAATCAGGGCCTTACTTCCAGGCACGGGTTCACGCTGGGTGTGCCGGGAACCACACAGCCTGCTAAGAGGCTGACTCTCTCCTCCAGCGGAGTGACTTCAGGTACGAGGGCGGGCCTCGCAGTGTTCCAAGCACAGCGTTCTCTCATGGCAGCTCACACAAGGGCCATGACAGAGTCTTCCTGGGCACTTGGCACTCACCAGCCATGCTGTCCTGAGGGCGTTCGAGGGCTCCGGAGATGTAGCGCTCCTCAAGGAACGCGCAGGGTGTGGTTGCCCAGCACCCGGCACGCTCAGGGGTCCTCCGAGGGAATCAACCAGTGGACCTCGACGTTGCTCAGCCGGCCCACAGGTGTCTGTCTGGAGGCACTCAGTGGCCTTGGAGGGAAAATGATGCACACCCGTGGGGCCTAGGAGTCCCCGGACGTGTACTTCCTTTAAAGCAAAGCGACTACGAACTCCTGGAAAGAGCTGCATGCCTCCCTTTCTGCACGGCTACTCAGGGCCTAACCTGGAGGCGAGTTCTCACGTTGAGGTTCCCTTTAGCTCTAGAGCCTGTCATGCGGACCGCCACCGCGGCCACGGAAGCCCCTGGTTGACAGAGAGCAAACTCACAATTTTCCCCGAAGCATTCTTCCAGGGCTCACTGGCCTGTCGGGAGCCGGGAATGTCAGGGAGCTTCAGGGCAGGCATGAATGCCGCCCTCCAAATGGGAAAGCAGGGCTAGTTCCAGCAGGCCCCCGTTTTCATGGGCACACTCAGCGTACATCCCCGTGGTTTCTAAGGCGTCCCAAGAGACACCGGTTGCCCTGTGTTTCCTTCCCTGAGTCAACTTATCGAAGTAGGGAGTCCCGCATCCAGCGAACGGTCTCAACCAAGGAACGCCGTAGCTGCTCCTCTGGGCCTGGGGCTGCCGGCGGTGCCAAAGAAGGAACAGGACTTGCATGGCAGTAAGAACCCAAGCCGCCGTCCTCTAGGAGGCACGGTGCCTTCAGTCAGGAGGTCCTGGATGGAATGCGAAGACGAGGGTTACTCTGAGCGCAGCTCCGATTGGGGCAACGCGTAAGACCTCCGCGCCATGTGGCATGTGCCAGAACGGTGTTCGTGAACGTGTGCGAGTGCTGAGGAAACCAAGCTGCTCCAAAAGAGAGGGCAGTGCGTTTCCCTACGCTCGGCGTGCGCAGAGGGGCTCTAAAGGGCTACGGGCCCGGATGTTGCTTAGCAGACCCAGGTGCGCCTGGGGTTACTCAGTGTTCCTGCCGGGAACAGGGTGCCCCGGCTAGCCTCCCAGGTGTCCAGAAAGCTGTGCTGCCGTTCAAGGTATGCAGGGCAGAGGCCACCGCCTCCTGGAAGCTGCAGCACGCCTCCGCTTCTGCACGGCAAATCAGGGCCTTACTTCCAGGCACGGGTTCACGCTGGGTGTGCCGGGAGCCACACAGCGTGCTAAGAGGCTGACTCTCTCCTCCAGCGGAGTGACTTCAGGTACGAGGGCGGGCCTCGCAGTGTTCCAAGCACAGCGTTCTCTCATGGCAGCTCACACAAGGGCCATGACAGAGTCTTCCTGGGCACTTGGCACTCACCAGCCATGCTGTCCTGAGGGCGTTCGAGGGCTCCGGAGATGTAGCGCTCCTCAAGGAACGCGCAGGGTGTGGTTGCCCAGCACCCGGCACGCTCAGGGGTCCTCCGAGGGAATCAACCAATGGACCTCGACGTTGCTCAGCCGGCCCACAGGTGTCCGTCTGGAGGCACTCAGTGACCTTGGAGGGAAAATGATGCACACCCGTGGGGCCTAGGAGTCCCCGGACGTGTACTTCCTTTAAAGCAAAGCGACTAAGAACTCCTGGAAAGAGCTGCATGCCTCCCTTTCTGCACGGCTACTCAGGGCCTAACCTGGAGGCGAGTTCTCACGTTGAGGTTCCCTTTAGCTCTAGAGCCTGTCATGCGGACCGCCACCGCGGCCACGGAAGCCCCTGGTTGAGAGAGAGCAAACTCACAATTTTCCCCGAAGCATTCTTCCAGGGCTCACTGGCCTGTCGGGAGCCGGGAATGTCAGGGAGCTTCAAGGCAGGCATGAATGCCGCCCTCCAAATGGGAAAGCAGGGCTAGTTCCAGCAGGCCCCCGTTTTCATGGGCACACTCAGCGTACATCCCCGTGGTTTCTAAGGCGTCCCAAGAGACACCGGTTGCCCTGTGTTTCCTTCCCTGAGTCAACTTATCGAAGTAGGGAGTCCCGCATCCAGCGAACGGTCTCAACCAAGGAACGCCGTAGCTGCTCCTCTGGGCCTGGGGCTGCCGGCGGTGCCAAAGAAGGAACAGGACTTGCATGGCAGTAAGAACCCAAGCCGCCGTCCTCTAGGAGGCACGGTGCCTTCAGTCAGGAGGTCCTGGATGGAATGCGAAGACGAGGGTTACTCTGAGCGCAGCTCCGATTGGGGCAACGCGTAAGACCTCCGCGCCATGTGGCATGTGCCAGAACGGTGTTCGTGAACATGTGCGAGTGCTGAGGAAACCAAGCTGCTCCAAAAGAGAGGGCAGTGCGTTTCCCTACGCTCGGCGTGCGCAGAGGGGCTCTAAAGGGCTACGGGCCCGGATGTTGCTTAGCAGACCCAGGTGCGCCTGGGGTTACTCAGTGTTCCTGCCGGGAACAGGGTGCCCCGGCTAGCCTCCCAGGTGTCCAGAAAGCTGTGCTGCCGTTCAAGGTATGCAGGGCAGAGGCCACCGCCTCCTGGAAGCTGCAGCACGCCTCCGCTTCTGCACGGCAAATCAGGGCCTTACTTCCAGGCACGGGTTCACGCTGGGTGTGCCGGGAGCCACACAGCGTGCTAAGAGGCTGACTCTCTCCTCCAGCGGAGTGACTTCAGGTACGAGGGCGGGCCTCGCAGTGTTCCAAGCACAGCGTTCTCTCATGGCAGCTCACACAAAGGGCCATGACAGAGTCTTCCTGGGCACTTGGCACTCACCAGCCATGCTGTCCTGAGGGCGTTCGAGGGCTCCGGAGATGTAGCGCTCCTCAAGGAACGCGCAGGGTGTGGTTGCCCAGCACCCGGCACGCTCAGGGGTCCTCCGAGGGAATCAACCAATGGACCTCGACGTTGCTCAGCCGGCCCACAGGTGTCTGTCTGGAGGCACTCAGTGACCTTGGAGGGAAAATGATGCACACCCGTGGGGCCTAGGAGTCCCCGGACGTGTACTTCCTTTAAAGCAAAGCGACTAAGAACTCCTGGAAAGAGCTGCATGCCTCCCTTTCTGCACGGCTACTCAGGGCCTAACCTGGAGGCGAGTTCTCACGTTGAGGTTCCCTTTAGCTCTAGAGCCTGTCATGCGGACCGCCACCGCGGCCACGGAAGCCCCTGGTTGAGAGAGAGCAAACTCACAATTTTCCCCGAAGCATTCTTCCAGGGCTCACTGGCCTGTCGGGAGCCGGGAATGTCAGGGAGCTTCAAGGCAGGCATGAATGCCGCCCTCCTAATGGGAAAGCAGGGCTAGTTCCAGCAGGCCCCCGTTTTCATGGGCACACTCAGCGTACATCCCCGTGGTTTCTAAGGCGTCCCAAGAGACACCGGTTGCCCTGTGTTTCCTTCCCTGAGTCAACTTATCGAAGTAGGGAGTCCCGCATCCAGCGAACGGTCTCAACCAAGGAACGCCGTAGCTGCTCCTCTGGGCCTGGGGCTGCCGGCGGTGCCAAAGAAGGAACAGGACTTGCATGGCAGTAAGAACCCAAGCCGCCGTCCTCTAGGAGGCACGGTGCCTTCAGTCAGGAGGTCCTGGATGGAATGCGAAGACGAGGGTTACTCTGAGCGCAGCTCCGATTGGGGCAACGCGTAAGACCTCCGCGCCATGTGGCATGTGCCAGAACGGTGTTCGTGAACGTGTGCGAGTGCTGAGGAAACCAAGCTGCTCCAAAAGAGAGGGCAGTGCGTTTCCCTACGCTCGGCGTGCGCAGAGGGGCTCTAAAGGGCTACGGGCCCGGATGTTGCTTAGCAGACCCAGGTGCGCCTGGGGTTACTCAGTGTTCCTGCCGGGAACAGGGTGCCCCGGCTAGCCTCCCAGGTGTCCAGAAAGCTGTGCTGCCGTTCAAGGTATGCAGGGCAGAGGCCACCGCCTCCTGGAAGCTGCAGCACGCCTCCGCTTCTGCACGGCAAATCAGGGCCTTACTTCCAGGCACGGGTTCACGCTGGGTGTGCCGGGAGCCACACAGCGTGCTAAGAGGCTGACTCTCTCCTCCAGCGGAGTGACTTCAGGTACGAGGGCGGGCCTCGCAGTGTTCCAAGCACAGCGTTCTCTCATGGCAGCTCACACAAAGGGCCATGACAGAGTCTTCCTGGGCACTTGGCACTCACCAGCCATGCTGTCCTGAGGGCGTTCGAGGGCTCCGGAGATGTAGCGCTCCTCAAGGAACGCGCAGGGTGTGGTTGCCCAGCACCCGGCACGCTCAGGGGTCCTCCGAGGGAATCAACCAGTGGACCTCGACGTTGCTCAGCCGGCCCACAGGTGTCTGTCTGGAGGCACTCAGTGACCTTGGAGGGAAAATGATGCACACCCGTGGGGCCTAGGAGTCCCCGGACGTGTACTTCCTTTAAAGCAAAGCGACTAAGAACTCCTGGAAAGAGCTGCATGCCTCCCTTTCTGCACGGCTACTCAGGGCCTAACCTGGAGGCGAGTTCTCACGTTGAGGTTCCCTTTAGCTCTAGAGCCTGTCATGCGGACCGCCACCGCGGCCACGGAAGCCCCTGGTTGAGAGAGAGCAAACTCACAATTTTCCCCGAAGCATTCTTCCAGGGCTCACTGGCCTGTCGGGAGCCGGGAATGTCAGGGAGCTTCAAGGCAGGCATGAATGCCGCCCTCCAAATGGGAAAGCAGGGCTAGTTCCAGCAGGCCCCCGTTTTCATGGGCACACTCAGCGTACATCCCCGTGGTTTCTAAGGCGTCCCAAGAGACACCGGTTGCCCTGTGTTTCCTTCCCTGAGTCAACTTATCGAAGTAGGGAGTCCCGCATCCAGCGAACGGTCTCAACCAAGGAACGCCGTAGCTGCTCCTCTGGGCCTGGGGCTGCCGGCGGTGCCAAAGAAGGAACAGGACTTGCATGGCAGTAAGAACCCAAGCCGCCGTCCTCTAGGAGGCACGGTGCCTTCAGTCAGGAGGTCCTGGATGGAATGCGAAGACGAGGGTTACTCTGAGCGCAGCTCCGATTGGGGCAACGCGTAAGACCTCCGCGCCATGTGGCATGTGCCAGAACGGTGTTCGTGAACGTGTGCGAGTGCTGAGGAAACCAAGCTGCTCCAAAAGAGAGGGCAGTGCGTTTCCCTACGCTCGGCGTGCGCAGAGGGGCTCTAAAGGGCTACGGGCCCGGATGTTGCTTAGCAGACCCAGGTGCGCCTGGGGTTACTCAGTGTTCCTGCCGGGAACAGGGTGCCCCGGCTAGCCTCCCAGGTGTCCAGAAAGCTGTGCTGCCGTTCAAGGTATGCAGGGCAGAGGCCACCGCCTCCTGGAAGCTGCAGCACGCCTCCGCTTCTGCACGGCAAATCAGGGCCTTACTTCCAGGCACGGGTTCACGCTGGGTGTGCCGGGAGCCACACAGCGTGCTAAGAGGCTGACTCTCTCCTCCAGCGGAGTGACTTCAGGTACGAGGGCGGGCCTCGCAGTGTTCCAAGCACAGCGTTCTCTCATGGCAGCTCACACAAGGGCCATGACAGAGTCTTCCTGGGCACTTGGCACTCACCAGCCATGCTGTCCTGAGGGCGTTCGAGGGCTCCGGAGATGTAGCGCTCCTCAAGGAACGCGCAGGGTGTGGTTGCCCAGCACCCGGCACGCTCAGGGGTCCTCCGAGGGAATCAACCAATGGACCTCGACGTTGCTCAGCCGGCCCACAGGTGTCTGTCTGGAGGCACTCAGTGACCTTGGAGGGAAAATGATGCACACCCGTGGGGCCTAGGAGTCCCCGGACGTGTACTTCCTTTAAAGCAAAGCGACTAAGAACTCCTGGAAAGAGCTGCATGCCTCCCTTTCTGCACGGCTACTCAGGGCCTAACCTGGAGGCGAGTTCTCACGTTGAGGTTCCCTTTAGCTCTAGAGCCTGTCATGCGGACCGCCACCGCGGCCACGGAAGCCCCTGGTTGAGAGAGAGCAAACTCACAATTTTCCCCGAAGCATTCTTCCAGGGCTCACTGGCCTGTCGGGAGCCGGGAATGTCAGGGAGCTTCAAGGCAGGCATGAATGCCGCCCTCCAAATGGGAAAGCAGGGCTAGTTCCAGCAGGCCCCCGTTTTCATGGGCACACTCAGCGTACATCCCCGTGGTTTCTAAGGCGTCCCAAGAGACACCGGTTGCCCTGTGTTTCCTTCCCTGAGTCAACTTATCGAAGTAGGGAGTCCCGCATCCAGCGAACGGTCTCAACCAAGGAACGCCGTAGCTGCTCCTCTGGGCCTGGGGCTGCCGGCGGTGCCAAAGAAGGAACAGGACTTGCATGGCAGTAAGAACCCAAGCCGCCGTCCTCTAGGAGGCACGGTGCCTTCAGTCAGGAGGTCCTGGATGGAATGCGAAGACGAGGGTTACTCTGAGCGCAGCTCCGATTGGGGCAACGCGTAAGACCTCCGCGCCATGTGGCATGTGCCAGAACGGTGTTCGTGAACGTGTGCGAGTGCTGAGGAAACCAAGCTGCTCCAAAAGAGAGGGCAGTGCGTTTCCCTACGCTCGGCGTGCGCAGAGGGGCTCTAAAGGGCTACGGGCCCGGATGTTGCTTAGCAGACCCAGGTGCGCCTGGGGTTACTCAGTGTTCCTGCCGGGAACAGGGTGCCCCGGCTAGCCTCCCAGGTGTCCAGAAAGCTGTGCTGCCGTTCAAGGTATGCAGGGCAGAGGCCACCGCCTCCTGGAAGCTGCAGCACGCCTCCGCTTCTGCACGGCAAATCAGGGCCTTACTTCCAGGCACGGGTTCACGCTGGGTGTGCCGGGAGCCACACAGCGTGCTAAGAGGCTGACTCTCTCCTCCAGCGGAGTGACTTCAGGTACGAGGGCGGGCCTCGCAGTGTTCCAAGCACAGCGTTCTCTCATGGCAGCTCACACAAAGGGCCATGACAGAGTCTTCCTGGGCACTTGGCACTCACCAGCCATGCTGTCCTGAGGGCGTTCGAGGGCTCCGGAGATGTAGCGCTCCTCAAGGAACGCGCAGGGTGTGGTTGCCCAGCACCCGGCACGCTCAGGGGTCCTCCGAGGGAATCAACCAGTGGACCTCGACGTTGCTCAGCCGGCCCACAGGTGTCTGTCTGGAGGCACTCAGTGACCTTGGAGGGAAAATGATGCACACCCGTGGGGCCTAGGAGTCCCCGGACGTGTACTTCCTTTAAAGCAAAGCGACTAAGAACTCCTGGAAAGAGCTGCATGCCTCCCTTTCTGCACGGCTACTCAGGGCCTAACCTGGAGGCGAGTTCTCACGTTGAGGTTCCCTTTAGCTCTAGAGCCTGTCATGCGGACCGCCACCGCGGCCACGGAAGCCCCTGGTTGAGAGAGAGCAAACTCACAATTTTCCCCGAAGCATTCTTCCAGGGCTCACTGGCCTGTCGGGAGCCGGGAATGTCAGGGAGCTTCAAGGCAGGCATGAATGCCGCCCTCCAAATGGGAAAGCAGGGCTAGTTCCAGCAGGCCCCCGTTTTCATGGGCACACTCAGCGTACATCCCCGTGGTTTCTAAGGCGTCCCAAGAGACACCGGTTGCCCTGTGTTTCCTTCCCTGAGTCAACTTATCGAAGTAGGGAGTCCCGCATCCAGCGAACGGTCTCAACCAAGGAACGCCGTAGCTGCTCCTCTGGGCCTGGGGCTGCCGGCGGTGCCAAAGAAGGAACAGGACTTGCATGGCAGTAAGAACCCAAGCCGCCGTCCTCTAGGAGGCACGGTGCCTTCAGTCAGGAGGTCCTGGATGGAATGCGAAGACGAGGGTTACTCTGAGCGCAGCTCCGATTGGGGCAACGCGTAAGACCTCCGCGCCATGTGGCATGTGCCAGAACGGTGTTCGTGAACGTGTGCGAGTGCTGAGGAAACCAAGCTGCTCCAAAAGAGAGGGCAGTGCGTTTCCCTACGCTCGGCGTGCGCAGAGGGGCTCTAAAGGGCTACGGGCCCGGATGTTGCTTAGCAGACCCAGGTGCGCCTAGGGTTACTCAGTGTTCCTGCCGGGAACAGGGTGCCCCGGCTAGCCTCCCAGGTGTCCAGAAAGCTGTGCTGCCGTTCAAGGTATGCAGGGCAGAGGCCACCGCCTCCTGGAAGCTGCAGCACGCCTCCGCTTCTGCACGGCAAATCAGGGCCTTACTTCCAGGCACGGGTTCACGCTGGGTGTGCCGGGAGCCACACAGCGTGCTAAGAGGCTGACTCTCTCCTCCAGCGGAGTGACTTCAGGTACGAGGGCGGGCCTCGCAGTGTTCCAAGCACAGCGTTCTCTCATGGCAGCTCACACAAGGGCCATGACAGAGTCTTCCTGGGCACTTGGCACTCACCAGCCATGCTGTCCTGAGGGCGTTCGAGGGCTCCGGAGATGTAGCGCTCCTCAAGGAACGCGCAGGGTGTGGTTGCCCAGCACCCGGCACGCTCAGGGGTCCTCCGAGGGAATCAACCAATGGACCTCGACGTTGCTCAGCCGGCCCACAGGTGTCTGTCTGGAGGCACTCAGTGACCTTGGAGGGAAAATGATGCACACCCGTGGGGCCTAGGAGTCCCCGGACGTGTACTTCCTTTAAAGCAAAGCGACTAAGAACTCCTGGAAAGAGCTGCATGCCTCCCTTTCTGCACGGCTACTCAGGGCCTAACCTGGAGGCGAGTTCTCACGTTGAGGTTCCCTTTAGCTCTAGAGCCTGTCATGCGGACCGCCACCGCGGCCACGGAAGCCCCTGGTTGAGAGAGAGCAAACTCACAATTTTCCCCGAAGCATTCTTCCAGGGCTCACTGGCCTGTCGGGAGCCGGGAATGTCAGGGAGCTTCAAGGCAGGCATGAATGCCGCCCTCCAAATGGGAAAGCAGGGCTAGTTCCAGCAGGCCCCCGTTTTCATGGGCACACTCAGCGTACATCCCCGTGGTTTCTAAGGCGTCCCAAGAGACACCGGTTGCCCTGTGTTTCCTTCCCTGAGTCAACTTATCGAAGTAGGGAGTCCCGCATCCAGCGAACGGTCTCAACCAAGGAACGCCGTAGCTGCTCCTCTGGGCCTGGGGCTGCCGGCGGTGCCAAAGAAGGAACAGGACTTGCATGGCAGTAAGAACCCAAGCCGCCGTCCTCTAGGAGGCACGGTGCCTTCAGTCAGGAGGTCCTGGATGGAATGCGAAGACGAGGGTTACTCTGAGCGCAGCTCCGATTGGGGCAACGCGTAAGACCTCCGCGCCATGTGGCATGTGCCAGAACGGTGTTCGTGAACGTGTGCGAGTGCTGAGGAAACCAAGCTGCTCCAAAAGAGAGGGCAGTGCGTTTCCCTACGCTCGGCGTGCGCAGAGGGGCTCTAAAGGGCTACGGGCCCGGATGTTGCTTAGCAGACCCAGGTGTGCCTGGGGTTACTCAGTGTTCCTGCCGGGAACAGGGTGCCCCGGCTAGCCTCCCAGGTGTCCAGAAAGCTGTGCTGCCGTTCAAGGTATGCAGGGCAGAGGCCACCGCCTCCTGGAAGCTGCAGCACGCCTCCGCTTCTGCACGGCAAATCAGGGCCTTACTTCCAGGCACGGGTTCACGCTGGGTGTGCCGGGAGCCACACAGCGTGCTAAGAGGCTGACTCTCTCCTCCAGCGGAGTGACTTCAGGTACGAGGGCGGGCCTCGCAGTGTTCCAAGCACAGCGTTCTCTCATGGCAGCTCACACAAAGGGCCATGACAGAGTCTTCCTGGGCACTTGGCACTCACCAGCCATGCTGTCCTGAGGGCGTTCGAGGGCTCCGGAGATGTAGCGCTCCTCAAGGAACGCGCAGGGTGTGGTTGCCCAGCACCCGGCATGCTCAGGGGTCCTCCGAGGGAATCAACCAATGGACCTCGACGTTGCTCAGCCGGCCCACAGGTGTCCGTCTGGAGGCACTCAGTGACCTTGGAGGGAAAATGATGCACACCCGTGGGGCCTAGGAGTCCCCGGACGTGTACTTCCTTTAAAGCAAAGCGACTAAGAAATCCTGGAAAGAGCTGCATGCCTCCCTTTCTGCACGGCTACTCAGGGCCTAACCTGGAGGCGAGTTCTCACGTTGAGGTTCCCTTTAGCTCTAGAGCCTGTCATGCGGACCGCCACCGCGGCCACGGAAGCCCCTGGTTGAGAGAGAGCAAACTCACAATTTTCCCCGAAGCATTCTTCCAGGGCTCACTGGCCTGTCGGGAGCCGGGAATGTCAGGGAGCTTCAAGGCAGGCATGAATGCCGCCCTCCAAATGGGAAAGCAGGGCTAGTTCCAGCAGGCCCCCGTTTTCATGGGCACACTCAGCGTACATCCCCGTGGTTTCTAAGGCGTCCCAAGAGACACCGGTTGCCCTGTGTTTCCTTCCCTGAGTCAACTTATCGAAGTAGGGAGTCCCGCATCCAGCGAACGGTCTCAACCAAGGAACGCCGTAGCTGCTCCTCTGGGCCTGGGGCTGCCGGCGGTGCCAAAGAAGGAACAGGACTTGCATGGCAGTAAGAACCCAAGCCGCCGTCCTCTAGGAGGCACGGTGCCTTCAGTCAGGAGGTCCTGGATGGAATGCGAAGACGAGGGTTACTCTGAGCGCAGCTCCGATTGGGGCAACGCGTAAGACCTCCGCGCCATGTGGCATGTGCCAGAACGGTGTTCGTGAACGTGTGCGAGTGCTGAGGAAACCAAGCTGCTCCAAAAGAGAGGGCAGTGTGTTTCCCTACGCTCGGCGTGCGCAGAGGGGCTCTAAAGGGCTACGGGCCCGGATGTTGCTTAGCAGACCCAGGTGCGCCTGGGGTTACTCAGTGTTCCTGCCGGGAACAGGGTGCCCCGGCTAGCCTCCCAGGTGTCCAGAAAGCTGTGCTGCCGTTCAAGGTATGCAGGGCAGAGGCCACCGCCTCCTGGAAGCTGCAGCACGCCTCCGCTTCTGCACGGCAAATCAGGGCCTTACTTCCAGGCACGGGTTCACGCTGGGTGTGCCGGGAGCCACACAGCCTGCTAAGAGGCTGACTCTCTCCTCCAGCGGAGTGACTTCAGGTACGAGGGTGGGCCTCGCAGTGTTCCAAGCACAGCGTTCTCTCATGGCAGCTCACACAAAGGGCCATGACAGAGTCTTCCTGGGCACTTGGCACTCACCAGCCATGCTGTCCTGAGGGCGTTCAAGGGCTCTGGAGATGTAGCGCTCCTCAAGGAACGCGCAGGGTGTGGTTGCCCAGCACCCGGCACGCTCAGGGGTCCTCCGAGGGAATCAACCAATGGACCTCGACGTTGCTCAGCCGGCCCACAGGTGTCTGTCTGGAGGCACTCAGTGACCTTGGAGGGAAAATGATGCACACCCGTGGGGCCTAGGAGTCCCCGGACGTGTACTTCCTTTAAAGCAAAGCGACTAAGAACTCCTGGAAAGAGCTGCATGCCTCCCTTTCTGCACGGCTACTCAGGGCCTAACCTGGAGGCGAGTTCTCACGTTGAGGTTCCCTTTAGCTCTAGAGCCTGTCATGCGGACCGCCACCGCGGCCACGGAAGCCCCTGGTTGAGAGAGAACAAACTCACAATTTTCCCCGAAGCATTCTTCCAGGGCTCACTGGCCTGTCGGGAGCCGGGAATGTCAGGGAGCTTCAGGGCAGGCATGAATGCCGCCCTCCAAATGGGAAAGCAGGGCTAGTTCCAGCAGGCCCCCGTTTTCATGGGCACACTCAGCGTACATCCCCGTGGTTTCTAAGGCGTCCCAAGAGACACCGGTTGCCCTGTGTTTCCTTCCCTGAGTCAACTTATCGAAGTAGGGAGTCCCGCATCCAGCGAACGGTCTCAACCAAGGAACGCCGTAGCTGCTCCTCTGGGCCTGGGGCTGCCGGCGGTGCCAAAGAAGGAACAGGACTTGCATGGCAGTAAGAACCCAAGCCGCCGTCCTCTAGGAGGCACGGTGCCTTCAGTCAGGAGGTCCTGGATGGAATGCGAAGACGAGGGTTACTCTGAGCGCAGCTCCGATTGGGGCAACGCGTAAGACCTCCGCGCCATGTGGCATGTGCCAGAACGGTGTTCGTGAACGTGTGCGAGTGCTGAGGAAACCAAGCTGCTCCAAAAGAGAGGGCAGTGCGTTTCCCTACGCTCGGCGTGCGCAGAGGGGCTCTAAAGGGCTACGGGCCCGGATGTTGCTTAGCAGACCCAGGTGCGCCTGGGGTTACTCAGTGTTCCTGCCGGGAACAGGGTGCCCCGGCTAGCCTCCCAGGTGTCCAGAAAGCTGTGCTGCCGTTCAAGGTATGCAGGGCAGAGGCCACCGCCTCCTGGAAGCTGCAGCACGCCTCCGCTTCTGCACGGCAAATCAGGGCCTTACTTCCAGGCACGGGTTCACGCTGGGTGTGCCGGGAGCCACACAGCGTGCTAAGAGGCTGACTCTCTCCTCCAGCGGAGTGACTTCAGGTACGAGGGCGGGCCTCGCAGTGTTCCAAGCACAGCGTTCTCTCATGGCAGCTCACACAAGGGCCATGACAGAGTCTTCCTGGGCACTTGGCACTCACCAGCCATGCTGTCCTGAGGGCGTTCGAGGGCTCCGGAGATGTAGCGCTCCTCAAGGAACGCGCAGGGTGTGGTTGCCCAGCACCCGGCACGCTCAGGGGTCCTCCGAGGGAATCAACCAGTGGACCTCGACGTTGCTCAGCCGGCCCACAGGTGTCTGTCTGGAGGCACTCAGTGGCCTTGGAGGGAAAATGATGCACACCCGTGGGGCCTAGGAGTCCCCGGACGTGTACTTCCTTTAAAGCAAAGCGACTACGAACTCCTGGAAAGAGCTGCATGCCTCCCTTTCTGCACGGCTACTCAGGGCCTAACCTGGAGGCGAGTTCTCACGTTGAGGTTCCCTTTAGCTCTAGAGCCTGTCATGCGGACCGCCACCGCGGCCACGGAAGCCCCTGGTTGAGAGAGAGCAAACTCACAATTTTCCCCGAAGCATTCTTCCAGGGCTCACTGGCCTGTCGGGAGCCGGGAATGTCAGGGAGCTTCAGGGCAGGCATGAATGCCGCCCTCCAAATGGGAAAGCAGGGCTAGTTCCAGCAGGCCCCCGTTTTCATGGGCACACTCAGCGTACATCCCCGTGGTTTCTAAGGCGTCCCAAGAGACACCGGTTGCCCTGTGTTTCCTTCCCTGAGTCAACTTATCGAAGTAGGGAGTCCCGCATCCAGCGAACGGTCTCAACCAAGGAACGCCGTAGCTGCTCCTCTGGGCCTGGGGCTGCCGGCGGTGCCAAAGAAGGAACAGGACTTGCATGGCAGTAAGAACCCAAGCCGCCGTCCTCTAGGAGGCACGGTGCCTTCAGTCAGGAGGTCCTGGATGGAATGCGAAGACGAGGGTTACTCTGAGCGCAGCTCCGATTGGGGCAACGCGTAAGACCTCCGCGCCATGTGGCATGTGCCAGAACGGTGTTCGTGAACGTGTGCGAGTGCTGAGGAAACCAAGCTGCTCCAAAAGAGAGGGCAGTGCGTTTCCCTACGCTCGGCGTGCGCAGAGGGGCTCTAAAGGGCTACGGGCCCGGATGTTGCTTAGCAGACCCAGGTGCGCCTGGGGTTACTCAGTGTTCCTGCCGGGAACAGGGTGCCCCGGCTAGCCTCCCAGGTGTGCTAAAGCTGTGCTGCCGTTCAAGGTATGCAGAGCAGAGGCCACCGCCTCCTGGAAGCTGCAGCACGCCTCCGCTTCTGCACGGCAAATCAGGGCCTTACTTCCAGGCACGGGTTCACGCTGGGTGTGCCGGGAGCCACACAGCCTGCTAAGAGGCTGACTCTCTCCTCCAGCGGAGTGACTTCAGGTACGAGGGCGGGCCTCGCAGTGTTCCAAGCACAGCGTTCTCTCATGGCAGCTCACACAAGGGCCATGACAGAGTCTTCCTGGGCACTTGGCACTCACCAGCCATGCTGTCCTGAGGGCGTTCGAGGGCTCCGGAGATGTAGCGCTCCTCAAGGAACGCGCAGGGTGTGGTTGCCCAGCACCCGGCACGCTCAGGGGTCCTCCGAGGGAATCAACCAGTGGACCTCGACGTTGCTCAGCCGGCCCACAGGTGTCTGTCTGGAGGCACTCAGTGGCCTTGGAGGGAAAATGATGCACACCCGTGGGGCCTAGGAGTCCCCGGACGTGTACTTCCTTTAAAGCAAAGCGACTACGAACTCCTGGAAAGAGCTGCATGCCTCCCTTTCTGCACGGCTACTCAGGGCCTAACCTGGAGGCGAGTTCTCACGTTGAGGTTCCCTTTAGCTCTAGAGCCTGTCATGCGGACCGCCACCGCGGCCACGGAAGCCCCTGGTTGAGAGAGAGCAAACTCACAATTTTCCCCGAAGCATTCTTCCAGGGCTCACTGGCCTGTCGGGAGCCGGGAATGTCAGGGAGCTTCAGGGCAGGCATGAATGCCGCCCTCCAAATGGGAAAGCAGGGCTAGTTCCAGCAGGCCCCCGTTTTCATGGGCACACTCAGCGTACATCCCCGTGGTTTCTAAGGCGTCCCAAGAGACACCGGTTGCCCTGTGTTTCCTTCCCTGAGTCAACTTATCGAAGTAGGGAGTCCCGCATCCAGCGAACGGTCTCAACCAAGGAACGCCGTAGCTGCTCCTCTGGGCCTGGGGCTGCCGGCGGTGCCAAAGAAGGAACAGGACTTGCATGGCAGTAAGAACCCAAGCCGCCGTCCTCTAGGAGGCACGGTGCCTTCAGTCAGGAGGTCCTGGATGGAATGCGAAGACGAGGGTTACTCTGAGCGCAGCTCCGATTGGGGCAACGCGTAAGACCTCCGCGCCATGTGGCATGTGCCAGAACGGTGTTCGTGAACGTGTGCGAGTGCTGAGGAAACCAAGCTGCTCCAAAAGAGAGGGCAGTGCGTTTCCCTACGCTCGGCGTGCGCAGAGGGGCTCTAAAGGGCTACGGGCCCGGATGTTGCTTAGCAGACCCAGGTGCGCCTGGGGTTACTCAGTGTTCCTGCCGGGAACAGGGTGCCCCGGCTAGCCTCCCAGGTGTGCTAAAGCTGTGCTGCCGTTCAAGGTATGCAGAGCAGAGGCCACCGCCTCCTGGAAGCTGCAGCACGCCTCCGCTTCTGCACGGCAAATCAGGGCCTTACTTCCAGGCACGGGTTCACGCTGGGTGTGCCGGGAGCCACACAGCCTGCTAAGAGGCTGACTCTCTCCTCCAGCGGAGTGACTTCAGGTACGAGGGCGGGCCTCGCAGTGTTCCAAGCACAGCGTTCTCTCATGGCAGCTCACACAAGGGCCATGACAGAGTCTTCCTGGGCACTTGGCACTCACCAGCCATGCTGTCCTGAGGGCGTTCGAGGGCTCCGGAGATGTAGCGCTCCTCAAGGAACGCGCAGGGTGTGGTTGCCCAGCACCCGGCACGCTCAGGGGTCCTCCGAGGGAATCAACCAGTGGACCTCGACGTTGCTCAGCCGGCCCACAGGTGTCTGTCTGGAGGCACTCAGTGGCCTTGGAGGGAAAATGATGCACACCCGTGGGGCCTAGGAGTCCCCGGACGTGTACTTCCTTTAAAGCAAAGCGACTACGAACTCCTGGAAAGAGCTGCATGCCTCCCTTTCTGCACGGCTACTCAGGGCCTAACCTGGAGGCGAGTTCTCACGTTGAGGTTCCCTTTAGCTCTAGAGCCTGTCATGCGGACCGCCACCGCGGCCACGGAAGCCCCTGGTTGAGAGAGAGCAAACTCACAATTTTCCCCGAAGCATTCTTCCAGGGCTCACTGGCCTGTCGGGAGCCGGGAATGTCAGGGAGCTTCAGGGCAGGCATGAATGCCGCCCTCCAAATGGGAAAGCAGGGCTAGTTCCAGCAGGCCCCCGTTTTCATGGGCACACTCAGCGTACATCCCCGTGGTTTCTAAGGCGTCCCAAGAGACACCGGTTGCCCTGTGTTTCCTTCCCTGAGTCAACTTATCGAAGTAGGGAGTCCCGCATCCAGCGAACGGTCTCAACCAAGGAACGCCGTAGCTGCTCCTCTGGGCCTGGGGCTGCCGGCGGTGCCAAAGAAGGAACAGGACTTGCATGGCAGTAAGAACCCAAGCCGCCGTCCTCTAGGAGGCACGGTGCCTTCAGTCAGGAGGTCCTGGATGGAATGCGAAGACGAGGGTTACTCTGAGCGCAGCTCCGATTGGGGCAACGCGTAAGACCTCCGCGCCATGTGGCATGTGCCAGAACGGTGTTCGTGAACGTGTGCGAGTGCTGAGGAAACCAAGCTGCTCCAAAAGAGAGGGCAGTGCGTTTCCCTACGCTCGGCGTGCGCAGAGGGGCTCTAAAGGGCTACGGGCCCGGATGTTGCTTAGCAGACCCAGGTGCGCCTGGGGTTACTCAGTGTTCCTGCCGGGAACAGGGTGCCCCGGCTAGCCTCCCAGGTGTGCTAAAGCTGTGCTGCCATTCAAGGTATGCAGAGCAGAGGCCACCGCCTCCTGGAAGCTGCAGCACGCCTCCGCTTCTGCACGGCAAATCAGGGCCTTACTTCCAGGCACGGGTTCACGCTGGGTGTGCCGGGAGCCACACAGCCTGCTAAGAGGCTGACTCTCTCCTCCAGCGGAGTGACTTCAGGTACGAGGGCGGGCCTCGCAGTGTTCCAAGCACAGCGTTCTCTCATGGCAGCTCACACAAGGGCCATGACAGAGTCTTCCTGGGCACTTGGCACTCACCAGCCATGCTGTCCTGAGGGCGTTCGAGGGCTCCGGAGATGTAGCGCTCCTCAAGGAACGCGCAGGGTGTGGTTGCCCAGCACCCGGCACGCTCAGGGGTCCTCCGAGGGAATCAACCAGTGGACCTCGACGTTGCTCAGCCGGCCCACAGGTGTCTGTCTGGAGGCACTCAGTGGCCTTGGAGGGAAAATGATGCACACCCGTGGGGCCTAGGAGTCCCCGGACGTGTACTTCCTTTAAAGCAAAGCGACTACGAACTCCTGGAAAGAGCTGCATGCCTCCCTTTCTGCACGGCTACTCAGGGCCTAACCTGGAGGCGAGTTCTCACGTTGAGGTTCCCTTTAGCTCTAGAGCCTGTCATGCGGACCGCCACCGCGGCCACGGAAGCCCCTGGTTGAGAGAGAGCAAACTCACAATTTTCCCCGAAGCATTCTTCCAGGGCTCACTGGCCTGTCGGGAGCCGGGAATGTCAGGGAGCTTCAGGGCAGGCATGAATGCCGCCCTCCAAATGGGAAAGCAGGGCTAGTTCCAGCAGGCCCCCGTTTTCATGGGCACACTCAGCGTACATCCCCGTGGTTTCTAAGGCGTCCCAAGAGACACCGGTTGCCCTGTGTTTCCTTCCCTGAGTCAACTTATCGAAGTAGGGAGTCCCGCATCCAGCGAACGGTCTCAACCAAGGAACGCCGTAGCTGCTCCTCTGGGCCTGGGGCTGCCGGCGGTGCCAAAGAAGGAACAGGACTTGCATGGCAGTAAGAACCCAAGCCGCCGTCCTCTAGGAGGCACGGTGCCTTCAGTCAGGAGGTCCTGGAAGGAATGCGAAGACGAGGGTTACTCTGAGCGCAGCTCCGATTGGGGCAACGCGTAAGACCTCCGCGCCATGTGGCATGTGCCAGAACGGTGTTCGTGAACGTGTGCGAGTGCTGAGGAAACCAAGCTGCTCCAAAAGAGAGGGCAGTGCGTTTCCCTACGCTCGGCGTGCGCAGAGGGGCTCTAAAGGGCTACGGGCCCGGATGTTGCTTAGCAGACCCAGGTGCGCCTGGGGTTACTCAGTGTTCCTGCCGGGAACAGGGTGCCCCGGCTAGCCTCCCAGGTGTCCAGAAAGCTGTGCTGCCGTTCAAGGTATGCAGGGCAGAGGCCACCGCCTCCTGGAAGCTGCAGCACGCCTCCGCTTCTGCACGGCAAATCAGGGCCTTACTTCCAGGCACGGGTTCACGCTGGGTGTGCCGGGAGCCACACAGCGTGCTAAGAGGCTGACTCTCTCCTCCAGCGGAGTGACTTCAGGTACGAGGGCGGGCCTCGCAGTGTTCCAAGCACAGCGTTCTCTCATGGCAGCTCACACAAGGGCCATGACAGAGTCTTCCTGGGCACTTGGCACTCACCAGCCATGCTGTCCTGAGGGCGTTCGAGGGCTCCGGAGATGTAGCGCTCCTCAAGGAACGCGCAGGGTGTGGTTGCCCAGCACCCGGCACGCTCAGGGGTCCTCCGAGGGAATCAACCAGTGGACCTCGACGTTGCTCAGCCGGCCCACAGGTGTCTGTCTGGAGGCACTCAGTGGCCTTGGAGGGAAAATGATGCACACCCGTGGGGCCTAGGAGTCCCCGGACGTGTACTTCCTTTAAAGCAAAGCGACTACGAACTCCTGGAAAGAGCTGCATGCCTCCCTTTCTGCACGGCTACTCAGGGCCTAACCTGGAGGCGAGTTCTCACGTTGAGGTTCCCTTTAGCTCTAGAGCCTGTCATGCGGACCGCCACCGCGGCCACGGAAGCCCCTGGTTGAGAGAGAGCAAACTCACAATTTTCCCCGAAGCATTCTTCCAGGGCTCACTGGCCTGTCGGGAGCCGGGAATGTCAGGGAGCTTCAGGGCAGGCATGAATGCCGCCCTCCAAATGGGAAAGCAGGGCTAGTTCCAGCAGGCCCCCGTTTTCATGGGCACACTCAGCGTACATCCCCGTGGTTTCTAAGGCGTCCCAAGAGACACCGGTTGCCCTGTGTTTCCTTCCCTGAGTCAACTTATCGAAGTAGGGAGTCCCGCATCCAGCGAACGGTCTCAACCAAGGAACGCCGTAGCTGCTCCTCTGGGCCTGGGGCTGCCGGCGGTGCCAAAGAAGGAACAGGACTTGCATGGCAGTAAGAACCCAAGCCGCCGTCCTCTAGGAGGCACGGTGCCTTCAGTCAGGAGGTCCTGGATGGAATGCGAAGACGAGGGTTACTCTGAGCGCAGCTCCGATTGGGGCAACGCGTAAGACCTCCGCGCCATGTGGCATGTGCCAGAACGGTGTTCGTGAACGTGTGCGAGTGCTGAGGAAACCAAGCTGCTCCAAAAGAGAGGGCAGTGCGTTTCCCTACGCTCGGCGTGCGCAGAGGGGCTCTAAAGGGCTACGGGCCCGGATGTTGCTTAGCAGACCCAGGTGCGCCTGGGGTTACTCAGTGTTCCTGCCGGGAACAGGGTGCCCCGGCTAGCCTCCCAGGTGTCCAGAAAGCTGTGCTGCCGTTCAAGGTATGCAGGGCAGAGGCCACCGCCTCCTGGAAGCTGCAGCACGCCTCCGCTTCTGCATGGCAAATCAGGGCCTTACTTCCAGGCACGGGTTCACGCTGGGTGTGCCGGGAGCCACACAGCGTGCTAAGAGGCTGACTCTCTCCTCCAGCGGAGTGACTTCAGGTACGAGGGCGGGCCTCGCAGTGTTCCAAGCACAGCGTTCTCTCATGGCAGCTCACACAAGGGCCATGACAGAGTCTTCCTGGGCACTTGGCACTCACCAGCCATGCTGTCCTGAGGGCGTTCGAGGGCTCCGGAGATGTAGCGCTCCTCAAGGAACGCGCAGGGTGTGGTTGCCCAGCACCCGGCACGCTCAGGGGTCCTCCGAGGGAATCAACCAGTGGACCTCGACGTTGCTCAGCCGGCCCACAGGTGTCTGTCTGGAGGCACTCAGTGGCCTTGGAGGGAAAATGATGCACACCCGTGGGGCCTAGGAGTCCCCGGACGTGTACTTCCTTTAAAGCAAAGCGACTACGAACTCCTGGAAAGAGCTGCATGCCTCCCTTTCTGCACGGCTACTCAGGGCCTAACCTGGAGGCGAGTTCTCACGTTGAGGTTCCCTTTAGCTCTAGAGCCTGTCATGCGGACCGCCACCGCGGCCACGGAAGCCCCTGGTTGAGAGAGAGCAAACTCACAATTTTCCCCGAAGCATTCTTCCAGGGCTCACTGGCCTGTCGGGAGCCGGGAATGTCAGGGAGCTTCAGGGCAGGCATGAATGCCGCCCTCCAAATGGGAAAGCAGGGCTAGTTCCAGCAGGCCCCCGTTTTCATGGGCACACTCAGCGTACATCCCCGTGGTTTCTAAGGCGTCCCAAGAGACACCGGTTGCCCTGTGTTTCCTTCCCTGAGTCAACTTATCGAAGTAGGGAGTCCCGCATCCAGCGAACGGTCTCAACCAAGGAACGCCGTAGCTGCTCCTCTGGGCCTGGGGCTGCCGGCGGTGCCAAAGAAGGAACAGGACTTGCATGGCAGTAAGAACCCAAGCCGCCGTCCTCTAGGAGGCACGGTGCCTTCAGTCAGGAGGTCCTGGATGGAATGCGAAGACGAGGGTTACTCTGAGCGCAGCTCCGATTGGGGCAACGCGTAAGACCTCCGCGCCATGTGGCATGTGCCAGAACGGTGTTCGTGAACGTGTGCGAGTGCTGAGGAAACCAAGCTGCTCCAAAAGAGAGGGCAGTGCGTTTCCCTACGCTCGGCGTGCGCAGAGGGGCTCTAAAGGGCTACGGGCCCGGATGTTGCTTAGCAGACCCAGGTGCGCCTGGGGTTACTCAGTGTTCCTGCCGGGAACAGGGTGCCCCGGCTAGCCTCCCAGGTGTGCTAAAGCTGTGCTGCCGTTCAAGGTATGCAGAGCAGAGGCCACCGCCTCCTGGAAGCTGCAGCACGCCTCCGCTTCTGCACGGCAAATCAGGGCCTTACTTCCAGGCACGGGTTCACGCTGGGTGTGCCGGGAGCCACACAGCCTGCTAAGAGGCTGACTCTCTCCTCCAGCGGAGTGACTTCAGGTACGAGGGCGGGCCTCGCAGTGTTCCAAGCACAGCGTTCTCTCATGGCAGCTCACACAAGGGCCATGACAGAGTCTTCCTGGGCACTTGGCACTCACCAGCCATGCTGTCCTGAGGGCGTTCGAGGGCTCCGGAGATGTAGCGCTCCTCAAGGAACGCGCAGGGTGTGGTTGCCCAGCACCCGGCACGCTCAGGGGTCCTCCGAGGGAATCAACCAGTGGACCTCGACGTTGCTCAGCCGGCCCACAGGTGTCTGTCTGGAGGCACTCAGTGGCCTTGGAGGGAAAATGATGCACACCCGTGGGGCCTAGGAGTCCCCGGACGTGTACTTCCTTTAAAGCAAAGCGACTACGAACTCCTGGAAAGAGCTGCATGCCTCCCTTTCTGCACGGCTACTCAGGGCCTAACCTGGAGGCGAGTTCTCACGTTGAGGTTCCCTTTAGCTCTAGAGCCTGTCATGCGGACCGCCACCGCGGCCACGGAAGCCCCTGGTTGAGAGAGAGCAAACTCACAATTTTCCCCGAAGCATTCTTCCAGGGCTCACTGGCCTGTCGGGAGCCGGGAATGTCAGGGAGCTTCAGGGCAGGCATGAATGCCGCCCTCCAAATGGGAAAGCAGGGCTAGTTCCAGCAGGCCCCCGTTTTCATGGGCACACTCAGCGTACATCCCCGTGGTTTCTAAGGCGTCCCAAGAGACACCGGTTGCCCTGTGTTTCCTTCCCTGAGTCAACTTATCGAAGTAGGGAGTCCCGCATCCAGCGAACGGTCTCAACCAAGGAACGCCGTAGCTGCTCCTCTGGGCCTGGGGCTGCCGGCGGTGCCAAAGAAGGAACAGGACTTGCATGGCAGTAAGAACCCAAGCCGCCATCCTCTAGGAGGCACGGTGCCTTCAGTCAGGAGGTCCTGGATGGAATGCGAAGACGAGGGTTACTCTGAGCGCAGCTCCGATTGGGGCAACGCGTAAGACCTCCGCGCCATGTGGCATGTGCCAGAACGGTGTTCGTGAACGTGTGCGAGTGCTGAGGAAACCAAGCTGCTCCAAAAGAGAGGGCAGTGCGTTTCCCTACGCTCGGCGTGCGCAGAGGGGCTCTAAAGGGCTACGGGCCCGGATGTTGCTTAGCAGACCCAGGTGCGCCTGGGGTTACTCAGTGTTCCTGCTGGGAACAGGGTGCCCCGGCTAGCCTCCCAGGTGTCCAGAAAGCTGTGCTGCCGTTCAAGGTATGCAGGGCAGAGGCCACCGCCTCCTGGAAGCTGCAGCACGCCTCCGCTTCTGCACGGCAAATCAGGGCCTTACTTCCAGGCACGGGTTCACGCTGGGTGTGCCGGGAGCCACACAGCGTGCTAAGAGGCTGACTCTCTCCTCCAGCGGAGTGACTTCAGGTACGAGGGCGGGCCTCGCAGTGTTCCAAGCACAGCGTTCTCTCATGGCAGCTCACACAAGGGCCATGACAGTCTTCCTGGGCACTTGGCACTCACCAGCCATGCTGTCCTGAGGGCGTTCGAGGGCTCCGGAGATGTAGCGCTCCTCAAGGAACGCGCAGGGTGTGGTTGCCCAGCACCCGGCACGCTCAGGGGTCCTCCGAGGGAATCAACCAGTGGACCTCGACGTTGCTCAGCCGGCCCACAGGTGTCTGTCTGGAGGCACTCAGTGGCCTTGGAGGGAAAATGATGCACACCCGTGGGGCCTAGGAGTCCCCGGACGTGTACTTCCTTTAAAGCAAAGCGACTACGAACTCCTGGAAAGAGCTGCATGCCTCCCTTTCTGCACGGCTACTCAGGGCCTAACCTGGAGGCGAGTTCTCACGTTGAGGTTCCCTTTAGCTCTAGAGCCTGTCATGCGGACCGCCACCGCGGCCACGGAAGCCCCTGGTTGAGAGAGAGCAAACTCACAATTTTCCCCGAAGCATTCTTCCAGGGCTCACTGGCCTGTCGGGAGCCGGGAATGTCAGGGAGCTTCAAGGCAGGCATGAATGCCGCCCTCCAAATGGGAAAGCAGGGCTAGTTCCAGCAGGCCCCCGTTTTCATGGGCACACTCAGCGTACATCCCCGTGGTTTCTAAGGCGTCCCAAGAGACACCGGTTGCCCTGTGTTTCCTTCCCTGAGTCAACTTATCGAAGTAGGGAGTCCCGCATCCAGCGAACGGTCTCAACCAAGGAACGCCGTAGCTGCTCCTCTGGGCCTGGGGCTGCCGGCGGTGCCAAAGAAGGAACAGGACTTGCATGGCAGTAAGAACCCAAGCCGCCGTCCTCTAGGAGGCACGGTGCCTTCAGTCAGGAGGTCCTGGAAGGAATGCGAAGACGAGGGTTACTCTGAGCGCAGCTCCGATTGGGGCAACGCGTAAGACCTCCGCGCCATGTGGCATGTGCCAGAACGGTGTTCGTGAACGTGTGCGAGTGCTGAGGAAACCAAGCTGCTCCAAAAGAGAGGGCAGTGCGTTTCCCTACGCTCGGCGTGCGCAGAGGGGCTCTAAAGGGCTACGGGCCCGGATGTTGCTTAGCAGACCCAGGTGCGCCTGGGGTTACTCAGTGTTCCTGCCGGGAACAGGGTGCCCCGGCTAGCCTCCCAGGTGTGCTAAAGCTGTGCTGCCGTTCAAGGTATGCAGAGCAGAGGCCACCGCCTCCTGGAAGCTGCAGCACGCCTCCGCTTCTGCACGGCAAATCAGGGCCTTACTTCCAGGCACGGGTTCACGCTGGGTGTGCCGGGAGCCACACAGCGTGCTAAGAGGCTGACTCTCTCCTCCAGCGGAGTGACTTCAGGTACGAGGGCGGGCCTCGCAGTGTTCCAAGCACAGCGTTCTCTCATGGCAGCTCACACAAGGTCCATGACAGAGTCTTCCTGGGCACTTGGCACTCACCAGCCATGCTGTCCTGAGGGCGTTCGAGGGCTCCGGAGATGTAGCGCTCCTCAAGGAACGCGCAGGGTGTGGTTGCCCAGCACCCGGCACGCTCAGGGGTCCTCCGAGGGAATCAACCAGTGGACCTCGACGTTGCTCAGCCGGCCCACAGGTGTCTGTCTGGAGGCACTCAGTGGCCTTGGAGGGAAAATGATGCACACCCGTGGGGCCTAGGAGTCCCCGGACGTGTACTTCCTTTAAAGCAAAGCGACTACGAACTCCTGGAAAGAGCTGCATGCCTCCCTTTCTGCACGGCTACTCAGGGCCTAACCTGGAGGCGAGTTCTCACGTTGAGGTTCCCTTTAGCTCTAGAGCCTGTCATGCGGACCGCCACCGCGGCCACGGAAGCCCCTGGTTGAGAGAGAGCAAACTCACAATTTTCCCCGAAGCATTCTTCCAGGGCTCACTGGCCTGTCGGGAGCCGGGAATGTCAGGGAGCTTCAGGGCAGGCATGAATGCCGCCCTCCAAATGGGAAAGCAGGGCTAGTTCCAGCAGGCCCCCGTTTTCATGGGCACACTCAGCGTACATCCCCGTGGTTTCTAAGGCGTCCCAAGAGACACCGGTTGCCCTGTGTTTCCTTCCCTGAGTCAACTTATCGAAGTAGGGAGTCCCGCATCCAGCGAACGGTCTCAACCAAGGAACGCCGTAGCTGCTCCTCTGGGCCTGGGGCTGCCGGCGGTGCCAAAGAAGGAACAGGACTTGCATGGCAGTAAGAACCCAAGCCGCCGTCCTCTAGGAGGCACGGTGCCTTCAGTCAGGAGGTCCTGGATGGAATGCGAAGACGAGGGTTACTCTGAGCGCAGCTCCGATTGGGGCAACGCGTAAGACCTCCGCGCCATGTGGCATGTGCCAGAACGGTGTTCGTGAACGTGTGCGAGTGCTGAGGAAACCAAGCTGCTCCAAAAGAGAGGGCAGTGCGTTTCCCTACGCTCGGCGTGCGCAGAGGGGCTCTAAAGGGCTACGGGCCCGGATGTTGCTTAGCAGACCCAGGTGCGCCTGGGGTTACTCAGTGTTCCTGCCGGGAACAGGGTGCCCCGGCTAGCCTCCCAGGTGTCCAGAAAGCTGTGCTGCCATTCAAGGTATGCAGGGCAGAGGCCACCGCCTCCTGGAAGCTGCAGCACGCCTCCGCTTCTGCACGGCAAATCAGGGCCTTACTTCCAGGCACGGGTTCACGCTGGGTGTGCCGGGAGCCACACAGCGTGCTAAGAGGCTGACTCTCTCCTCCAGCGGAGTGACTTCAGGTACGAGGGCGGGCCTCGCAGTGTTCCAAGCACAGCGTTCTCTCATGGCAGCTCACACAAGGGCCATGACAGAGTCTTCCTGGGCACTTGGCACTCACCAGCCATGCTGTCCTGAGGGCGTTCGAGGGCTCCGGAGATGTAGCGCTCCTCAAGGAACGCGCAGGGTGTGGTTGCCCAGCACCCGGCACGCTCAGGGGTCCTCCGAGGGAATCAACCAATGGACCTCGACGTTGCTCAGCCGGCCCACAGGTGTCTGTCTGGAGGCACTCAGTGACCTTGGAGGGAAAATGATGCACACCCGTGGGGCCTAGGAGTCCCCGGACGTGTACTTCCTTTAAAGCAAAGCGACTAAGAACTCCTGGAAAGAGCTGCATGCCTCCCTTTCTGCACGGCTACTCAGGGCCTAACCTGGAGGCGAGTTCTCACGTTGAGGTTCCCTTTAGCTCTAGAGCCTGTCATGCGGACCGCCACCGCGGCCACGGAAGCCCCTGGTTGAGAGAGAGCAAACTCACAATTTTCCCCGAAGCATTCTTCCAGGGCTCACTGGCCTGTCGGGAGCCGGGAATGTCAGGGAGCTTCAAGGCAGGCATGAATGCCGCCCTCCAAATGGGAAAGCAGGGCTAGTTCCAGCAGGCCCCCGTTTTCATGGGCACACTCAGCGTACATCCCCGTGGTTTCTAAGGCGTCCCAAGAGACACCGGTTGCCCTGTGTTTCCTTCCCTGAGTCAACTTATCGAAGTAGGGAGTCCCGCATCCAGCGAACGGTCTCAACCAAGGAACGCCGTAGCTGCTCCTCTGGGCCTGGGGCTGCCGGCGGTGCCAAAGAAGGAACAGGACTTGCATGGCAGTAAGAACCCAAGCCGCCGTCCTCTAGGAGGCACGGTGCCTTCAGTCAGGAGGTCCTGGAAGGAATGCGAAGACGAGGGTTACTCTGAGCGCAGCTCCGATTGGGGCAACGCGTAAGACCTCCGCGCCATGTGGCATGTGCCAGAACGGTGTTCGTGAACGTGTGCGAGTGCTGAGGAAACCAAGCTGCTCCAAAAGAGAGGGCAGTGCGTTTCCCTACGCTCGGCGTGCGCAGAGGGGCTCTAAAGGGCTACGGGCCCGGATGTTGCTTAGCAGACCCAGGTGCGCCTGGGGTTACTCAGTGTTCCTGCCGGGAACAGGGTGCCCCGGCTAGCCTCCCAGGTGTGCTAAAGCTGTGCTGCCGTTCAAGGTATGCAGAGCAGAGGCCACCGCCTCCTGGAAGCTGCAGCACGCCTCCGCTTCTGCACGGCAAATCAGGGCCTTACTTCCAGGCACGGGTTCACGCTGGGTGTGCCGGGAGCCACACAGCCTGCTAAGAGGCTGACTCTCTCCTCCAGCGGAGTGACTTCAGGTACGAGGGCGGGCCTCGCAGTGTTCCAAGCACAGCGTTCTCTCATGGCAGCTCACACAAGGGCCATGACAGAGTCTTCCTGGGCACTTGGCACTCACCAGCCATGCTGTCCTGAGGGCGTTCGAGGGCTCCGGAGATGTAGCGCTCCTCAAGGAACGCGCAGGGTGTGGTTGCCCAGCACCCGGCACGCTCAGGGGTCCTCCGAGGGAATCAACCAGTGGACCTCGACGTTGCTCAGCCGGCCCACAGGTGTCTGTCTGGAGGCACTCAGTGGCCTTGGAGGGAAAATGATGCACACCCGTGGGGCCTAGGAGTCCCCGGACGTGTACTTCCTTTAAAGCAAAGCGACTACGAACTCCTGGAAAGAGCTGCATGCCTCCCTTTCTGCACGGCTACTCAGGGCCTAACCTGGAGGCGAGTTCTCACGTTGAGGTTCCCTTTAGCTCTAGAGCCTGTCATGCGGACCGCCACCGCGGCCACGGAAGCCCCTGGTTGAGAGAGAGCAAACTCACAATTTTCCCCGAAGCATTCTTCCAGGGCTCACTGGCCTGTCGGGAGCCGGGAATGTCAGGGAGCTTCAGGGCAGGCATGAATGCCGCCCTCCAAATGGGAAAGCAGGGCTAGTTCCAGCAGGCCCCCGTTTTCATGGGCACACTCAGCGTACATCCCCGTGGTTTCTAAGGCGTCCCAAGAGACACCGGTTGCCCTGTGTTTCCTTCCCTGAGTCAACTTATCGAAGTAGGGAGTCCCGCATCCAGCGAACGGTCTCAACCAAGGAACGCCGTAGCTGCTCCTCTGGGCCTGGGGCTGCCGGCGGTGCCAAAGAAGGAACAGGACTTGCATGGCAGTAAGAACCCAAGCCGCCGTCCTCTAGGAGGCACGGTGCCTTCAGTCAGGAGGTCCTGGATGGAATGCGAAGACGAGGGTTACTCTGAGCGCAGCTCCGATTGGGGCAACGCGTAAGACCTCCGCGCCATGTGGCATGTGCCAGAACGGTGTTCGTGAACGTGTGCGAGTGCTGAGGAAACCAAGCTGCTCCAAAAGAGAGGGCAGTGCGTTTCCCTACGCTCGGCGTGCGCAGAGGGGCTCTAAAGGGCTACGGGCCCGGATGTTGCTTAGCAGACCCAGGTGCGCCTGGGGTTACTCAGTGTTCCTGCCGGGAACAGGGTGCCCCGGCTAGCCTCCCAGGTGTCCAGAAAGCTGTGCTGCCATTCAAGGTATGCAGGGCAGAGGCCACCGCCTCCTGGAAGCTGCAGCACGCCTCCGCTTCTGCACGGCAAATCAGGGCCTTACTTCCAGGCACGGGTTCACGCTGGGTGTGCCGGGAGCCACACAGCGTGCTAAGAGGCTGACTCTCTCCTCCAGCGGAGTGACTTCAGGTACGAGGGCGGGCCTCGCAGTGTTCCAAGCACAGCGTTCTCTCATGGCAGCTCACACAAGGGCCATGACAGAGTCTTCCTGGGCACTTGGCACTCACCAGCCATGCTGTCCTGAGGGCGTTCGAGGGCTCCGGAGATGTAGCGCTCCTCAAGGAACGCGCAGGGTGTGGTTGCCCAGCACCCGGCACGCTCAGGGGTCCTCCGAGGGAATCAACCAATGGACCTCGACGTTGCTCAGCCGGCCCACAGGTGTCTGTCTGGAGGCACTCAGTGACCTTGGAGGGAAAATGATGCACACCCGTGGGGCCTAGGAGTCCCCGGACGTGTACTTCCTTTAAAGCAAAGCGACTAAGAACTCCTGGAAAGAGCTGCATGCCTCCCTTTCTGCACGGCTACTCAGGGCCTAACCTGGAGGCGAGTTCTCACGTTGAGGTTCCCTTTAGCTCTAGAGCCTGTCATGCGGACCGCCACCGCGGCCACGGAAGCCCCTGGTTGAGAGAGAGCAAACTCACAATTTTCCCCGAAGCATTCTTCCAGGGCTCACTGGCCTGTCGGGAGCCGGGAATGTCAGGGAGCTTCAAGGCAGGCATGAATGCCGCCCTCCAAATGGGAAAGCAGGGCTAGTTCCAGCAGGCCCCCGTTTTCATGGGCACACTCAGCGTACATCCCCGTGGTTTCTAAGGCGTCCCAAGAGACACCGGTTGCCCTGTGTTTCCTTCCCTGAGTCAACTTATCGAAGTAGGGAGTCCCGCATCCAGCGAACGGTCTCAACGAAGGAACGCCGTAGCTGCTCCTCTGGGCCTGGGGCTGCCGGCGGTGCCAAAGAAGGAACAGGACTTGCATGGCAGTAAGAACCCAAGCCGCCGTCCTCTAGGAGGCACGGTGCCTTCAGTCAGGAGGTCCTGGAAGGAATGCGAAGACGAGGGTTACTCTGAGCACAGCTCCGATTGGGGCAACGCGTAAGACCTCCGCGCCATGTGGCATGTGCCAGAACGGTGTTCGTGAACGTGTGCGAGTGCTGAGGAAACCAAGCTGCTCCAAAAGAGAGGGCAGTGCGTTTCCCTACGCTCGGCGTGCGCAGAGGGGCTCTAAAGGGCTACGGGCCCGGATGTTGCTTAGCAGACCCAGGTGCGCCTGGGGTTACTCAGTGTTCCTGCCGGGAACAGGGTGCCCCGGCTAGCCTCCCAGGTGTCCAGAAAGCTGTGCTGCCGTTCAAGGTATGCATGGCAGAGGCCACCGTCTCCTGGAAGCTGCAGCACGCCTCCGCTTCTGCACGGCAAATCAGGGCCTTACTTCCAGGCACGGGTTCACGCTGGGTGTGCCGGGAGCCACACAGCGTGCTAAGAGGCTGACTCTCTCCTCCAGCGGAGTGACTTCAGGTACGAGGGCGGGCCTCGCAGTGTTCCAAGCACAGCGTTCTCTCATGGCAGCTCACACAAAGGGCCATGACAGAGTCTTCCTGGGCACTTGGCACTCACCAGCCATGCTGTCCTGAGGGCGTTCGAGGGCTCCGGAGATGTAGCGCTCCTCAAGGAACGCGCAGGGTGTGGTTGCCCAGCACCCGGCACGCTCAGGGGTCCTCCGAGGGAATCAACCAATGGACCTCGACGTTGCTCAGCCGGCCCACAGGTGTCTGTCTGGAGGCACTCAGTGACCTTGGAGGGAAAATGATGCACACCCGTGGGGCCTAGGAGTCCCCGGACGTGTACTTCCTTTAAAGCAAAGCGACTAAGAACTCCTGGAAAGAGCTGCATGCCTCCCTTTCTGCACGGCTACTCAGGGCCTAACCTGGAGGCGAGTTCTCACGTTGAGGTTCCCTTTAGCTCTAGAGCCTGTCATGCGGACCGCCACCGCGGCCACGGAAGCCCCTGGTTGAGAGAGAGCAAACTCACAATTTTCCCCGAAGCATTCTTCCAGGGCTCACTGGCCTGTCGGGAGCCGGGAATGTCAGGGAGCTTCAGGGCAGGCATGAATGCCGCCCTCCAAATGGGAAAGCAGGGCTAGTTCCAGCAGGCCCCCGTTTTCATGGGCACACTCAGCGTACATCCCCGTGGTTTCTAAGGCGTCCCAAGAGACACCGGTTGCCCTGTGTTTCCTTCCCTGAGTCAACTTATCGAAGTAGGGAGTCCCGCATCCAGCGAACGGTCTCAACCAAGGAACGCCGTAGCTGCTCCTCTGGGCCTGGGGCTGCCGGCGGTGCCAAAGAAGGAACAGGACTTGCATGGCAGTAAGAACCCAAGCCGCCGTCCTCTAGGAGGCACGGTGCCTTCAGTCAGGAGGTCCTGGATGGAATGCGAAGACGAGGGTTACTCTGAGCGCAGCTCCGATTGGGGCAACGCGTAAGACCTCCGCGCCATGTGGCATGTGCCAGAACGGTGTTCGTGAACGTGTGCGAGTGCTGAGGAAACCAAGCTGCTCCAAAAGAGAGGGCAGTGCGTTTCCCTACGCTCGGCGTGCGCAGAGGGGCTCTAAAGGGCTACGGGCCCGGATGTTGCTTAGCAGACCCAGGTGCGCCTGGGGTTACTCAGTGTTCCTGCCGGGAACAGGGTGCCCCGGCTAGCCTCCCAGGTGTGCTAAAGCTGTGCTGCCGTTCAAGGTATGCAGAGCAGAGGCCACCGCCTCCTGGAAGCTGCAGCACGCCTCTGCTTCTGCACGGCAAATCAGGGCCTTACTTCCAGGCACGGGTTCACGCTGGGTGTGCCGGGAGCCACACAGCGTGCTAAGAGGCTGACTCTCTCCTCCAGCGGAGTGACTTCAGGTACGAGGGCGGGCCTCGCAGTGTTCCAAGCACAGCGTTCTCTCATGGCAGCTCACACAAGGGCCATGACAGAGTCTTCCTGGGCACTTGGCACTCACCAGCCATGCTGTCCTGAGGGCGTTCGAGGGCTCCGGAGATGTAGCGCTCCTCAAGGAACGCGCAGGGTGTGGTTGCCCAGCACCCGGCACGCTCAGGGGTCCTCCGAGGGAATCAACCAATGGACCTCGACGTTGCTCAGCCGGCCCACAGGTGTCTGTCTGGAGGCACTCAGTGACCTTGGAGGGAAAATGATGCACACCCGTGGGGCCTAGGAGTCCCCGGACGTGTACTTCCTTTAAAGCAAAGCGACTAAGAACTCCTGGAAAGAGCTGCATGCCTCCCTTTCTGCACGGCTACTCAGGGCCTAACCTGGAGGCGAGTTCTCACGTTGAGGTTCCCTTTAGCTCTAGAGCCTGTCATGCGGACCGCCACCGCGGCCACGGAAGCCCCTGGTTGAGAGAGAGCAAACTCACAATTTTCCCCGAAGCATTCTTCCAGGGCTCACTGGCCTGTCGGGAGCCGGGAATGTCAGGGAGCTTCAGGGCAGGCATGAATGCCGCCCTCCAAATGGGAAAGCAGGGCTAGTTCCAGCAGGCCCCCGTTTTCATGGGCACACTCAGCGTACATCCCCGTGGTTTCTAAGGCGTCCCAAGAGACACCGGTTGCCCTGTGTTTCCTTCCCTGAGTCAACTTATCGAAGTAGGGAGTCCCGCATCCAGCGAACGGTCTCAACCAAGGAACGCCGTAGCTGCTCCTCTGGGCCTGGGGCTGCCGGCGGTGCCAAAGAAGGAACAGGACTTGCATGGCAGTAAGAACCCAAGCCGCCGTCCTCTAGGAGGCACGGTGCCTTCAGTCAGGAGGTCCTGGAAGGAATGCGAAGACGAGGGTTACTCTGAGCGCAGCTCCGATTGGGGCAACGCGTAAGACCTCCGCGCCATGTGGCATGTGCCAGAACGGTGTTCGTGAACGTGTGCGAGTGCTGAGGAAACCAAGCTGCTCCAAAAGAGAGGGCAGTGCGTTTCCCTACGCTCGGCGTGCGCAGAGGGGCTCTAAAGGGCTACGGGCCCGGATGTTGCTTAGCAGACCCAGGTGCGCCTGGGGTTACTCAGTGTTCCTGCCGGGAACAGGGTGCCCCGGCTAGCCTCCCAGGTGTCCAGAAAGCTGTGCTGCCGTTCAAGGTATGCATGGCAGAGGCCACCGTCTCCTGGAAGCTGCAGCACGCCTCCGCTTCTGCACGGCAAATCAGGGCCTTACTTCCAGGCACGGGTTCACGCTGGGTGTGCCGGGAGCCACACAGCGTGCTAAGAGGCTGACTCTCTCCTCCAGCGGAGTGACTTCAGGTACGAGGGCAGGCCTCGCAGTGTTCCAAGCACAGCGTTCTCTCATGGCAGCTCACACAAAGGGCCATGACAGAGTCTTCCTGGGCACTTGGCACTCACCAGCCATGCTGTCCTGAGGGCGTTCGAGGGCTCCGGAGATGTAGCGCTCCTCAAGGAACGCGCAGGGTGTGGTTGCCCAGCACCCGGCACGCTCAGGGGTCCTCCGAGGGAATCAACCAATGGACCTCGACGTTGCTCAGCCGGCCCACAGGTGTCTGTCTGGAGGCACTCAGTGACCTTGGAGGGAAAATGATGCACACCCGTGGGGCCTAGGAGTCCCCGGACGTGTACTTCCTTTAAAGCAAAGCGACTAAGAACTCCTGGAAAGAGCTGCATGCCTCCCTTTCTGCACGGCTACTCAGGGCCTAACCTGGAGGCGAGTTCTCACGTTGAGGTTCCCTTTAGCTCTAGAGCCTGTCATGCGGACCGCCACCGCGGCCACGGAAGCCCCTGGTTGAGAGAGAGCAAACTCACAATTTTCCCCGAAGCATTCTTCCAGGGCTCACTGGCCTGTCGGGAGCCGGGAATGTCAGGGAGCTTCAGGGCAGGCATGAATGCCGCCCTCCAAATGGGAAAGCAGGGCTAGTTCCAGCAGGCCCCCGTTTTCATGGGCACACTCAGCGTACATCCCCGTGGTTTCTAAGGCGTCCCAAGAGACACCGGTTGCCCTGTGTTTCCTTCCCTGAGTCAACTTATCGAAGTAGGGAGTCCCGCATCCAGCGAACGGTCTCAACCAAGGAACGCCGTAGCTGCTCCTCTGGGCCTGGGGCTGCCGGCGGTGCCAAAGAAGGAACAGGACTTGCATGGCAGTAAGAACCCAAGCCGCCGTCCTCTAGGAGGCACGGTGCCTTCAGTCAGGAGGTCCTGGATGGAATGCGAAGACGAGGGTTACTCTGAGCGCAGCTCCGATTGGGGCAACGCGTAAGACCTCCGCGCCATGTGGCATGTGCCAGAACGGTGTTCGTGAACGTGTGCGAGTGCTGAGGAAACCAAGCTGCTCCAAAAGAGAGGGCAGTGCGTTTCCCTACGCTCGGCGTGCGCAGAGGGGCTCTAAAGGGCTACGGGCCCGGATGTTGCTTAGCAGACCCAGGTGCGCCTGGGGTTACTCAGTGTTCCTGCCGGGAACAGGGTGCCCCGGCTAGCCTCCCAGGTGTCCAGAAAGCTGTGCTGCCGTTCAAGGTATGCAGGGCAGAGGCCACCGCCTCCTGGAAGCTGCAGCACGCCTCCGCTTCTGCACGGCAAATCAGGGCCTTACTTCCAGGCACGGGTTCACGCTGGGTGTGCCGGGAGCCACACAGCGTGCTAAGAGGCTGACTCTCTCCTCCAGCGGAGTGACTTCAGGTACGAGGGCGGGCCTCGCAGTGTTCCAAGCACAGCGTTCTCTCATGGCAGCTCACACAAGGGCCATGACAGAGTCTTCCTGGGCACTTGGCACTCACCAGCCATGCTGTCCTGAGGGCGTTCGAGGGCTCCGGAGATGTAGCGCTCCTCAAGGAACGCGCAGGGTGTGGTTGCCCAGCACCCGGCACGCTCAGGGGTCCTCCGAGGGAATCAACCAGTGGACCTCGACGTTGCTCAGCCGGCCCACAGGTGTCTGTCTGGAGGCACTCAGTGGCCTTGGAGGGAAAATGATGCACACCCGTGGGGCCTAGGAGTCCCCGGACGTGTACTTCCTTTAAAGCAAAGCGACTACGAACTCCTGGAAAGAGCTGCATGCCTCCCTTTCTGCACGGCTACTCAGGGCCTAACCTGGAGGCGAGTTCTCACGTTGAGGTTCCCTTTAGCTCTAGAGCCTGTCATGCGGACCGCCACCGCGGCCACGGAAGCCCCTGGTTGAGAGAGAGCAAACTCACAATTTTCCCCGAAGCATTCTTCCAGGGCTCACTGGCCTGTCGGGAGCCGGGAATGTCAGGGAGCTTCAGGGCAGGCATGAATGCCGCCCTCCAAATGGGAAAGCAGGGCTAGTTCCAGCAGGCCCCCGTTTTCATGGGCACACTCAGCGTACATCCCCGTGGTTTCTAAGGCGTCCCAAGAGACACCGGTTGCCCTGTGTTTCCTTCCCTGAGTCAACTTATCGAAGTAGGGAGTCCCGCATCCAGCGAACGGTCTCAACCAAGGAACGCCGTAGCTGCTCCTCTGGGCCTGGGGCTGCCGGCGGTGCCAAAGAAGGAACAGGACTTGCATGGCAGTAAGAACCCAAGCCGCCGTCCTCTAGGAGGCACGGTGCCTTCAGTCAGGAGGTCCTGGATGGAATGCGAAGACGAGGGTTACTCTGAGCGCAGCTCCGATTGGGGCAACGCGTAAGACCTCCGCGCCATGTGGCATGTGCCAGAACGGTGTTCGTGAACGTGTGCGAGTGCTGAGGAAACCAAGCTGCTCCAAAAGAGAGGGCAGTGCGTTTCCCTACGCTCGGCGTGCGCAGAGGGGCTCTAAAGGGCTACGGGCCCGGATGTTGCTTAGCAGACCCAGGTGCGCCTGGGGTTACTCAGTGTTCCTGCCGGGAACAGGGTGCCCCGGCTAGCCTCCCAGGTGTCCAGAAAGCTGTGCTGCCGTTCAAGGTATGCAGGGCAGAGGCCACCGCCTCCTGGAAGCTGCAGCACGCCTCCGCTTCTGCACGGCAAATCAGGGCCTTACTTCCAGGCACGGGTTCACGCTGGGTGTGCCGGGAGCCACACAGCGTGCTAAGAGGCTGACTCTCTCCTCCAGCGGAGTGACTTCAGGTACGAGGGCGGGCCTCGCAGTGTTCCAAGCACAGCGTTCTCTCATGGCAGCTCACACAAAGGGCCATGACAGAGTCTTCCTGGGCACTTGGCACTCACCAGCCATGCTGTCCTGAGGGCGTTCGAGGGCTCCGGAGATGTAGCGCTCCTCAAGGAACGCGCAGGGTGTGGTTGCCCAGCACCCGGCATGCTCAGGGGTCCTCCGAGGGAATCAACCAATGGACCTCGACGTTGCTCAGCCGGCCCATAGGTGTCCGTCTGGAGGCACTCAGTGACCTTGGAGGGAAAATGATGCACACCCGTGGGGCCTAGGAGTCCCCGGACGTGTACTTCCTTTAAAGCAAAGCGACTAAGAAATCCTGGAAAGAGCTGCATGCCTCCCTTTCTGCACGGCTACTCAGGGCCTAACCTGGAGGCGAGTTCTCACGTTGAGGTTCCCTTTAGCTCTAGAGCCTGTCATGCGGACCGCCACCGCGGCCACGGAAGCCCCTGGTTGAGAGAGAGCAAACTCACAATTTTCCCCGAAGCATTCTTCCAGGGCTCACTGGCCTGTCGGGAGCCGGGAATGTCAGGGAGCTTCAAGGCAGGCATGAATGCCGCCCTCCAAATGGGAAAGCAGGGCTAGTTCCAGCAGGCCCCCGTTTTCATGGGCACACTCAGCGTACATCCCCGTGGTTTCTAAGGCGTCCCAAGAGACACCGGTTGCCCTGTGTTTCCTTCCCTGAGTCAACTTATCGAAGTAGGGAGTCCCGCATCCAGCGAACGGTCTCAACCAAGGAACGCCGTAGCTGCTCCTCTGGGCCTGGGGCTGCCGGCGGTGCCAAAGAAGGAACAGGACTTGCATGGCAGTAAGAACCCAAGCCGCCGTCCTCTAGGAGGCACGGTGCCTTCAGTCAGGAGGTCCTGGATGGAATGCGAAGACGAGGGTTACTCTGAGCGCAGCTCCGATTGGGGCAACGCGTAAGACCTCCGCGCCATGTGGCATGTGCCAGAACGGTGTTCGTGAACGTGTGCGAGTGCTGAGGAAACCAAGCTGCTCCAAAAGAGAGGGCAGTGCGTTTCCCTACGCTCGGCGTGCGCAGAGGGGCTCTAAAGGGCTACGGGCCCGGATGTTGCTTAGCAGACCCAGGTGCGCCTGGGGTTACTCAGTGTTCCTGCCGGGAACAGGGTGCCCCGGCTAGCCTCCCAGGTGTCCAGAAAGCTGTGCTGCCGTTCAAGGTATGCAGGGCAGAGGCCACCGCCTCCTGGAAGCTGCAGCACGCCTCCGCTTCTGCACGGCAAATCAGGGCCTTACTTCCAGGCACGGGTTCACGCTGGGTGTGCCGGGAGCCACACAGCCTGCTAAGAGGCTGACTCTCTCCTCCAGCGGAGTGACTTCAGGTACGAGGGTGGGCCTCGCAGTGTTCCAAGCACAGCGTTCTCTCATGGCAGCTCACACAAAGGGCCATGACAGAGTCTTCCTGGGCACTTGGCACTCACCAGCCATGCTGTCCTGAGGGCGTTCGAGGGCTCTGGAGATGTAGCGCTCCTCAAGGAACGCGCAGGGTGTGGTTGCCCAGCACCTGGCACGCTCAGGGGTCCTCCGAGGGAATCAACCAATGGACCTCGACGTTGCTCAGCCGGCCCACAGGTGTCTGTCTGGAGGCACTCAGTGACCTTGGAGGGAAAATGATGCACACCCGTGGGGCCTAGGAGTCCCCGGACGTGTACTTCCTTTAAAGCAAAGCGACTAAGAACTCCTGGAAAGAGCTGCATGCCTCCCTTTCTGCACGGCTACTCAGGGCCTAACCTGGAGGCGAGTTCTCACGTTGAGGTTCCCTTTAGCTCTAGAGCCTGTCATGCGGACCGCCACCGCGGCCACGGAAGCCCCTGGTTGAGAGAGAACAAACTCACAATTTTCCCCGAAGCATTCTTCCAGGGCTCACTGGCCTGTCGGGAGCCGGGAATGTCAGGGAGCTTCAGGGCAGGCATGAATGCCGCCCTCCAAATGGGAAAGCAGGGCTAGTTCCAGCAGGCCCCCGTTTTCATGGGCACACTCAGCGTACATCCCCGTGGTTTCTAAGGCGTCCCAAGAGACACCGGTTGCCCTGTGTTTCCTTCCCTGAGTCAACTTATCGAAGTAGGGAGTCCCGCATCCAGCGAACGGTCTCAACCAAGGAACGCCGTAGCTGCTCCTCTGGGCCTGGGGCTGCCGGCGGTGCCAAAGAAGGAACAGGACTTGCATGGCAGTAAGAACCCAAGCCGCCGTCCTCTAGGAGGCACGGTGCCTTCAGTCAGGAGGTCCTGGATGGAATGCGAAGACGAGGGTTACTCTGAGCGCAGCTCCGATTGGGGCAACGCGTAAGACCTCCGCGCCATGTGGCAGGTGCCAGAACGGTGTTCGTGAACGTGTGCGAGTGCTGAGGAAACCAAGCTGCTCCAAAAGAGAGGGCAGTGCGTTTCCCTACGCTCGGCGTGCGCAGAGGGGCTCTAAAGGGCTACGGGCCCGGATGTTGCTTAGCAGACCCAGGTGCGCCTGGGGTTACTCAGTGTTCCTGCCGGGAACAGGGTGCCCCGGCTAGCCTCCCAGGTGTCCAGAAAGCTGTGCTGCCGTTCAAGGTATGCAGGGCAGAGGCCACCGCCTCCTGGAAGCTGCAGCACGCCTCCGCTTCTGCACGGCAAATCAGGGCCTTACTTCCAGGCACGGGTTCACGCTGGGTGTGCCGGGAGCCACACAGCGTGCTAAGAGGCTGACTCTCTCCTCCAGCGGAGTGACTTCAGGTACGAGGGCGGGCCTCGCAGTGTTCCAAGCACAGCGTTCTCTCATGGCAGCTCACACAAAGGGCCATGACAGAGTCTTCCTGGGCACTTGGCACTCACCAGCCATGCTGTCCTGAGGGCGTTCGAGGGCTCCGGAGATGTAGCGCTCCTCAAGGAACGCGCAGGGTGTGGTTGCCCAGCACCCGGCACGCTCAGGGGTCCTCCGAGGGAATCAACCAGTGGACCTCGACGTTGCTCAGCTGGCCCACAGGTGTCTGTCTGGAGGCACTCAGTGACCTTGGAGGGAAAATGATGCACACCCGTGGGGCCTAGGAGTCCCCGGACGTGTACTTCCTTTAAAGCAAAGCGACTAAGAACTCCTGGAAAGAGCTGCATGCCTCCCTTTCTGCACGGCTACTCAGGGCCTAACCTGGAGGCGAGTTCTCACGTTGAGGTTCCCTTTAGCTCTAGAGCCTGTCATGCGGACCGCCACCGCGGCCACGGAAGCCCCTGGTTGAGAGAGAGCAAACTCACAATTTTCCCCGAAGCATTCTTCCAGGGCTCACTGGCCTGTCGGGAGCCGGGAATGTCAGGGAGCTTCAGGGCAGGCATGAATGCCGCCCTCCAAATGGGAAAGCAGGGCTAGTTCCAGCAGGCCCCCGTTTTCATGGGCACACTCAGCGTACATCCCCGTGGTTTCTAAGGCGTCCCAAGAGACACCGGTTGCCCTGTGTTTCCTTCCCTGAGTCAACTTATCGAAGTAGGGAGTCCCGCATCCAGCGAACGGTCTCAACCAAGGAACGCCGTAGCTGCTCCTCTGGGCCTGGGGCTGCCGGCGGTGCCAAAGAAGGAACAGGACTTGCATGGCAGTAAGAACCCAAGCCGCCGTCCTCTAGGAGGCATGGTGCCTTCAGTCAGGAGGTCCTGGATGGAATGCGAAGACGAGGGTTACTCTGAGCGCAGCTCCGATTGGGGCAACGCGTAAGACCTCCGCGCCATGTGGCATGTGCCAGAACGGTGTTCGTGAACGTGTGCGAGTGCTGAGGAAACCAAGCTGCTCCAAAAGAGAGGGCAGTGCGTTTCCCTACGCTCGGCGTGCGCAGAGGGGCTCTAAAGGGCTACGGGCCCGGATGTTGCTTAGCAGACCCAGGTGCGCCTGGGGTTACTCAGTGTTCCTGCCGGGAACAGGGTGCCCCGGCTAGCCTCCCAGGTGTCCAGAAAGCTGTGCTGCCGTTCAAGGTATGCAGGGCAGAGGCCACCGCCTCCTGGAAGCTGCAGCACGCCTCCGCTTCTGCACGGCAAATCAGGGCCTTACTTCCAGGCACGGGTTCACGCTGGGTGTGCCGGGAGCCACACAGCGTGCTAAGAGGCTGACTCTCTCCTCCAGCGGAGTGACTTCAGGTACGAGGGCGGGCCTCGCAGTGTTCCAAGCACAGCGTTCTCTCATGGCAGCTCACACAAGGGCCATGACAGAGTCTTCCTGGGCACTTGGCACTCACCAGCCATGCTGTCCTGAGGGCGTTCGAGGGCTCCGGAGATGTAGCGCTCCTCAAGGAACGCGCAGGGTGTGGTTGCCCAGCACCCGGCACGCTCAGGGGTCCTCCGAGGGAATCAACCAATGGACCTCGACGTTGCTCAGCCGGCCCACAGGTGTCCGTCTGGAGGCACTCAGTGACCTTGGAGGGAAAATGATGCACACCCGTGGGGCCTAGGAGTCCCCGGACGTGTACTTCCTTTAAAGCAAAGCGACTACGAACTCCTGGAAAGAGCTGCATGCCTCCCTTTCTGCACGGCTACTCAGGGCCTAACCTGGAGGCGAGTTCTCACGTTGAGGTTCCCTTTAGCTCTAGAGCCTGTCATGCGGACCGCCACCGCGGCCACGGAAGCCCCTGGTTGAGAGAGAGCAAACTCACAATTTTCCCCGAAGCATTCTTCCAGGGCTCACTGGCCTGTCGGGAGCCGGGAATGTCAGGGAGCTTCAAGGCAGGCATGAATGCCGCCCTCCAAATGGGAAAGCAGGGCTAGTTCCAGCAGGCCCCCGTTTTCATGGGCACACTCAGCGTACATCCCCGTGGTTTCTAAGGCGTCCCAAGAGACACCGGTTGCCCTGTGTTTCCTTCCCTGAGTCAACTTATCGAAGTAGGGAGTCCCGCATCCAGCGAACGGTCTCAACCAAGGAACGCCGTAGCTGCTCCTCTGGGCCTGGGGCTGCCGGCGGTGCCAAAGAAGGAACAGGACTTGCATGGCAGTAAGAACCCAAGCCGCCGTCCTCTAGGAGGCACGGTGCCTTCAGTCAGGAGGTCCTGGATGGAATGCGAAGACGAGGGTTACTCTGAGCGCAGCTCCGATTGGGGCAACGCGTAAGACCTCCGCGCCATGTGGCATGTGCCAGAACGGTGTTCGTGAACGAGTGCGAGTGCTGAGGAAACCAAGCTGCTCCAAAAGAGAGGGCAGTGCGTTTCCCTACGCTCGGCGTGCGCAGAGGGGCTCTAAAGGGCTACGGGCCCGGATGTTGCTTAGCAGACCCAGGTGCGCCTGGGGTTACTCAGTGTTCCTGCCGGGAACAGGGTGCCCCGGCTAGCCTCCCAGGTGTCCAGAAAGCTGTGCTGCCGTTCAAGGTATGCAGGGCAGAGGCCACCGCCTCCTGGAAGCTGCAGCACGCCTCCGCTTCTGCACGGCAAATCAGGGCCTTACTTCCAGGCACGGGTTCACGCTGGGTGTGCCGGGAGCCACACAGCGTGCTAAGAGGCTGACTCTCTCCTCCAGCGGAGTGACTTCAGGTACGAGGGCGGGCCTCGCAGTGTTCCAAGCACAGCGTTCTCTCATGGCAGCTCACACAAAGGGCCATGACAGAGTCTTCCTGGGCACTTGGCACTCACCAGCCATGCTGTCCTGAGGGCGTTCGAGGGCTCCGGAGATGTAGCGCTCCTCAAGGAACGCGCAGGGTGTGGTTGCCCAGCACCCGGCACGCTCAGGGGTCCTCCGAGGGAATCAACCAATGGACCTCGACGTTGCTCAGCCGGCCCACAGGTGTCTGTCTGGAGGCACTCAGTGACCTTGGAGGGAAAATGATGCACACCCGTGGGGCCTAGGAGTCCCCGGACGTGTACTTCCTTTAAAGCAAAGCGACTAAGAACTCCTGGAAAGAGCTGCATGCCTCCCTTTCTGCACGGCTACTCAGGGCCTAACCTGGAGGCGAGTTCTCACGTTGAGGTTCCCTTTAGCTCTAGAGCCTGTCATGCGGACCGCCACCGCGGCCACGGAAGCCCCTGGTTGAGAGAGAGCAAACTCACAATTTTCCCCGAAGCATTCTTCCAGGGCTCACTGGCCTGTCGGGAGCCGGGAATGTCAGGGAGCTTCAAGGCAGGCATGAATGCCGCCCTCCAAATGGGAAAGCAGGGCTAGTTCCAGCAGGCCCCCGTTTTCATGGGCACACTCAGCGTACATCCCCGTGGTTTCTAAGGCGTCCCAAGAGACACCGGTTGCCCTGTGTTTCCTTCCCTGAGTCAACTTATCGAAGTAGGGAGTCCCGCATCCAGCGAACGGTCTCAACCAAGGAACGCCGTAGCTGCTCCTCTGGGCCTGGGGCTGCCGGCGGTGCCAAAGAAGGAACAGGACTTGCATGGCAGTAAGAACCCAAGCCGCCGTCCTCTAGGAGGCACGGTGCCTTCAGCCAGGAGGTCCTGGATGGAATGCGAAGACGAGGGTTACTCTGAGCGCAGCTCCGATTGGGGCAACGCGTAAGACCTCCGCGCCATGTGGCATGTGCCAGAACGGTGTTCGTGAACGTGTGCGAGTGCTGAGGAAACCAAGCTGCTCCAAAAGAGAGGGCAGTGCGTTTCCCTACGCTCGGCGTGCGCAGAGGGGCTCTAAAGGGCTACGGGCCCGGATGTTGCTTAGCAGACCCAGGTGCGCCTGGGGTTACTCAGTGTTCCTGCCGGGAACAGGGTGCCCCGGCTAGCCTCCCAGGTGTCCAGAAAGCTGTGCTGCCGTTCAAGGTATGCAGGGCAGAGGCCACCGCCTCCTGGAAGCTGCAGCACGCCTCCGCTTCTGCACGGCAAATCAGGGCCTTACTTCCAGGCACGGGTTCACGCTGGGTGTGCCGGGAGCCACACAGCGTGCTAAGAGGCTGACTCTCTCCTCCAGCGGAGTGACTTCAGGTACGAGGGCGGGCCTCGCAGTGTTCCAAGCACAGCGTTCTCTCATGGCAGCTCACACAAAGGGCCATGACAGAGTCTTCCTGGGCACTTGGCACTCACCAGCCATGCTGTCCTGAGGGCGTTCGAGGGCTCCGGAGATGTAGCGCTCCTCAAGGAACGCGCAGGGTGTGGTTGCCCAGCACCCGGCATGCTCAGGGGTCCTCCGAGGGAATCAACCAATGGACCTCGACGTTGCTCAGCCGGCCCATAGGTGTCCGTCTGGAGGCACTCAGTGACCTTGGAGGGAAAATGATGCACACCCGTGGGGCCTAGGAGTCCCCGGACGTGTACTTCCTTTAAAGCAAAGCGACTAAGAAATCCTGGAAAGAGCTGCATGCCTCCCTTTCTGCACGGCTACTCAGGGCCTAACCTGGAGGCGAGTTCTCACGTTGAGGTTCCCTTTAGCTCTAGAGCCTGTCATGCGGACCGCCACCGCGGCCACGGAAGCCCCTGGTTGAGAGAGAGCAAACTCACAATTTTCCCCGAAGCATTCTTCCAGGGCTCACTGGCCTGTCGGGAGCCGGGAATGTCAGGGAGCTTCAAGGCAGGCATGAATGCCGCCCTCCAAATGGGAAAGCAGGGCTAGTTCCAGCAGGCCCCCGTTTTCATGGGCACACTCAGCGTACATCCCCGTGGTTTCTAAGGCGTCCCAAGAGACACCGGTTGCCCTGTGTTTCCTTCCCTGAGTCAACTTATCGAAGTAGGGAGTCCCGCATCCAGCGAACGGTCTCAACCAAGGAACGCCGTAGCTGCTCCTCTGGGCCTGGGGCTGCTGGCGGTGCCAAAGAAGGAACAGGACTTGCATGGCAGTAAGAACCCAAGCCGCCGTCCTCTAGGAGGCACGGTGCCTTCAGTCAGGAGGTCCTGGATGGAATGCGAAGACGAGGGTTACTCTGAGCGCAGCTCCGATTGGGGCAACGCGTAAGACCTCCGCGCCATGTGGCATGTGCCAGAACGGTGTTCGTGAACGTGTGCGAGTGCTGAGGAAACCAAGCTGCTCCAAAAGAGAGGGCAGTGCGTTTCCCTACGCTCGGCGTGCGCAGAGGGGCTCTAAAGGGCTACGGGCCCGGATGTTGCTTAGCAGACCCAGGTGCGCCTGGGGTTACTCAGTGTTCCTGCCGGGAACAGGGTGCCCCGGCTAGCCTCCCAGGTGTCCAGAAAGCTGTGCTGCCGTTCAAGGTATGCAGGGCAGAGGCCACCGCCTCCTGGAAGCTGCAGCACGCCTCCGCTTCTGCACGGCAAATCAGGGCCTTACTTCCAGGCACGGGTTCACGCTGGGTGTGCCGGGAGCCACACAGCCTGCTAAGAGGCTGACTCTCTCCTCCAGCGGAGTGACTTCAGGTACGAGGGTGGGCCTCGCAGTGTTCCAAGCACAGCGTTCTCTCATGGCAGCTCACACAAAGGGCCATGACAGAGTCTTCCTGGGCACTTGGCACTCACCAGCCATGCTGTCCTGAGGGCGTTCGAGGGCTCTGGAGATGTAGCGCTCCTCAAGGAACGCGCAGGGTGTGGTTGCCCAGCACCCGGCACGCTCAGGGGTCCTCCGAGGGAATCAACCAATGGACCTCGACGTTGCTCAGCCGGCCCACAGGTGTCTGTCTGGAGGCACTCAGTGACCTTGGAGGGAAAATGATGCACACCCGTGGGGCCTAGGAGTCCCCGGACGTGTACTTCCTTTAAAGCAAAGCGACTAAGAACTCCTGGAAAGAGCTGCATGCCTCCCTTTCTGCACGGCTACTCAGGGCCTAACCTGGAGGCGAGTTCTCACGTTGAGGTTCCCTTTAGCTCTAGAGCCTGTCATGCGGACCGCCACCGCGGCCACGGAAGCCCCTGGTTGAGAGAGAACAAACTCACAATTTTCCCCGAAGCATTCTTCCAGGGCTCACTGGCCTGTCGGGAGCCGGGAATGTCAGGGAGCTTCAGGGCAGGCATGAATGCCGCCCTCCAAATGGGAAAGCAGGGCTAGTTCCAGCAGGCCCCCGTTTTCATGGGCACACTCAGCGTACATCCCCGTGGTTTCTAAGGCGTCCCAAGAGACACCGGTTGCCCTGTGTTTCCTTCCCTGAGTCAACTTATCGAAGTAGGGAGTCCCGCATCCAGCGAACGGTCTCAACCAAGGAACGCCGTAGCTGCTCCTCTGGGCCTGGGGCTGCCGGCGGTGCCAAAGAAGGAACAGGACTTGCATGGCAGTAAGAACCCAAGCCGCCGTCCTCTAGGAGGCACGGTGCCTTCAGTCAGGAGGTCCTGGATGGAATGCGAAGACGAGGGTTACTCTGAGCGCAGCTCCGATTGGGGCAACGCGTAAGACCTCCGCGCCATGTGGCATGTGCCAGAACGGTGTTCGTGAACGTGTGCGAGTGCTGAGGAAACCAAGCTGCTCCAAAAGAGAGGGCAGTGCGTTTCCCTACGCTCGGCGTGCGCAGAGGGGCTCTAAAGGGCTACGGGCCCGGATGTTGCTTAGCAGACCCAGGTGCGCCTGGGGTTACTCAGTGTTCCTGCCGGGAACAGGGTGCCCCGGCTAGCCTCCCAGGTGTCCAGAAAGCTGTGCTGCCGTTCAAGGTATGCAGGGCAGAGGCCACCGCCTCCTGGAAGCTGCAGCACGCCTCCGCTTCTGCACGGCAAATCAGGGCCTTACTTCCAGGCACGGGTTCACGCTGGGTGTGCCGGGAGCCACACAGCGTGCTAAGAGGCTGACTCTCTCCTCCAGCGGAGTGACTTCAGGTACGAGGGCGGGCCTCGCAGTGTTCCAAGCACAGCGTTCTCTCATGGCAGCTCACACAAAGGGCCATGACAGAGTCTTCCTGGGCACTTGGCACTCACCAGCCATGCTGTCCTGAGGGCGTTCGAGGGCTCCGGAGATGTAGCGCTCCTCAAGGAACGCGCAGGGTGTGGTTGCCCAGCACCCGGCACGCTCAGGGGTCCTCCGAGGGAATCAACCAGTGGACCTCGACGTTGCTCAGCTGGCCCACAGGTGTCTGTCTGGAGGCACTCAGTGACCTTGGAGGGAAAATGATGCACACCCGTGGGGCCTAGGAGTCCCCGGACGTGTACTTCCTTTAAAGCAAAGCGACTAAGAACTCCTGGAAAGAGCTGCATGCCTCCCTTTCTGCACGGCTACTCAGGGCCTAACCTGGAGGCGAGTTCTCACGTTGAGGTTCCCTTTAGCTCTAGAGCCTGTCATGCGGACCGCCACCGCGGCCACGGAAGCCCCTGGTTGAGAGAGAGCAAACTCACAATTTTCCCCGAAGCATTCTTCCAGGGCTCACTGGCCTGTCGGGAGCCGGGAATGTCAGGGAGCTTCAGGGCAGGCATGAATGCCGCCCTCCAAATGGGAAAGCAGGGCTAGTTCCAGCAGGCCCCCGTTTTCATGGGCACACTCAGCGTACATCCCCGTGGTTTCTAAGGCGTCCCAAGAGACACCGGTTGCCCTGTGTTTCCTTCCCTGAGTCAACTTATCGAAGTAGGGAGTCCCGCATCCAGCGAACGGTCTCAACCAAGGAACGCCGTAGCTGCTCCTCTGGGCCTGGGGCTGCCGGCGGTGCCAAAGAAGGAACAGGACTTGCATGGCAGTAAGAACCCAAGCCGCCGTCCTCTAGGAGGCACGGTGCCTTCAGTCAGGAGGTCCCGGATGGAATGCGAAGACGAGGGTTACTCTGAGCGCAGCTCCGATTGGGGCAACGCGTAAGACCTCCGCGCCATGTGGCATGTGCCAGAACGGTGTTCGTGAACGTGTGCGAGTGCTGAGGAAACCAAGCTGCTCCAAAAGAGAGGGCAGTGCGTTTCCCTACGCTCGGCGTGCGCAGAGGGGCTCTAAAGGGCTACGGGCCCGGATGTTGCTTAGCAGACCCAGGTGCGCCTGGGGTTACTCAGTGTTCCTGCCGGGAACAGGGTGCCCCGGCTAGCCTCCCAGGTGTCCAGAAAGCTGTGCTGCCGTTCAAGGTATGCAGGGCAGAGGCCACCGCCTCCTGGAAGCTGCAGCACGCCTCCGCTTCTGCACGGCAAATCAGGGCCTTACTTCCAGGCACGGGTTCACGCTGGGTGTGCCGGGAGCCACACAGCCTGCTAAGAGGCTGACTCTCTCCTCCAGCGGAGTGACTTCAGGTACGAGGGCGGGCCTCGCAGTGTTCCAAGCACAGCGTTCTCTCATGGCAGCTCACACAAAGGGCCATGACAGAGTCTTCCTGGGCACTTGGCACTCACCAGCCATGCTGTCCTGAGGGCGTTCGAGGGCTCTGGAGATGTAGCGCTCCTCAAGGAACGCGCAGGGTGTGGTTGCCCAGCACCCGGCACGCTCAGGGGTCCTCCGAGGGAATCAACCAATGGACCTCGACGTTGCTCAGCCGGCCCACAGGTGTCTGTCTGCAGGCACTCAGTGACCTTGGAGGGAAAATGATGCACACCCGTGGGGCCTAGGAGTCCCCGGACGTGTACTTCCTTTAAAGCAAAGCGACTAAGAACTCCTGGAAAGAGCTGCATGCCTCCCTTTCTGCACGGCTACTCAGGGCCTAACCTGGAGGCGAGTTCTCACGTTGAGGTTCCCTTTAGCTCTAGAGCCTGTCATGCGGACCGCCACCGCGGCCACGGAAGCCCCTGGTTGAGAGAGAGCAAACTCACAATTTTCCCCGAAGCATTCTTCCAGGGCTCACTGGCCTGTCGGGAGCCGGGAATGTCAGGGAGCTTCAGGGCAGGCATGAATGCCGCCCTCCAAATGGGAAAGCAGGGCTAGTTCCAGCAGGCCCCCGTTTTCATGGGCACACTCAGCGTACATCCCCGTGGTTTCTAAGGCGTCCCAAGAGACACCGGTTGCCCTGTGTTTCCTTCCCTGAGTCAACTTATCGAAGTAGGGAGTCCCGCATCCAGCGAACGGTCTCAACCAAGGAACGCCGTAGCTGCTCCTCTGGGCCTGGGGCTGCCGGCGGTGCCAAAGAAGGAACAGGACTTGCATGGCAGTAAGAACCCAAGCCGCCGTCCTCTAGGAGGCACGGTGCCTTCAGTCAGGAGGTCCCGGATGGAATGCGAAGACGAGGGTTACTCTGAGCGCAGCTCCGATTGGGGCAACGCGTAAGACCTCCGCGCCATGTGGCATGTGCCAGAACGGTGTTCGTGAACGTGTGCGAGTGCTGAGGAAACCAAGCTGCTCCAAAAGAGAGGGCAGTGCGTTTCCCTACGCTCGGCGTGCGCAGAGGGGCTCTAAAGGGCTACGGGCCCGGATGTTGCTTAGCAGACCCAGGTGCGCCTGGGGTTACTCAGTGTTCCTGCCGGGAACAGGGTGCCCCGGCTAGCCTCCCAGGTGTCCAGAAAGCTGTGCTGCCGTTCAAGGTATGCAGGGCAGAGGCCACCGCCTCCTGGAAGCTGCAGCACGCCTCCGCTTCTGCACGGCAAATCAGGGCCTTACTTCCAGGCACGGGTTCACGCTGGGTGTGCCGGGAGCCACACAGCCTGCTAAGAGGCTGACTCTCTCCTCCAGCGGAGTGACTTCAGGTACGAGGGCGGGCCTCGCAGTGTTCCAAGCACAGCGTTCTCTCATGGCAGCTCACACAAAGGGCCATGACAGAGTCTTCCTGGGCACTTGGCACTCACCAGCCATGCTGTCCTGAGGGCGTTCGAGGGCTCTGGAGATGTAGCGCTCCTCAAGGAACGCGCAGGGTGTGGTTGCCCAGCACCCGGCACGCTCAGGGGTCCTCCGAGGGAATCAACCAATGGACCTCGACGTTGCTCAGCCGGCCCACAGGTGTCTGTCTGCAGGCACTCAGTGACCTTGGAGGGAAAATGATGCACACCCGTGGGGCCTAGGAGTCCCCGGACGTGTACTTCCTTTAAAGCAAAGCGACTAAGAACTCCTGGAAAGAGCTGCATGCCTCCCTTTCTGCACGGCTACTCAGGGCCTAACCTGGAGGCGAGTTCTCACGTTGAGGTTCCCTTTAGCTCTAGAGCCTGTCATGCGGACCGCCACCGCGGCCACGGAAGCCCCTGGTTGAGAGAGAGCAAACTCACAATTTTCCCCGAAGCATTCTTCCAGGGCTCACTGGCCTGTCGGGAGCCGGGAATGTCAGGGAGCTTCAAGGCAGGCATGAATGCCGCCCTCCAAATGGGAAAGCAGGGCTAGTTCCAGCAGGCCCCCGTTTTCATGGGCACACTCAGCGTACATCCCCGTGGTTTCTAAGGCGTCCCAAGAGACACCGGTTGCCCTGTGTTTCCTTCCCTGAGTCAACTTATCGAAGTAGGGAGTCCCGCATCCAGCGAACGGTCTCAACCAAGGAACGCCGTAGCTGCTCCTCTGGGCCTGGGGCTGCCGGCGGTGCCAAAGAAGGAACAGGACTTGCATGGCAGTAAGAACCCAAGCCGCCGTCCTCTAGGAGGCACGGTGCCTTCAGTCAGGAGGTCCCGGATGGAATGCGAAGACGAGGGTTACTCTGAGCGCAGCTCCGATTGGGGCAACGCGTAAGACCTCCGCGCCATGTGGCATGTGCCAGAACGGTGTTCGTGAACGTGTGCGAGTGCTGAGGAAACCAAGCTGCTCCAAAAGAGAGGGCAGTGCGTTTCCCTACGCTCGGCGTGCGCAGAGGGGCTCTAAAGGGCTACGGGCCCGGATGTTGCTTAGCAGACCCAGGTGCGCCTGGGGTTACTCAGTGTTCCTGCCGGGAACAGGGTGCCCCGGCTAGCCTCCCAGGTGTCCAGAAAGCTGTGCTGCCGTTCAAGGTATGCAGGGCAGAGGCCACCGCCTCCTGGAAGCTGCAGCACGCCTCCGCTTCTGCACGGCAAATCAGGGCCTTACTTCCAGGCACGGGTTCACGCTGGGTGTGCCGGGAGCCACACAGCGTGCTAAGAGGCTGACTCTCTCCTCCAGCGGAGTGACTTCAGGTACGAGGGCGGGCCTCGCAGTGTTCCAAGCACAGCGATCTCTCATGGCAGCTCACACAAAGGGCCATGACAGAGTCTTCCTGGGCACTTGGCACTCACCAGCCATGCTGTCCTGAGGGCGTTCGAGGGCTCCGGAGATGTAGCGCTCCTCAAGGAACGCGCAGGGTGTGGTTGCCCAGCACCCGGCACGCTCAGGGGTCCTCCGAGGGAATCAACCAATGGACCTCGACGTTGCTCAGCCGGCCCACAGGTGTCTGTCTGGAGGCACTCAGTGACCTTGGAGGGAAAATGATGCACACCCGTGGGGCCTAGGAGTCCCCGGACGTGTACTTCCTTTAAAGCAAAGCGACTAAGAACTCCTGGAAAGAGCTGCATGCCTCCCTTTCTGCACGGCTACTCAGGGCCTAACCTGGAGGCGAGTTCTCACGTTGAGGTTCCCTTTAGCTCTAGAGCCTGTCATGCGGACCGCCACCGCGGCCACGGAAGCCCCTGGTTGAGAGAGAGCAAACTCACAATTTTCCCCGAAGCATTCTTCCAGGGCTCACTGGCCTGTCGGGAGCCGGGAATGTCAGGGAGCTTCAGGGCAGGCATGAATGCCGCCCTCCAAATGGGAAAGCAGGGCTAGTTCCAGCAGGCCCCCGTTTTCATGGGCACACTCAGCGTACATCCCCGTGGTTTCTAAGGCGTCCCAAGAGACACCGGTTGCCCTGTGTTTCCTTCCCTGAGTCAACTTATCGAAGTAGGGAGTCCCGCATCCAGCGAACGGTCTCAACCAAGGAACGCCGTAGCTGCTCCTCTGGGCCTGGGGCTGCCGGCGGTGCCAAAGAAGGAACAGGACTTGCATGGCAGTAAGAACCCAAGCCGCCGTCCTCTAGGAGGCACGGTGCCTTCAGTCAGGAGGTCCTGGATGGAATGCGAAGACGAGGGTTACTCTGAGCGCAGCTCCGATTGGGGCAACGCGTAAGACCTCCGCGCCATGTGGCATGTGCCAGAACGGTGTTCGTGAACGTGTGCGAGTGCTGAGGAAACCAAGCTGCTCCAAAAGAGAGGGCAGTGCGTTTCCCTACGCTCGGCGTGCGCAGAGGGGCTCTAAAGGGCTACGGGCCCGGATGTTGCTTAGCAGACCCAGGTGCGCCTGGGGTTACTCAGTGTTCCTGCCGGGAACAGGGTGCCCCGGCTAGCCTCCCAGGTGTCCAGAAAGCTGTGCTGCCGTTCAAGGTATGCAGGGCAGAGGCCACCGCCTCCTGGAAGCTGCAGCACGCCTCCGCTTCTGCACGGCAAATCAGGGCCTTACTTCCAGGCACGGGTTCACGCTGGGTGTGCCGGGAGCCACACAGCGTGCTAAGAGGCTGACTCTCTCCTCCAGCGGAGTGACTTCAGGTACGAGGGCGGGCCTCGCAGTTTTCCAAGCACAGCGTTCTCTCATGGCAGCTCACACAAGGGCCATGACAGAGTCTTCCTGGGCACTTGGCACTCACCAGCCATGCTGTCCTGAGGGCGTTCGAGGGCTCCGGAGATGTAGCGCTCCTCAAGGAACGCGCAGGGTGTGGTTGCCCAGCACCCGGCACGCTCAGGGGTCCTCCGAGGGAATCAACCAGTGGACCTCGACGTTGCTCAGCCGGCCCACAGGTGTCTGTCTGGAGGCACTCAGTGGCCTTGGAGGGAAAATGATGCACACCCGTGGGGCCTAGGAGTCCCCGGACGTGTACTTCCTTTAAAGCAAAGCGACTACGAACTCCTGGAAAGAGCTGCATGCCTCCCTTTCTGCACGGCTACTCAGGGCCTAACCTGGAGGCGAGTTCTCACGTTGAGGTTCCCTTTAGCTCTAGAGCCTGTCATGCGGACCGCCACCGCGGCCACGGAAGCCCCTGGTTGAGAGAGAGCAAACTCACAATTTTCCCCGAAGCATTCTTCCAGGGCTCACTGGCCTGTCGGGAGCCGGGAATGTCAGGGAGCTTCAGGGCAGGCATGAATGCCGCCCTCCAAATGGGAAAGCAGGGCTAGTTCCAGCAGGCCCCCGTTTTCATGGGCACACTCAGCGTACATCCCCGTGGTTTCTAAGGCGTCCCAAGAGACACCGGTTGCCCTGTGTTTCCTTCCCTGAGTCAACTTATCGAAGTAGGGAGTCCCGCATCCAGCGAACGGTCTCAACCAAGGAACGCCGTAGCTGCTCCTCTGGGCCTGGGGCTGCCGGCGGTGCCAAAGAAGGAACAGGACTTGCATGGCAGTAAGAACCCAAGCCGCCGTCCTCTAGGAGGCACGGTGCCTTCAGTCAGGAGGTCCTGGATGGAATGCGAAGACGAGGGTTACTCTGAGCGCAGCTCCGATTGGGGCAACGCGTAAGACCTCCGCGCCATGTGGCATGTGCCAGAACGGTGTTCGTGAACGTGTGCGAGTGCTGAGGAAACCAAGCTGCTCCAAAAGAGAGGGCAGTGCGTTTCCCTACGCTCGGCGTGCGCAGAGGGGCTCTAAAGGGCTACGGGCCCGGATGTTGCTTAGCAGACCCAGGTGCGCCTGGGGTTACTCAGTGTTCCTGCCGGGAACAGGGTGCCCCGGCTAGCCTCCCAGGTGTGCTAAAGCTGTGCTGCCGTTCAAGGTATGCAGAGCAGAGGCCACCGCCTCCTGGAAGCTGCAGCACGCCTCCGCTTCTGCACGGCAAATCAGGGCCTTACTTCCAGGCACGGGTTCACGCTGGGTGTGCCGGGAGCCACACAGCGTGCTAAGAGGCTGACTCTCTCCTCCAGCGGAGTGACTTCAGGTACGAGGGCGGGCCTCGCAGTGTTCCAAGCACAGCGTTCTCTCATGGCAGCTCACACAAGGGCCATGACAGAGTCTTCCTGGGCACTTGGCACTCACCAGCCATGCTGTCCTGAGGGCGTTCGAGGGCTCCGGAGATGTAGCGCTCCTCAAGGAACGCGCAGGGTGTGGTTGCCCAGCACCCGGCACGCTCAGGGGTCCTCCGAGGGAATCAACCAGTGGACCTCGACGTTGCTCAGCCGGCCCACAGGTGTCTGTCTGGAGGCACTCAGTGGCCTTGGAGGGAAAATGATGCACACCCGTGGGGCCTAGGAGTCCCCGGACGTGTACTTCCTTTAAAGCAAAGCGACTACGAACTCCTGGAAAGAGCTGCATGCCTCCCTTTCTGCACGGCTACTCAGGGCCTAACCTGGAGGCGAGTTCTCACGTTGAGGTTCCCTTTAGCTCTAGAGCCTGTCATGCGGACCGCCACCGCGGCCACGGAAGCCCCTGGTTGAGAGAGAGCAAACTCACAATTTTCCCCGAAGCATTCTTCCAGGGCTCACTGGCCTGTCGGGAGCCGGGAATGTCAGGGAGCTTCAGGGCAGGCATGAATGCCGCCCTCCAAATGGGAAAGCAGGGCTAGTTCCAGCAGGCCCCCGTTTTCATGGGCACACTCAGCGTACATCCCCGTGGTTTCTAAGGCGTCCCAAGAGACACCGGTTGCCCTGTGTTTCCTTCCCTGAGTCAACTTATCGAAGTAGGGAGTCCCGCATCCAGCGAACGGTCTCAACCAAGGAACGCCGTAGCTGCTCCTCTGGGCCTGGGGCTGCCGGCGGTGCCAAAGAAGGAACAGGACTTGCATGGCAGTAAGAACCCAAGCCGCCGTCCTCTAGGAGGCACGGTGCCTTCAGTCAGGAGGTCCTGGATGGAATGCGAAGACGAGGGTTACTCTGAGCGCAGCTCCGATTGGGGCAACGCGTAAGACCTCCGCGCCATGTGGCATGTGCCAGAACGGTGTTCGTGAACGTGTGCGAGTGCTGAGGAAACCAAGCTGCTCCAAAAGAGAGGGCAGTGCGTTTCCCTACGCTCGGCGTGCGCAGAGGGGCTCTAAAGGGCTACGGGCCCGGATGTTGCTTAGCAGACCCAGGTGCGCCTGGGGTTACTCAGTGTTCCTGCCGGGAACAGGGTGCCCCGGCTAGCCTCCCAGGTGTCCAGAAAGCTGTGCTGCCGTTCAAGGTATGCAGGGCAGAGGCCACCGCCTCCTGGAAGCTGCAGCACGCCTCCGCTTCTGCACGGCAAATCAGGGCCTTACTTCCAGGCACAGGTTCACGCTGGGTGTGCCGGGAGCCACACAGCGTGCTAAGAGGCTGACTCTCTCCTCCAGCGGAGTGACTTCAGGTACGAGGGCGGGCCTCGCAGTGTTCCAAGCACAGCGTTCTCTCATGGCAGCTCACACAAGGGCCATGACAGAGTCTTCCTGGGCACTTGGCACTCACCAGCCATGCTGTCCTGAGGGCGTTCGAGGGCTCCGGAGATGTAGCGCTCCTCAAGGAACGCGCAGGGTGTGGTTGCCCAGCACCCGGCACGCTCAGGGGTCCTCCGAGGGAATCAACCAATGGACCTCGACGTTGCTCAGCCGGCCCACAGGTGTCCGTCTGGAGGCACTCAGTGACCTTGGAGGGAAAATGATGCACACCCGTGGGGCCTAGGAGTCCCCGGACGTGTACTTCCTTTAAAGCAAAGCGACTAAGAACTCCTGGAAAGAGCTGCATGCCTCCCTTTCTGCACGGCTACTCAGGGCCTAACCTGGAGGCGAGTTCTCACGTTGAGGTTCCCTTTAGCTCTAGAGCCTGTCATGCGGACCGCCACCGCGGCCACGGAAGCCCCTGGTTGAGAGAGAGCAAACTCACAATTTTCCCCGAAGCATTCTTCCAGGGCTCACTGGCCTGTCGGGAGCCGGGAATGTCAGGGAGCTTCAGGGCAGGCATGAATGCCGCCCTCCAAATGGGAAAGCAGGGCTAGTTCCAGCAGGCCCCCGTTTTCATGGGCACACTCAGCGTACATCCCCGTGGTTTCTAAGGCGTCCCAAGAGACACCGGTTGCCCTGTGTTTCCTTCCCTGAGTCAACTTATCGAAGTAGGGAGTCCCGCATCCAGCGAACGGTCTCAACCAAGGAACGCCGTAGCTGCTCCTCTGGGCCTGGGGCTGCCGGCGGTGCCAAAGAAGGAACAGGACTTGCATGGCAGTAAGAACCCAAGCCGCCGTCCTCTAGGAGGCACGGTGCCTTCAGTCAGGAGGTCCTGGATGGAATGCGAAGACGAGGGTTACTCTGAGCGCAGCTCCGATTGGGGCAACGCGTAAGACCTCCGCGCCATGTGGCATGTGCCAGAACGGTGTTCGTGAACGTGTGCGAGTGCTGAGGAAACCAAGCTGCTCCAAAAGAGAGGGCAGTGCGTTTCCCTACGCTCGGCGTGCGCAGAGGGGCTCTAAAGGGCTACGGGCCCGGATGTTGCTTAGCAGACCCAGGTGCGCCTGGGGTTACTCAGTGTTCCTGCCGGGAACAGGGTGCCCCGGCTAGCCTCCCAGGTGTCCAGAAAGCTGTGCTGCCGTTCAAGGTATGCAGGGCAGAGGCCACCGCCTCCTGGAAGCTGCAGCACGCCTCCGCTTCTGCACGGCAAATCAGGGCCTTACTTCCAGGCACGGGTTCACGCTGGGTGTGCCGGGAGCCACACAGCGTGCTAAGAGGCTGACTCTCTCCTCCAGCGGAGTGACTTCAGGTACGAGGGCGGGCCTCGCAGTTTTCCAAGCACAGCGTTCTCTCATGGCAGCTCACACAAGGGCCATGACAGAGTCTTCCTGGGCACTTGGCACTCACCAGCCATGCTGTCCTGAGGGCGTTCGAGGGCTCCGGAGATGTAGCGCTCCTCAAGGAACGCGCAGGGTGTGGTTGCCCAGCACCCGGCACGCTCAGGGGTCCTCCGAGGGAATCAACCAGTGGACCTCGACGTTGCTCAGCCGGCCCACAGGTGTCTGTCTGGAGGCACTCAGTGGCCTTGGAGGGAAAATGATGCACACCCGTGGGGCCTAGGAGTCCCCGGACGTGTACTTCCTTTAAAGCAAAGCGACTACGAACTCCTGGAAAGAGCTGCATGCCTCCCTTTCTGCACGGCTACTCAGGGCCTAACCTGGAGGCGAGTTCTCACGTTGAGGTTCCCTTTAGCTCTAGAGCCTGTCATGCGGACCGCCACCGCGGCCACGGAAGCCCCTGGTTGAGAGAGAGCAAACTCACAATTTTCCCCGAAGCATTCTTCCAGGGCTCACTGGCCTGTCGGGAGCCGGGAATGTCAGGGAGCTTCAGGGCAGGCATGAATGCCGCCCTCCAAATGGGAAAGCAGGGCTAGTTCCAGCAGGCCCCCGTTTTCATGGGCACACTCAGCGTACATCCCCGTGGTTTCTAAGGCGTCCCAAGAGACACCGGTTGCCCTGTGTTTCCTTCCCTGAGTCAACTTATCGAAGTAGGGAGTCCCGCATCCAGCGAACGGTCTCAACCAAGGAACGCCGTAGCTGCTCCTCTGGGCCTGGGGCTGCCGGCGGTGCCAAAGAAGGAACAGGACTTGCATGGCAGTAAGAACCCAAGCCGCCGTCCTCTAGGAGGCACGGTGCCTTCAGTCAGGAGGTCCTGGATGGAATGCGAAGACGAGGGTTACTCTGAGCGCAGCTCCGATTGGGGCAACGCGTAAGACCTCCGCGCCATGTGGCATGTGCCAGAACGGTGTTCGTGAACGTGTGCGAGTGCTGAGGAAACCAAGCTGCTCCAAAAGAGAGGGCAGTGCGTTTCCCTACGCTCGGCGTGCGCAGAGGGGCTCTAAAGGGCTACGGGCCCGGATGTTGCTTAGCAGACCCAGGTGCGCCTGGGGTTACTCAGTGTTCCTGCCGGGAACAGGGTGCCCCGGCTAGCCTCCCAGGTGTCCAGAAAGCTGTGCTGCCGTTCAAGGTATGCAGGGCAGAGGCCACCGCCTCCTGGAAGCTGCAGCACGCCTCCGCTTCTGCACGGCAAATCAGGGCCTTACTTCCAGGCACGGGTTCACGCTGGGTGTGCCGGGAGCCACACAGCGTGCTAAGAGGCTGACTCTCTCCTCCAGCGGAGTGACTTCAGGTACGAGGGCGGGCCTCGCAGTGTTCCAAGCACAGCGTTCTCTCATGGCAGCTCACACAAGGGCCATGACAGAGTCTTCCTGGGCACTTGGCACTCACCAGCCATGCTGTCCTGAGGGCGTTCGAGGGCTCCGGAGATGTAGCGCTCCTCAAGGAACGCGCAGGGTGTGGTTGCCCAGCACCCGGCACGCTCAGGGGTCCTCCGAGGGAATCAACCAATGGACCTCGACGTTGCTCAGCCGGCCCACAGGTGTCCGTCTGGAGGCACTCAGTGACCTTGGAGGGAAAATGATGCACACCCGTGGGGCCTAGGAGTCCCCGGACGTGTACTTCCTTTAAAGCAAAGCGACTAAGAACTCCTGGAAAGAGCTGCATGCCTCCCTTTCTGCACGGCTACTCAGGGCCTAACCTGGAGGCGAGTTCTCACGTTGAGGTTCCCTTTAGCTCTAGAGCCTGTCATGCGGACCGCCACCGCGGCCACGGAAGCCCCTGGTTGAGAGAGAGCAAACTCACAATTTTCCCCGAAGCATTCTTCCAGGGCTCACTGGCCTGTCGGGAGCCGGGAATGTCAGGGAGCTTCAAGGCAGGCATGAATGCCGCCCTCCAAATGGGAAAGCAGGGCTAGTTCCAGCAGGCCCCCGTTTTCATGGGCACACTCAGCGTACATCCCCGTGGTTTCTAAGGCGTCCCAAGAGACACCGGTTGCCCTGTGTTTCCTTCCCTGAGTCAACTTATCGAAGTAGGGAGTCCCGCATCCAGCGAACGGTCTCAACCAAGGAACGCCGTAGCTGCTCCTCTGGGCCTGGGGCTGCCGGCGGTGCCAAAGAAGGAACAGGACTTGCATGGCAGTAAGAACCCAAGCCGCCGTCCTCTAGGAGGCACGGTGCCTTCAGTCAGGAGGTCCTGGATGGAATGCGAAGACGAGGGTTACTCTGAGCGCAGCTCCGATTGGGGCAACGCGTAAGACCTCCGCGCCATGTGGCATGTGCCAGAACGGTGTTCGTGAACGAGTGCGAGTGCTGAGGAAACCAAGCTGCTCCAAAAGAGAGGGCAGTGCGTTTCCCTACGCTCGGCGTGCGCAGAGGGGCTCTAAAGGGCTACGGGCCCGGATGTTGCTTAGCAGACCCAGGTGCGCCTGGGGTTACTCAGTGTTCCTGCCGGGAACAGGGTGCCCCGGCTAGCCTCCCAGGTGTCCAGAAAGCTGTGCTGCCGTTCAAGGTATGCAGGGCAGAGGCCACCGCCTCCTGGAAGCTGCAGCACGCCTCCGCTTCTGCACGGCAAATCAGGGCCTTACTTCCAGGCACGGGTTCACGCTGGGTGTGCCGGGAGCCACACAGCGTGCTAAGAGGCTGACTCTCTCCTCCAGCGGAGTGACTTCAGGTACGAGGGCGGGCCTCGCAGTGTTCCAAGCACAGCGTTCTCTCATGGCAGCTCACACAAAGGGCCATGACAGAGTCTTCCTGGGCACTTGGCACTCACCAGCCATGCTGTCCTGAGGGCGTTCGAGAGCTCCGGTGATGTAGCGCTCCTCAAGGAACGCGCAGGGTGTGGTTGCCCAGCACCCGGCACGCTCAGGGGTCCTCCGAGGGAATCAACCAATGGACCTCGACGTTGCTCAGCCGGCCCACAGGTGTCTGTCTGGAGGCACTCAGTGACCTTGGAGGGAAAATGATGCACACCCGTGGGGCCTAGGAGTCCCCGGACGTGTACTTCCTTTAAAGCAAAGCGACTAAGAACTCCTGGAAAGAGCTGCATGCCTCCCTTTCTGCACGGCTACTCAGGGCCTAACCTGGAGGCGAGTTCTCACGTTGAGGTTCCCTTTAGCTCTAGAGCCTGTCATGCGGACCGCCACCGCGGCCACGGAAGCCCCTGGTTGAGAGAGAGCAAACTCACAATTTTCCCCGAAGCATTCTTCCAGGGCTCACTGGCCTGTCGGGAGCCGGGAATGTCAGGGAGCTTCAAGGCAGGCATGAATGCCGCCCTCCAAATGGGAAAGCAGGGCTAGTTCCAGCAGGCCCCCGTTTTCATGGGCACACTCAGCGTACATCCCCGTGGTTTCTAAGGCGTCCCAAGAGACACCGGTTGCCCTGTGTTTCCTTCCCTGAGTCAACTTATCGAAGTAGGGAGTCCCGCATCCAGCGAACGGTCTCAACCAAGGAACGCCGTAGCTGCTCCTCTGGGCCTGGGGCTGCCGGCGGTGCCAAAGAAGGAACAGGACTTGCATGGCAGTAAGAACCCAAGCCGCCGTCCTCTAGGAGGCACGGTGCCTTCAGTCAGGAGGTCCTGGATGGAATGCGAAGACGAGGGTTACTCTGAGCGCAGCTCCGATTGGGGCAACGCGTAAGACCTCCGCGCCATGTGGCATGTGCCAGAACGGTGTTCGTGAACGTGTGCGAGTGCTGAGGAAACCAAGCTGCTCCAAAAGAGAGGGCAGTGCGTTTCCCTACGCTCGGCGTGCGCAGAGGGGCTCTAAAGGGCTACGGGCCCGGATGTTGCTTAGCAGACCCAGGTGCGCCTGGGGTTACTCAGTGTTCCTGCCGGGAACAGGGTGCCCCGGCTAGCCTCCCAGGTGTCCAGAAAGCTGTGCTGCCGTTCAAGGTATGCAGGGCAGAGGCCACCGCCTCCTGGAAGCTGCAGCACGCCTCCGCTTCTGCACGGCAAATCAGGGCCTTACTTCCAGGCACGGGTTCACGCTGGGTGTGCCGGGAGCCACACAGCGTGCTAAGAGGCTGACTCTCTCCTCCAGCGGAGTGACTTCAGGTACGAGGGCGGGCCTCGCAGTGTTCCAAGCACAGCGTTCTCTCATGGCAGCTCACACAAAGGGCCATGACAGAGTCTTCCTGGGCACTTGGCACTCACCAGCCATGCTGTCCTGAGGGCGTTCGAGGGCTCTGGAGATGTAGCGCTCCTCAAGGAACGCGCAGGGTGTGGTTGCCCAGCACCCGGCACGCTCAGGGGTCCTCCGAGGGAATCAACCAATGGACCTCGACGTTGCTCAGCCGGCCCACAGGTGTCTGTCTGCAGGCACTCAGTGACCTTGGAGGGAAAATGATGCACACCCGTGGGGCCTAGGAGTCCCCGGACGTGTACTTCCTTTAAAGCAAAGCGACTAAGAACTCCTGGAAAGAGCTGCATGCCTCCCTTTCTGCACGGCTACTCAGGGCCTAACCTGGAGGCGAGTTCTCACGTTGAGGTTCCCTTTAGCTCTAGAGCCTGTCATGCGGACCGCCACCGCGGCCACGGAAGCCCCTGGTTGAGAGAGAGCAAACTCACAATTTTCCCCGAAGCATTCTTCCAGGGCTCACTGGCCTGTCGGGAGCCGGGAATGTCAGGGAGCTTCAAGGCAGGCATGAATGCCGCCCTCCAAATGGGAAAGCAGGGCTAGTTCCAGCAGGCCCCCGTTTTCATGGGCACACTCAGCGTACATCCCCGTGGTTTCTAAGGCGTCCCAAGAGACACCGGTTGCCCTGTGTTTCCTTCCCTGAGTCAACTTATCGAAGTAGGGAGTCCCGCATCCAGCGAACGGTCTCAACCAAGGAACGCCGTAGCTGCTCCTCTGGGCCTGGGGCTGCCGGCGGTGCCAAAGAAGGAACAGGACTTGCATGGCAGTAAGAACCCAAGCCGCCGTCCTCTAGGAGGCACGGTGCCTTCAGTCAGGAGGTCCTGGATGGAATGCGAAGACGAGGGTTACTCTGAGCGCAGCTCCGATTGGGGCAACGCGTAAGACCTCCGCGCCATGTGGCATGTGCCAGAACGGTGTTCGTGAACGTGTGCGAGTGCTGAGGAAACCAAGCTGCTCCAAAAGAGAGGGCAGTGCGTTTCCCTACGCTCGGCGTGCGCAGAGGGGCTCTAAAGGGCTACGGGCCCGGATGTTGCTTAGCAGACCCAGGTGCGCCTGGGGTTACTCAGTGTTCCTGCCGGGAACAGGGTGCCCCGGCTAGCCTCCCAGGTGTCCAGAAAGCTGTGCTGCCGTTCAAGGTATGCAGGGCAGAGGCCACCGCCTCCTGGAAGCTGCAGCACGCCTCCGCTTCTGCACGGCAAATCAGGGCCTTACTTCCAGGCACGGGTTCACGCTGGGTGTGCCGGGAGCCACACAGCGTGCTAAGAGGCTGACTCTCTCCTCCAGCGGAGTGACTTCAGGTACGAGGGCGGGCCTCGCAGTGTTCCAAGCACAGCGTTCTCTCATGGCAGCTCACACAAAGGGCCATGACAGAGTCTTCCTGGGCACTTGGCACTCACCAGCCATGCTGTCCTGAGGGCGTTCGAGGGCTCCGGAGATGTAGCGCTCCTCAAGGAACGCGCAGGGTGTGGTTGCCCAGCACCCGGCACGCTCAGGGGTCCTCCGAGGGAATCAACCAATGGACCTCGACGTTGCTCAGCCGGCCCACAGGTGTCTGTCTGGAGGCACTCAGTGACCTTGGAGGGAAAATGATGCACACCCGTGGGGCCTAGGAGTCCCCGGACGTGTACTTCCTTTAAAGCAAAGCGACTACGAACTCCTGGAAAGAGCTGCATGCCTCCCTTTCTGCACGGCTACTCAGGGCCTAACCTGGAGGCGAGTTCTCACGTTGAGGTTCCCTTTAGCTCTAGAGCCTGTCATGCGGACCGCCACCGCGGCCACGGAAGCCCCTGGTTGAGAGAGAGCAAACTCACAATTTTCCCCGAAGCATTCTTCCAGGGCTCACTGGCCTGTCGGGAGCCGGGAATGTCAGGGAGCTTCAAGGCAGGCATGAATGCCGCCCTCCAAATGGGAAAGCAGGGCTAGTTCCAGCAGGCCCCCGTTTTCATGGGCACACTCAGCGTACATCCCCGTGGTTTCTAAGGCGTCCCAAGAGACACCGGTTGCCCTGTGTTTCCTTCCCTGAGTCAACTTATCGAAGTAGGGAGTCCCGCATCCAGCGAACGGTCTCAACCAAGGAACGCCGTAGCTGCTCCTCTGGGCCTGGGGCTGCCGGCGGTGCCAAAGAAGGAACAGGACTTGCATGGCAGTAAGAACCCAAGCCGCCGTCCTCTAGGAGGCACGGTGCCTTCAGTCAGGAGGTCCTGGATGGAATGCGAAGACGAGGGTTACTCTGAGCGCAGCTCCGATTGGGGCAACGCGTAAGACCTCCGCGCCATGTGGCATGTGCCAGAACGGTGTTCGTGAACGTGTGCGAGTGCTGAGGAAACCAAGCTGCTCCAAAAGAGAGGGCAGTGCGTTTCCCTACGCTCGGCGTGCGCAGAGGGGCTCTAAAGGGCTACGGGCCCGGATGTTGCTTAGCAGACCCAGGTGCGCCTGGGGTTACTCAGTGTTCCTGCCGGGAACAGGGTGCCCCGGCTAGCCTCCCAGGTGTCCAGAAAGCTGTGCTGCCGTTCAAGGTATGCAGGGCAGAGGCCACCGCCTCCTGGAAGCTGCAGCACGCCTCCGCTTCTGCACGGCAAATCAGGGCCTTACTTCCAGGCACGGGTTCACGCTGGGTGTGCCGGGAGCCACACAGCGTGCTAAGAGGCTGACTCTCTCCTCCAGCGGAGTGACTTCAGGTACGAGGGCGGGCCTCGCAGTGTTCCAAGCACAGCGTTCTCTCATGGCAGCTCACACAAAGGGCCATGACAGAGTCTTCCTGGGCACTTGGCACTCACCAGCCATGCTGTCCTGAGGGCGTTCGAGGGCTCCGGAGATGTAGCGCTCCTCAAGGAACGCGCAGGGTGTGGTTGCCCAGCACCCGGCACGCTCAGGGGTCCTCCGAGGGAATCAACCAATGGACCTCGACGTTGCTCAGCCGGCCCACAGGTGTCTGTCTGCAGGCACTCAGTGACCTTGGAGGGAAAATGATGCACACCCGTGGGGCCTAGGAGTCCCCGGACGTGTACTTCCTTTAAAGCAAAGCGACTAAGAACTCCTGGAAAGAGCTGCATGCCTCCCTTTCTGCACGGCTACTCAGGGCCTAACCTGGAGGCGAGTTCTCACGTTGAGGTTCCCTTTAGCTCTAGAGCCTGTCATGCGGACCGCCACCGCGGCCACGGAAGCCCCTGGTTGAGAGAGAGCAAACTCACAATTTTCCCCGAAGCATTCTTCCAGGGCTCACTGGCCTGTCGGGAGCCGGGAATGTCAGGGAGCTTCAGGGCAGGCATGAATGCCGCCCTCCAAATGGGAAAGCAGGGCTAGTTCCAGCAGGCCCCCGTTTTCATGGGCACACTCAGCGTACATCCCCGTGGTTTCTAAGGCGTCCCAAGAGACACCGGTTGCCCTGTGTTTCCTTCCCTGAGTCAACTTATCGAAGTAGGGAGTCCCGCATCCAGCGAACGGTCTCAACCAAGGAACGCCGTAGCTGCTCCTCTGGGCCTGGGGCTGCCGGCGGTGCCAAAGAAGGAACAGGACTTGCATGGCAGTAAGAACCCAAGCCGCCGTCCTCTAGGAGGCACGGTGCCTTCAGTCAGGAGGTCCTGGATGGAATGCGAAGACGAGGGTTACTCTGAGCGCAGCTCCGATTGGGGCAACGCGTAAGACCTCCGCGCCATGTGGCATGTGCCAGAACGGTGTTCGTGAACGTGTGCGAGTGCTGAGGAAACCAAGCTGTTCCAAAAGAGAGGGCAGTGCGTTTCCCTACGCTCGGCATGCGCAGAGGGGCTCTAAAGGGCTACGGGCCCGGATGTTGCTTAGCAGACCCAGGTGCGCCTGGGGTTACTCAGTGTTCCTGCCGGGAACAGGGTGCCCCGGCTAGCCTCCCAGGTGTCCAGAAAGCTGTGCTGCCGTTCAAGGTATGCAGGGCCGAGGCCACCGCCTCCTGGAAGCTGCAGCACGCCTCCGCTTCTGCACGGCAAATCAGGGCCTTACTTCCAGGCACGGGTTCACGCTGGGTGTGCCGGGAGCCACACAGCGTGCTAAGAGGCTGACTCTCTCCTCCAGCGGACTGACTTCAGGTACGAGGGCGGGCCTCGCAGTGTTCCAAGCACAGCGTTCTCTCATGGCAGCTCACACAAAGGGCCATGACAGAGTCTTCCTGGGCACTTGACACTCACCAGCCATGCTGTCCTGAGGGCGTTCGAGGGCTCTGGAGATGTAGCGCTCCTCAAGGAACGCGCAGGGTGTGGTTGCCCAGCACCCGGCACGCTCAGGGGTCCTCCGAGGGAATCAACCAATGGACCTCGACGTTGCTCAGCCGGCCCACAGGTGTCTGTCTGGAGGCACTCAGTGACCTTGGAGGGAAAATGATGCACACCCGTGGGGCCTAGGAGTCCCCGGACGTGTACTTCCTTTAAAGCAAAGCGACTAAGAACTCCTGGAAAGAGCTGCATGCCTCCCTTTCTGCACGGCTACTCAGGGCCTAACCTGGAGGCGAGTTCTCACGTTGAGGTTCCCTTTAGCTCTAGAGCCTGTCATGCGGACCGCCACCGCGGCCACGGAAGCCCCTGGTTGAGAGAGAGCAAACTCACAATTTTCCCCGAAGCATTCTTCCAGGGCTCACTGGCCTGTCGGGAGCCGGGAATGTCAGGGAGCTTCAGGGCAGGCATGAATGCCGCCCTCCAAATGGGAAAGCAGGGCTAGTTCCAGCAGGCCCCCGTTTTCATGGGCACACTCAGCGTACATCCCCGTGGTTTCTAAGGCGTCCCAAGAGACACCGGTTGCCCTGTGTTTCCTTCCCTGAGTCAACTTATCGAAGTAGGGAGTCCCGCATCCAGCGAACGGTCTCAACCAAGGAACGCCGTAGCTGCTCCTCTGGGCCTGGGGCTGCCGGCGGTGCCAAAGAAGGAACAGGACTTGCATGGCAGTAAGAACCCAAGCCGCCGTCCTCTAGGAGGCACGGTGCCTTCAGTCAGGAGGTCCTGGATGGAATGCGAAGACGAGGGTTACTCTGAGCGCAGCTCCGATTGGGGCAACGCGTAAGACCTCCGCGCCATGTGGCATGTGCCAGAACGGTGTTCGTGAACGTGTGCGAGTGCTGAGGAAACCAAGCTGCTCCAAAAGAGAGGGCAGTGCGTTTCCCTACGCTCGGCATGCGCAGAGGGGCTCTAAAGGGCTACGGGCCCGGATGTTGCTTAGCAGACCCAGGTGCGCCTGGGGTTACTCAGTGTTCCTGCCGGGAACAGGGTGCCCCGGCTAGCCTCCCAGGTGTCCAGAAAGCTGTGCTGCCGTTCAAGGTATGCAGGGCCGAGGCCACCGCCTCCTGGAAGCTGCAGCACGCCTCCGCTTCTGCACGGCAAATCAGGGCCTTACTTCCAGGCACGGGTTCACGCTGGGTGTGCCGGGAGCCACACAGCGTGCTAAGAGGCTGACTCTCTCCTCCAGCGGACTGACTTCAGGTACGAGGGCGGGCCTCGCAGTGTTCCAAGCACAGCGTTCTCTCATGGCAGCTCACACAAAGGGCCATGACAGAGTCTTCCTGGGCACTTGACACTCACCAGCCATGCTGTCCTGAGGGCGTTCGAGGGCTCTGGAGATGTAGCGCTCCTCAAGGAACGCGCAGGGTGTGGTTGCCCAGCACCCGGCACGCTCAGGGGTCCTCCGAGGGAATCAACCAATGGACCTCGACGTTGCTCAGCCGGCCCACAGGTGTCTGTCTGGAGGCACTCAGTGACCTTGGAGGGAAAATGATGCACACCCGTGGGGCCTAGGAGTCCCCGGACGTGTACTTCCTTTAAAGCAAAGCGACTACGAACTCCTGGAAAGAGCTGCATGCCTCCCTTTCTGCACGGCTACTCAGGGCCTAACCTGGAGGCGAGTTCTCACGTTGAGGTTCCCTTTAGCTCTAGAGCCTGTCATGCGGACCGCCACCGCGGCCACGGAAGCCCCTGGTTGAGAGAGAGCAAACTCACAATTTTCCCCGAAGCATTCTTCCAGGGCTCACTGGCCTGTCGGGAGCCGGGAATGTCAGGGAGCTTCAGGGCAGGCATGAATGCCGCCCTCCAAATGGGAAAGCAGGGCTAGTTCCAGCAGGCCCCCGTTTTCATGGGCACACTCAGCGTACATCCCCGTGGTTTCTAAGGCGTCCCAAGAGACACCGGTTGCCCTGTGTTTCCTTCCCTGAGTCAACTTATCGAAGTAGGGAGTCCCGCATCCAGCGAACGGTCTCAACCAAGGAACGCCGTAGCTGCTCCTCTGGGCCTGGGGCTGCCGGCGGTGCCAAAGAAGGAACAGGACTTGCATGGCAGTAAGAACCCAAGCCGCCGTCCTCTAGGAGGCACGGTGCCTTCAGTCAGGAGGTCCTGGATGGAATGCGAAGACGAGGGTTACTCTGAGCGCAGCTCCGATTGGGGCAACGCGTAAGACCTCCGCGCCATGTGGCATGTGCCAGAACGGTGTTCGTGAACGTGTGCGAGTGCTGAGGAAACCAAGCTGCTCCAAAAGAGAGGGCAGTGCGTTTCCCTACGCTCGGCGTGCGCAGAGGGGCTCTAAAGGGCTACGGGCCCGGATGTTGCTTAGCAGACCCAGGTGCGCCTGGGGTTACTCAGTGTTCCTGCCGGGAACAGGGTGCCCCGGCTAGCCTCCCAGGTGTCCAGAAAGCTGTGCTGCCGTTCAAGGTATGCAGGGCAGAGGCCACCGCCTCCTGGAAGCTGCAGCACGCCTCCGCTTCTGCACGGCAAATCAGGGCCTTACTTCCAGGCACGGGTTCACGCTGGGTGTGCCGGGAGCCACACAGCCTGCTAAGAGGCTGACTCTCTCCTCCAGCGGAGTGACTTCAGGTACGAGGGCGGGCCTCGCAGTGTTCCAAGCACAGCGTTCTCTCATGGCAGCTCACACAAAGGGCCATGACAGAGTCTTCCTGGGCACTTGGCACTCACCAGCCATGCTGTCCTGAGGGCGTTCGAGGGCTCTGGAGATGTAGCGCTCCTCAAGGAACGCGCAGGGTGTGGTTGCCCAGCACCCGGCACGCTCAGGGGTCCTCCGAGGGAATCAACCAATGGACCTCGACGTTGCTCAGCCGGCCCACAGGTGTCTGTCTGGAGGCACTCAGTGACCTTGGAGGGAAAATGATGCACACCCGTGGGGCCTAGGAGTCCCCGGACGTGTACTTCCTTTAAAGCAAAGCGACTAAGAACTCCTGGAAAGAGCTGCATGCCTCCCTTTCTGCACGGCTACTCAGGGCCTAACCTGGAGGCGAGTTCTCACGTTGAGGTTCCCTTTAGCTCTAGAGCCTGTCATGCGGACCGCCACCGCAGCCACGGAAGCCCCTGGTTGAGAGAGAGCAAACTCACAATTTTCCCCGAAGCATTCTTCCAGGGCTCACTGGCCTGTCGGGAGCCGGGAATGTCAGGGAGCTTCAGGGCAGGCATGAATGCCGCCCTCCAAATGGGAAAGCAGGGCTAGTTCCAGCAGGCCCCCGTTTTCATGGGCACACTCAGCGTACATCCCCGTGGTTTCTAAGGCGTCCCAAGAGACACCGGTTGCCCTGTGTTTCCTTCCCTGAGTCAACTTATCGAAGTAGGGAGTCCCGCATCCAGCGAACGGTCTCAACCAAGGAACGCCGTAGCTGCTCCTCTGGGCCTGGGGCTGCCGGCGGTGCCAAAGAAGGAACAGGACTTGCATGGCAGTAAGAACCCAAGCCGCCGTCCTCTAGGAGGCACGGTGCCTTCAGTCAGGAGGTCCTGGATGGAATGCGAAGACGAGGGTTACTCTGAGCGCAGCTCCGATTGGGGCAACGCGTAAGACCTCCGCGCCATGTGGCATGTGCCAGAACGGTGTTCGTGAACGTGTGCGAGTGCTGAGGAAACCAAGCTGCTCCAAAAGAGAGGGCAGTGCGTTTCCCTACGCTCGGCGTGCGCAGAGGGGCTCTAAAGGGCTACGGGCCCGGATGTTGCTTAGCAGACCCAGGTGCGCCTGGGGTTACTCAGTGTTCCTGCCGGGAACAGGGTGCCCCGGCTAGCCTCCCAGGTGTCCAGAAAGCTGTGCTGCCGTTCAAGGTATGCAGGGCAGAGGCCACCGCCTCCTGGAAGCTGCAGCACGCCTCCGCTTCTGCACGGCAAATCAGGGCCTTACTTCCAGGCACGGGTTCACGCTGGGTGTGCCGGGAGCCACACAGCCTGCTAAGAGGCTGACTCTCTCCTCCAGCGGAGTGACTTCAGGTACGAGGGCGGGCCTCGCAGTGTTCCAAGCACAGCGTTCTCTCATGGCAGCTCACACAAGGGCCATGACAGAGTCTTCCTGGGCACTTGGCACTCACCAGCCATGCTGTCCTGAGGGCGTTCGAGGGCTCCGGAGATGTAGCGCTCCTCAAGGAACGCGCACGGTGTGGTTGCCCAGCACCCGGCACGCTCAGGGGTCCTCCGAGGGAATCAACCAATGGACCTCGACGTTGCTCAGCCGGCCCACAGGTGTCTGTCTGGAGGCACTCAGTGGCCTTGGAGGGAAAATGATGCACACCCGTGGGGCCTAGGAGTCCCCGGACGTGTACTTCCTTTAAAGCAAAGCGACTACGAACTCCTGGAAAGAGCTGCATGCCTCCCTTTCTGCACGGCTACTCAGGGCCTAACCTGGAGGCGAGTTCTCACGTTGAGGTTCCCTTTAGCTCTAGAGCCTGTCATGCGGACCGCCACCGCGGCCACGGAAGCCCCTGGTTGAGAGAGAACAAACTCACAATTTTCCCCGAAGCATTCTTCCAGGGCTCACTGGCCTGTCGGGAGCCGGGAATGTCAGGGAGCTTCAAGGCAGGCATGAATGCCGCCCTCCAAATGGGAAAGCAGGGCTAGTTCCAGCAGGCCCCCGTTTTCATGGGCACACTCAGCGTACATCCCCGTGGTTTCTAAGGCGTCCCAAGAGACACCGGTTGCCCTGTGTTTCCTTCCCTGAGTCAACTTATCGAAGTAGGGAGTCCCGCATCCAGCGAACGGTCTCAACCAAGGAACGCCGTAGCTGCTCCTCTGGGCCTGGGGCTGCCGGCGGTGCCAAAGAAGGAACAGGACTTGCATGGCAGTAAGAACCCAAGCCGCCGTCCTCTAGGAGGCACGGTGCCTTCAGTCAGGAGGTCCTGGATGGAATGCGAAGACGAGGGTTACTCTGAGCGCAGCTCCGATTGGGGCAACGCGTAAGACCTCCGCGCCATGTGGCATGTGCCAGAACGGTGTTCGTGAACGTGTGCGAGTGCTGAGGAAACCAAGCTGCTCCAAAAGAGAGGGCAGTGCGTTTCCCTACGCTCGGCGTGCGCAGAGGGGCTCTAAAGGGCTACGGGCCCGGATGTTGCTTAGCAGACCCAGGTGCGCCTGGGGTTACTCAGTGTTCCTGCCGGGAACAGGGTGCCCCGGCTAGCCTCCCAGGTGTCCAGAAAGCTGTGCTGCCGTTCAAGGTATGCAGGGCAGAGGCCACCGCCTCCTGGAAGCTGCAGCACGCCTCCGCTTCTGCACGGCAAATCAGGGCCTTACTTCCAGGCACGGGTTCACGCTGGGTGTGCCGGGAGCCACACAGCGTGCTAAGAGGCTGACTCTCTCCTCCAGCGGAGTGACTTCAGGTACGAGGGCGGGCCTCGCAGTGTTCCAAGCACAGCGTTCTCTCATGGCAGCTCACACAAAGGGCCATGACAGAGTCTTCCTGGGCACTTGGCACTCACCAGCCATGCTGTCCTGAGGGCGTTCGAGGGCTCTGGAGATGTAGCGCTCCTCAAGGAACGCGCAGGGTGTGGTTGCCCAGCACCCGGCACGCTCAGGGGTCCTCCGAGGGAATCAACCAATGGACCTCGACGTTGCTCAGCCGGCCCACAGGTGTCTGTCTGGAGGCACTCAGTGACCTTGGAGGGAAAATGATGCACACCCGTGGGGCCTAGGAGTCCCCGGACGTGTACTTCCTTTAAAGCAAAGCGACTAAGAACTCCTGGAAAGAGCTGCATGCCTCCCTTTCTGCACGGCTACTCAGGGCCTAACCTGGAGGCGAGTTCTCACGTTGAGGTTCCCTTTAGCTCTAGAGCCTGTCATGCGGACCGCCACCGCGGCCACGGAAGCCCCTGGTTGAGAGAGAACAAACTCACAATTTTCCCCGAAGCATTCTTCCAGGGCTCACTGGCCTGTCGGGAGCCGGGAATGTCAGGGAGCTTCAAGGCAGGCATGAATGCCGCCCTCCAAATGGGAAAGCAGGGCTAGTTCCAGCAGGCCCCCGTTTTCATGGGCACACTCAGCGTACATCCCCGTGGTTTCTAAGGCGTCCCAAGAGACACCGGTTGCCCTGTGTTTCCTTCCCTGAGTCAACTTATCGAAGTAGGGAGTCCCGCATCCAGCGAACGGTCTCAACCAAGGAACGCCGTAGCTGCTCCTCTGGGCCTGGGGCTGCCGGCGGTGCCAAAGAAGGAACAGGACTTGCATGGCAGTAAGAACCCACGCCGCCGTCCTCTAGGAGACACGGTGCCTTCAGTCAGGAGGTCCTGGATGGAATGCGAAGACGAGGGTTACTCTGAGCGCAGCTCCGATTGGGGCAACGCGTAAGACCTCCGCGCCATGTGGCATGTGCCAGAACGGTGTTCGTGAACGTGTGCGAGTGCTGAGGAAACCAAGCTGCTCCAAAAGAGAGGGCAGTGCGTTTCCCTACGCTCGGCGTGCGCAGAGGGGCTCTAAAGGGCTACGGGCCCGGATGTTGCTTAGCAGACCCAGGTGCGCCTGGGGTTACTCAGTGTTCCTGCCGGGAACAGGGTGCCCCGGCTAGCCTCCCAGGTGTCCAGAAAGCTGTGCTGCCGTTCAAGGTATGCAGGGCAGAGGCCACCGCCTCCTGGAAGCTGCAGCACGCCTCCGCTTCTGCACGGCAAATCAGGGCCTTACTTCCAGGCACGGGTTCACGCTGGGTGTGCCGGGAGCCACACAGCGTGCTAAGAGGCTGACTCTCTCCTCCAGCGGAGTGACTTCAGGTACGAGGGCGGGCCTCGCAGTGTTCCAAGCACAGCGTTCTCTCATGGCAGCTCACACAAAGGGCCATGACAGAGTCTTCCTGGGCACTTGGCACTCACCAGCCATGCTGTCCTGAGGGCGTTCGAGGGCTCCGGAGATGTAGCGCTCCTCAAGGAACGTGCAGGGTGTGGTTGCCCAGCACCCGGCACGCTCAGGGGTCCTCCGAGGGAATCAACCAATGGACCTCGACGTTGCTCAGCCGGCCCACAGGTGTCTGTCTGCAGGCACTCAGTGACCTTGGAGGGAAAATGATGCACACCCGTGGGGCCTAGGAGTCCCCGGACGTGTACTTCCTTTAAAGCAAAGCGACTACGAACTCCTGGAAAGAGCTGCATGCCTCCCTTTCTGCACGGCTACTCAGGGCCTAACCTGGAGGCGAGTTCTCACGTTGAGGTTCCCTTTAGCTCTAGAGCCTGTCATGCGGACCGCCACCGCGGCCACGGAAGCCCCTGGTTGAGAGAGAGCAAACTCACAATTTTCCCCGAAGCATTCTTCCAGGGCTCACTGGCCTGTCGGGAGCCGGGAATGTCAGGGAGCTTCAGGGCAGGCATGAATGCCGCCCTCCAAATGGGAAAGCAGGGCTAGTTCCAGCAGGCCCCCGTTTTCATGGGCACACTCAGCGTACATCCCCGTGGTTTCTAAGGCGTCCCAAGAGACACCGGTTGCCCTGTGTTTCCTTCCCTGAGTCAACTTATCGAAGTAGGGAGTCCCGCATCCAGCGAACGGTCTCAACCAAGGAACGCCGTAGCTGCTCCTCTGGGCCTGGGGCTGCCGGCGGTGCCAAAGAAGGAACAGGACTTGCATGGCAGTAAGAACCCAAGCCGCCGTCGTCTAGGAGGCACGGTGCCTTCAGTCAGGAGGTCCTGGATGGAATGCGAAGACGAGGGTTACTCTGAGCGCAGCTCCGATTGGGGCAACGCGTAAGACCTCCGCGCCATGTGGCATGTGCCAGAACGGTGTTCGTGAACGTGTGCGAGTGCTGAGGAAACCAAGCTGCTCCAAAAGAGAGGGCAGTGCGTTTCCCTACGCTCGGCGTGCGCAGAGGGGCTCTAAAGGGCTACGGGCCCGGATGTTGCTTAGCAGACCCAGGTGCGCCTGGGGTTACTCAGTGTTCCTGCCGGGAACAGGGTGCCCCGGCTAGCCTCCCAGGTGTCCAGAAAGCTGTGCTGCCGTTCAAGGTATGCAGGGCAGAGGCCACCGCCTCCTGGAAGCTGCAGCACGCCTCCGCTTCTGCACGGCAAATCAGGGCCTTACTTCCAGGCACGGGTTCACGCTGGGTGTGCCGGGAGCCACACAGCGTGCTAAGAGGCTGACTCTCTCCTCCAGCGGAGTGACTTCAGGTACGAGGGCGGGCCTCGCAGTGTTCCAAGCACAGCGTTCTCTCATGGCAGCTCACACAAAGGGCCATGACAGAGTCTTCCTGGGCACTTGGCACTCACCAGCCATGCTGTCCTGAGGGCGTTCGAGGGCTCCGGAGATGTAGCGCTCCTCAAGGAACGTGCAGGGTGTGGTTGCCCAGCACCCGGCACGCTCAGGGGTCCTCCGAGGGAATCAACCAATGGACCTCGACGTTGCTCAGCCGGCCCACAGGTGTCTGTCTGCAGGCACTCAGTGACCTTGGAGGGAAAATGATGCACACCCGTGGGGCCTAGGAGTCCCCGGACGTGTACTTCCTTTAAAGCAAAGCGACTACGAACTCCTGGAAAGAGCTGCATGCCTCCCTTTCTGCACGGCTACTCAGGGCCTAACCTGGAGGCGAGTTCTCACGTTGAGGTTCCCTTTAGCTCTAGAGCCTGTCATGCGGACCGCCACCGCGGCCACGGAAGCCCCTGGTTGAGAGAGAGCAAACTCACAATTTTCCCCGAAGCATTCTTCCAGGGCTCACTGGCCTGTCGGGAGCCGGGAATGTCAGGGAGCTTCAGGGCAGGCATGAATGCCGCCCTCCAAATGGGAAAGCAGGGCTAGTTCCAGCAGGCCCCCGTTTTCATGGGCACACTCAGCGTACATCCCCGTGGTTTCTAAGGCGTCCCAAGAGACACCGGTTGCCCTGTGTTTCCTTCCCTGAGTCAACTTATCGAAGTAGGGAGTCCCGCATCCAGCGAACGGTCTCAACCAAGGAACGCCGTAGCTGCTCCTCTGGGCCTGGGGCTGCCGGCGGTGCCAAAGAAGGAACAGGACTTGCATGGCAGTAAGAACCCAAGCCGCCGTCGTCTAGGAGGCACGGTGCCTTCAGTCAGGAGGTCCTGGATGGAATGCGAAGACGAGGGTTACTCTGAGCGCAGCTCCGATTGGGGCAACGCGTAAGACCTCCGCGCCATGTGGCATGTGCCAGAACGGTGTTCGTGAACGTGTGCGAGTGCTGAGGAAACCAAGCTGCTCCAAAAGAGAGGGCAGTGCGTTTCCCTACGCTCGGCGTGCGCAGAGGGGCTCTAAAGGGCTACGGGCCCGGATGTTGCTTAGCAGACCCAGGTGCGCCTGGGGTTACTCAGTGTTCCTGCCGGGAACAGGGTGCCCCGGCTAGCCTCCCAGGTGTCCAGAAAGCTGTGCTGCCGTTCAAGGTATGCAGGGCAGAGGCCACCGCCTCCTGGAAGCTGCAGCACGCCTCCGCTTCTGCACGGCAAATCAGGGCCTTACTTCCAGGCACGGGTTCACGCTGGGTGTGCCGGGAGCCACACAGCATGCTAAGAGGCTGACTCTCTCCTCCAGCGGAGTGACTTCAGGTACGAGGGCGGGCCTCGCAGTGTTCCAAGCACAGCGTTCTCTCATGGCAGCTCACACAAAGGGCCATGACAGAGTCTTCCTGGGCACTTGGCACTCACCAGCCATGCTGTCCTGAGGGCGTTCGAGGGCTCCGGAGATGTAGCGCTCCTCAAGGAACGCGCAGGGTGTGGTTGCCCAGCACCCGGCACGCTCAGGGGTCCTCCGAGGGAATCAACCAGTGGACCTCGACGTTGCTCAGCCGGCCCACAGGTGTCTGTCTGGAGGCACTCAGTGGCCTTGGAGGGAAAATGATGCACACCCGTGGGGCCTAGGAGTCCCCGGACGTGTACTTCCTTTAAAGCAAAGCGACTACGAACTCCTGGAAAGAGCTGCATGCCTCCCTTTCTGCACGGCTACTCAGGGCCTAACCTGGAGGCGAGTTCTCACGTTGAGGTTCCCTTTAGCTCTAGAGCCTGTCATGCGGACCGCCACCGCGGCCACGGAAGCCCCTGGTTGAGAGAGAGCAAACTCACAATTTTCCCCGAAGCATTCTTCCAGGGCTCACTGGCCTGTCGGGAGCCGGGAATGTCAGGGAGCTTCAGGGCAGGCATGAATGCCGCCCTCCAAATGGGAAAGCAGGGCTAGTTCCAGCAGGCCCCCGTTTTCATGGGCACACTCAGCGTACATCCCCGTGGTTTCTAAGGCGTCCCAAGAGACACCGGTTGCCCTGTGTTTCCTTCCCTGAGTCAACTTATCGAAGTAGGGAGTCCCGCATCCAGCGAACGGTCTCAACCAAGGAACGCCGTAGCTGCTCCTCTGGGCCTGGGGCTGCCGGCGGTGCCAAAGAAGGAACAGGACTTGCATGGCAGTAAGAACCCAAGCCGCCGTCCTCTAGGAGGCACGGTGCCTTCAGTCAGGAGGTCCTGGATGGAATGCGAAGACGAGGGTTACTCTGAGCGCAGCTCCGATTGGGGCAACGTGTAAGACCTCCGCGCCATGTGGGATGTGCCAGAACGGTGTTCGTGAACGTGTGCGAGTGCTGAGGAAACCAAGCTGCTCCAAAAGAGAGGGCAGTGCGTTTCCCTACGCTCGGCGTGCGCAGAGGGGCTCTAAAGGGCTACGGGCCCGGATGTTGCTTAGCAGACCCAGGTGCGCCTGGGGTTACTCAGTGTTCCTGCCGGGAACAGGGTGCCCCGGCTAGCCTCCCAGGTGTCCAGAAAGCTGTGCTGCCGTTCAAGGTATGCAGGGCAGAGGCCACCGTCTCCTGGAAGCTGCAGCACGCCTCCGCTTCTGCACGGCAAATCAGGGCCTTACTTCCAGGCACGGGTTCACGCTGGGTGTGCCGGGAGCCACACAGCGTGCTAAGAGGCTGACTCTCTCCTCCAGCGGAGTGACTTCAGGTACGAGGGCGGGACTCGCAGTGTTCCAAGCACAGCGTTCTCTCATGGCAGCTCACACAAAGGGCCATGACAGAGTCTTCCTGGGCACTTGGCACTCACCAGCCATGCTGTCCTGAGGGCGTTCGAGGGCTCCGGAGATGTAGCGCTCCTCAAGGAACGCGCAGGGTGTGGTTGCCCAGCACCCGGCACGCTCAGGGGTCCTCCGAGGGAATCAACCAATGGACCTCGACGTTGCTCAGCCGGCCCACAGGTGTCTGTCTGGAGGCACTCAGTGGCCTTGGAGGGAAAATGATGCACACCCGTGGGGCCTAGGAGTCCCCGGACGTGTACTTCCTTTAAAGCAAAGCGACTAAGAACTCCTGGAAAGAGCTGCATGCCTCCCTTTCTGCACGGCTACTCAGGGCCTAACCTGGAGGCGAGTTCTCACGTTGAGGTTCCCTTTAGCTCTAGAGCCTGTCATGCGGACCGCCACCGCGGCCACGGAAGCCCCTGGTTGAGAGAGAGCAAACTCACAATTTTCCCCGAAGCATTCTTCCAGGGCTCACTGGCCTGTCGGGAGCCGGGAATGTCAGGGAGCTTCAAGGCAGGCATGAATGCCGCCCTCCAAATGGGAAAGCAGGGCTAGTTCCAGCAGGCCCCCGTTTTCATGGGCACACTCAGCGTACATCCCCGTGGTTTCTAAGGCGTCCCAAGAGACACCGGTTGCCCTGTGTTTCCTTCCCTGAGTCAACTTATCGAAGTAGGGAGTCCCGCATCCAGCGAACGGTCTCAACCAAGGAACGCCGTAGCTGCTCCTCTGGGCCTGGGGCTGCCGGCGGTGCCAAAGAAGGAACAGGACTTGCATGGCAGTAAGAACCCAAGCCGCCGTCCTCTAGGAGGCACGGTGCCTTCAGTCAGGAGGTCCTGGATGGAATGCGAAGACGAGGGTTACTCTGAGCGCAGCTCCGATTGGGGCAACGCGTAAGACCTCCGCGCCATGTGGCATGTGCCAGAACGGTGTTCGTGAACGTGTGCGAGTGCTGAGGAAACCAAGCTGCTCCAAAAGAGAGGGCAGTGCGTTTCCCTACGCTCGGCGTGCGCAGAGGGGCTCTAAAGGGCTACGGGCCCGGATGTTGCTTAGCAGACCCAGGTGCGCCTGGGGTTACTCAGTGTTCCTGCCGGGAACAGGGTGCCCCGGCTAGCCTCCCAGGTGTCCAGAAAGCTGTGCTGCCGTTCAAGGTATGCAGGGCAGAGGCCACCGCCTCCTGGAAGCTGCAGCACGCCTCCGCTTCTGCACGGCAAATCAGGGCCTTACTTCCAGGCACGGGTTCACGCTGGGTGTGCCGGGAGCCACACAGCGTGCTAAGAGGCTGACTCTCTCCTCCAGCGGAGTGACTTCAGGTACGAGGGCGGGCCTCGCAGTGTTCCAAGCACAGCGTTCTCTCATGGCAGCTCACACAAGGGCCATGACAGAGTCTTCCTGGGCACTTGGCACTCACCAGCCATGCTGTCCTGAGGGCGTTCGAGGGCTCCGGAGATGTAGCGCTCCTCAAGGAACGCGCAGGGTGTGGTTGCCCAGCACCCGGCACGCTCAGGGGTCCTCCGAGGGAATCAACCAATGGACCTCGACGTTGCTCAGCCGGCCCACAGGTGTCTGTCTGGAGGCACTCAGTGACCTTGGAGGGAAAATGATGCACACCCGTGGGGCCTAGGAGTCCCCGGACGTGTACTTCCTTTAAAGCAAAGCGACTAAGAACTCCTGGAAAGAGCTGCATGCCTCCCTTTCTGCACGGCTACTCAGGGCCTAACCTGGAGGCGAGTTCTCACGTTGAGGTTCCCTTTAGCTCTAGAGCCTGTCATGCGGACCGCCACCGCGGCCACGGAAGCCCCTGGTTGAGAGAGAGCAAACTCACAATTTTCCCCGAAGCATTCTTCCAGGGCTCACTGGCCTGTCGGGAGCCGGGAATGTCAGGGAGCTTCAGGGCAGGCATGAATGCCGCCCTCCAAATGGGAAAGCAGGGCTAGTTCCAGCAGGCCCCCGTTTTCATGGGCACACTCAGCGTACATCCCCGTGGTTTCTAAGGCGTCCCAAGAGACACCGGTTGCCCTGTGTTTCCTTCCCTGAGTCAACTTATCGAAGTAGGGAGTCCCGCATCCAGCGAACGGTCTCAACCAAGGAACGCCGTAGCTGCTCCTCTGGGCCTGGGGCTGCCGGCGGTGCCAAAGAAGGAACAGGACTTGCATGGCAGTAAGAACCCAAGCCGCCGTCCTCTAGGAGGCACGGTGCCTTCAGTCAGGAGGTCCTGGATGGAATGCGAAGACGAGGGTTACTCTGAGCGCAGCTCCGATTGGGGCAACGCGTAAGACCTCCGCGCCATGTGGCATGTGCCAGAACGGTGTTCGTGAACGTGTGCGAGTGCTGAGGAAACCAAGCTGCTCCAAAAGAGAGGGCAGTGCGTTTCCCTACGCTCGGCGTGCGCAGAGGGGCTCTAAAGGGCTACGGGCCCGGATGTTGCTTAGCAGACCCAGGTGCGCCTGGGGTTACTCAGTGTTCCTGCCGGGAACAGGGTGCCCCGGCTAGCCTCCCAGGTGTCCAGAAAGCTGTGCTGCCGTTCAAGGTATGCAGGGCAGAGGCCACCGCCTCCTGGAAGCTGCAGCACGCCTCCGCTTCTGCACGGCAAATCAGGGCCTTACTTCCAGGCACGGGTTCACGCTGGGTGTGCCGGGAGCCACACAGCGTGCTAAGAGGCTGACTCTCTCCTCCAGCGGAGTGACTTCAGGTACGAGGGCGGGCCTCGCAGTGTTCCAAGCACAGCGTTCTCTCATGGCAGCTCACACAAGGGCCATGACAGATTCTTCCTGGGCACTTGGCACTCACCAGCCATGCTGTCCTGAGGGCGTTCGAGGGCTCCGGAGATGTAGCGCTCCTCAAGGAACGCGCACGCTGTGGTTGCCCAGCACCCGGCACGCTCAAGGGTCCTCCGAGGGAATCAACCAATGGACCTCGACGTTGCTCAGCCGGCCCACAGGTGTCTGTCTGGAGGCACTCAGTGGCCTTGGAGGGAAAATGATGCACACCCGTGGGGCCTAGGAGTCCCCGGACGTGTACTTCCTTTAAAGCAAAGCGACTACGAACTCCTGGAAAGAGCTGCATGCCTCCCTTTCTGCACGGCTACTCAGGGCCTAACCTGGAGGCGAGTTCTCACGTTGAGGTTCCCTTTAGCTCTAGAGCCTGTCATGCGGACCGCCACCGCGGCCACGGAAGCCCCTGGTTGAGAGAGAGCAAACTCACAATTTTCCCCGAAGCATTCTTCCAGGGCTCACTGGCCTGTCGGGAGCCGGGAATGTCAGGGAGCTTCAGGGCAGGCATGAATGCCGCCCTCCAAATGGGAAAGCAGGGCTAGTTCCAGCAGGCCCCCGTTTTCATGGGCACACTCAGCGTACATCCCCGTGGTTTCTAAGGCGTCCCAAGAGACACCGGTTGCCCTGTGTTTCCTTCCCTGAGTCAACTTATCGAAGTAGGGAGTCCCGCATCCAGCGAACGGTCTCAACCAAGGAACGCCGTAGCTGCTCCTCTGGGCCTGGGGCTGCCGGCGGTGCCAAAGAAGGAACAGGACTTGCATGGCAGTAAGAACCCAAGCCGCCGTCCTCTAGGAGGCACGGTGCCTTCAGTCAGGAGGTCCTGGATGGAATGCGAAGACGAGGGTTACTCTGAGCGCAGCTCCGATTGGGGCAACGCGTAAGACCTCCGCGCCATGTGGCATGTGCCAGAACGGTGTTCGTGAACGTGTGCGAGTGCTGAGGAAACCAAGCTGCTCCAAAAGAGAGGGCAGTGCGTTTCCCTACGCTCGGCGTGCGCAGAGGGGCTCTAAAGGGCTACGGGCCCGGATGTTGCTTAGCAGACCCAGGTGCGCCTGGGGTTACTCAGTGTTCCTGCCGGGAACAGGGTGCCCCGGCTAGCCTCCCAGGTGTCCAGAAAGCTGTGCTGCCGTTCAAGGTATGCAGGGCAGAGGCCACCGCCTCCTGGAAGCTGCAGCACGCCTCCGCTTCTGCACGGCAAATCAGGGCCTTACTTCCAGGCACGGGTTCACGCTGGGTGTGCCGGGAGCCACACAGCGTGCTAAGAGGCTGACTCTCTCCTCCAGCGGAGTGACTTCAGGTACGAGGGCGGGCCTCGCAGTGTTCCAAGCACAGCGTTCTCTCATGGCAGCTCACACAAAGGGCCATGAGAGTCTTCCTGGGCACTTGGCACTCACCAGCCATGCTGTCCTGAGGGCGTTCGAGGGCTCCGGAGATGTAGCGCTCCTCAAGGAACGCGCACGGTGTGGTTGCCCAGCACCCGGCACGCTCAGGGGTCCTCCGAGGGAATCAACCAGTGGACCTCGACGTTGCTCAGCCGGCCCACAGGTGTCTGTCTGGAGGCACTCAGTGGCCTTGGAGGGAAAATGATGCACACCCGTGGGGCCTAGGAGTCCCCGGACGTGTACTTCCTTTAAAGCAAAGCGACTACGAACTCCTGGAAAGAGCTGCATGCCTCCCTTTCTGCACGGCTACTCAGGGCCTAACCTGGAGGCGAGTTCTCACGTTGAGGTTCCCTTTAGCTCTAGAGCCTGTCATGCGGACCGCCACCGCGGCCACGGAAGCCCCTGGTTGAGAGAGAGCAAACTCACAATTTTCCCCGAAGCATTCTTCCAGGGCTCACTGGCCTGTCGGGAGCCGGGAATGTCAGGGAGCTTCAGGGCAGGCATGAATGCCGCCCTCCAAATGGGAAAGCAGGGCTAGTTCCAGCAGGCCCCCGTTTTCATGGGCACACTCAGCGTACATCCCCGTGGTTTCTAAGGCGTCCCAAGAGACACCGGTTGCCCTGTGTTTCCTTCCCTGAGTCAACTTATCGAAGTAGGGAGTCCCGCATCCAGCGAACGGTCTCAACCAAGGAACGCCGTAGCTGCTCCTCTGGGCCTGGGGCTGCCGGCGGTGCCAAAGAAGGAACAGGACTTGCATGGCAGTAAGAACCCAAGCCGCCGTCCTCTAGGAGGCACGGTGCCTTCAGTCAGGAGGTCCTGGATGGAATGCGAAGACGAGGGTTACTCTGAGCGCAGCTCCGATTGGGGCAACGCGTAAGACCTCCGCGCCATGTGGGATGTGCCAGAACGGTGTTCGTGAACGTGTGCGAGTGCTGAGGAAACCAAGCTGCTCCAAAAGAGAGGGCAGTGCGTTTCCCTACGCTCGGCGTGCGCAGAGGGGCTCTAAAGGGCTACGGGCCCGGATGTTGCTTAGCAGACCCAGGTGCGCCTGGGGTTACTCAGTGTTCCTGCCGGGAACAGGGTGCCCCGGCTAGCCTCCCAGGTGTCCAGAAAGCTGTGCTGCCGTTCAAGGTATGCAGGGCAGAGGCCACCGCCTCCTGGAAGCTGCAGCACGCCTCCGCTTCTGCACGGCAAATCAGGGCCTTACTTCCAGGCACGGGTTCACGCTGGGTGTGCCGGGAGCCACACAGCGTGCTAAGAGGCTGACTCTCTCCTCCAGCGGAGTGACTTCAGGTACGAGGGCGGGCCTCGCAGTGTTCCAAGCACAGCGTTCTCTCATGGCAGCTCACACAAAGGGCCATGACAGAGTCTTCCTGGGCACTTGGCACTCACCAGCCATGCTGTCCTGAGGGCGTTCGAGGGCTCCGGAGATGTAGCGCTCCTCAAGGAACGCGCACGGTGTGGTTGCCCAGCACCCCGCACGCTCAGGGGTCCTCCGAGGGAATCAACCAGTGGACCTCGACGTTGCTCAGCCGGCCCACAGGTGTCTGTCTGGAGGCACTCAGTGGCCTTGGAGGGAAAATGATGCACACCCGTGGGGCCTAGGAGTCCCCGGACGTGTACTTCCTTTAAAGCAAAGCGACTACGAACTCCTGGAAAGAGCTGCATGCCTCCCTTTCTGCACGGCTACTCAGGGCCTAACCTGGAGGCGAGTTCTCACGTTGAGGTTCCCTTTAGCTCTAGAGCCTGTCATGCGGACCGCCACCGCGGCCACGGAAGCCCCTGGTTGAGAGAGAGCAAACTCACAATTTTCCCCGAAGCATTCTTCCAGGGCTCACTGGCCTGTCGGGAGCCGGGAATGTCAGGGAGCTTCAGGGCAGGCATGAATGCCGCCCTCCAAATGGGAAAGCAGGGCTAGTTCCAGCAGGCCCCCGTTTTCATGGGCACACTCAGCGTACATCCCCGTGGTTTCTAAGGCGTCCCAAGAGACACCGGTTGCCCTGTGTTTCCTTCCCTGAGTCAACTTATCGAAGTAGGGAGTCCCGCATCCAGCGAACGGTCTCAACCAAGGAACGCCGTAGCTGCTCCTCTGGGCCTGGGGCTGCCGGCGGTGCCAAAGAAGGAACAGGACTTGCATGGCAGTAAGAACCCAAGCCGCCGTCCTCTAGGAGGCACGGTGCCTTCAGTCAGGAGGTCCTGGATGGAATGCGAAGACGAGGGTTACTCTGAGCGCAGCTCCGATTGGGGCAACGTGTAAGACCTCCGCGCCATGTGGGATGTGCCAGAACGGTGTTCGTGAACGTGTGCGAGTGCTGAGGAAACCAAGCTGCTCCAAAAGAGAGGGCAGTGCGTTTCCCTACGCTCGGCGTGCGCAGAGGGGCTCTAAAGGGCTACGGGCCCGGATGTTGCTTAGCAGACCCAGGTGCGCCTGGGGTTACTCAGTGTTCCTGCCGGGAACAGGGTGCCCCGGCTAGCCTCCCAGGTGTCCAGAAAGCTGTGCTGCCGTTCAAGGTATGCAGGGCAGAGGCCACCGTCTCCTGGAAGCTGCAGCACGCCTCCGCTTCTGCACGGCAAATCAGGGCCTTACTTCCAGGCACGGGTTCACGCTGGGTGTGCCGGGAGCCACACAGCGTGCTAAGAGGCTGACTCTCTCCTCCAGCGGAGTGACTTCAGGTACGAGGGCGGGACTCGCAGTGTTCCAAGCACAGCGTTCTCTCATGGCAGCTCACACAAAGGGCCATGACAGAGTCTTCCTGGGCACTTGGCACTCACCAGCCATGCTGTCCTGAGGGCGTTCGAGGGCTCCGGAGATGTAGCGCTCCTCAAGGAACGCGCAGGGTGTGGTTGCCCAGCACCCGGCACGCTCAGGGGTCCTCCGAGGGAATCAACCAATGGACCTCGACGTTGCTCAGCCGGCCCACAGGTGTCTGTCTGGAGGCACTCAGTGGCCTTGGAGGGAAAATGATGCACACCCGTGGGGCCTAGGAGTCCCCGGACGTGTACTTCCTTTAAAGCAAAGCGACTAAGAACTCCTGGAAAGAGCTGCATGCCTCCCTTTCTGCACGGCTACTCAGGGCCTAACCTGGAGGCGAGTTCTCACGTTGAGGTTCCCTTTAGCTCTAGAGCCTGTCATGCGGACCGCCACCGCGGCCACGGAAGCCCCTGGTTGAGAGAGAGCAAACTCACAATTTTCCCCGAAGCATTCTTCCAGGGCTCACTGGCCTGTCGGGAGCCGGGAATGTCAGGGAGCTTCAAGGCAGGCATGAATGCCGCCCTCCAAATGGGAAAGCAGGGCTAGTTCCAGCAGGCCCCCGTTTTCATGGGCACACTCAGCGTACATCCCCGTGGTTTCTAAGGCGTCCCAAGAGACACCGGTTGCCCTGTGTTTCCTTCCCTGAGTCAACTTATCGAAGTAGGGAGTCCCGCATCCAGCGAACGGTCTCAACCAAGGAACGCCGTAGCTGCTCCTCTGGGCCTGGGGCTGCCGGCGGTGCCAAAGAAGGAACAGGACTTGCATGGCAGTAAGAACCCAAGCCGCCGTCCTCTAGGAGGCACGGTGCCTTCAGTCAGGAGGTCCTGGATGGAATGCGAAGACGAGGGTTACTCTGAGCGCAGCTCCGATTGGGGCAACGCGTAAGACCTCCGCGCCATGTGGCATGTGCCAGAACGGTGTTCGTGAACGTGTGCGAGTGCTGAGGAAACCAAGCTGCTCCAAAAGAGAGGGCAGTGCGTTTCCCTACGCTCGGCGTGCGCAGAGGGGCTCTAAAGGGCTACGGGCCCGGATGTTGCTTAGCAGACCCAGGTGCGCCTGGGGTTACTCAGTGTTCCTGCCGGGAACAGGGTGCCCCGGCTAGCCTCCCAGGTGTCCAGAAAGCTGTGCTGCCGTTCAAGGTATGCAGGGCAGAGGCCACCGCCTCCTGGAAGCTGCAGCACGCCTCCGCTTCTGCACGGCAAATCAGGGCCTTACTTCCAGGCACGGGTTCACGCTGGGTGTGCCGGGAGCCACACAGCGTGCTAAGAGGCTGACTCTCTCCTCCAGCGGAGTGACTTCAGGTACGAGGGCGGGCCTCGCAGTGTTCCAAGCACAGCGTTCTCTCATGGCAGCTCACACAAGGGCCATGACAGAGTCTTCCTGGGCACTTGGCACTCACCAGCCATGCTGTCCTGAGGGCGTTCGAGGGCTCCGGAGATGTAGCGCTCCTCAAGGAACGCGCAGGGTGTGGTTGCCCAGCACCCGGCACGCTCAGGGGTCCTCCGAGGGAATCAACCAATGGACCTCGACGTTGCTCAGCCGGCCCACAGGTGTCTGTCTGGAGGCACTCAGTGACCTTGGAGGGAAAATGATGCACACCCGTGGGGCCTAGGAGTCCCCGGACGTGTACTTCCTTTAAAGCAAAGCGACTAAGAACTCCTGGAAAGAGCTGCATGCCTCCCTTTCTGCACGGCTACTCAGGGCCTAACCTGGAGGCGAGTTCTCACGTTGAGGTTCCCTTTAGCTCTAGAGCCTGTCATGCGGACCGCCACCGCGGCCACGGAAGCCCCTGGTTGAGAGAGAGCAAACTCACAATTTTCCCCGAAGCATTCTTCCAGGGCTCACTGGCCTGTCGGGAGCCGGGAATGTCAGGGAGCTTCAGGGCAGGCATGAATGCCGCCCTCCAAATGGGAAAGCAGGGCTAGTTCCAGCAGGCCCCCGTTTTCATGGGCACACTCAGCGTACATCCCCGTGGTTTCTAAGGCGTCCCAAGAGACACCGGTTGCCCTGTGTTTCCTTCCCTGAGTCAACTTATCGAAGTAGGGAGTCCCGCATCCAGCGAACGGTCTCAACCAAGGAACGCCGTAGCTGCTCCTCTGGGCCTGGGGCTGCCGGCGGTGCCAAAGAAGGAACAGGACTTGCATGGCAGTAAGAACCCAAGCCGCCGTCCTCTAGGAGGCACGGTGCCTTCAGTCAGGAGGTCCTGGATGGAATGCGAAGACGAGGGTTACTCTGAGCGCAGCTCCGATTGGGGCAACGCGTAAGACCTCCGCGCCATGTGGCATGTGCCAGAACGGTGTTCGTGAACGTGTGCGAGTGCTGAGGAAACCAAGCTGCTCCAAAAGAGAGGGCAGTGCGTTTCCCTACGCTCGGCGTGCGCAGAGGGGCTCTAAAGGGCTACGGGCCCGGATGTTGCTTAGCAGACCCAGGTGCGCCTGGGGTTACTCAGTGTTCCTGCCGGGAACAGGGTGCCCCGGCTAGCCTCCCAGGTGTCCAGAAAGCTGTGCTGCCGTTCAAGGTATGCAGGGCAGAGGCCACCGCCTCCTGGAAGCTGCAGCACGCCTCCGCTTCTGCACGGCAAATCAGGGCCTTACTTCCAGGCACGGGTTCACGCTGGGTGTGCCGGGAGCCACACAGCGTGCTAAGAGGCTGACTCTCTCCTCCAGCGGAGTGACTTCAGGTACGAGGGCGGGCCTCGCAGTGTTCCAAGCACAGCGTTCTCTCATGGCAGCTCACACAAGGGCCATGACAGAGTCTTCCTGGGCACTTGGCACTCACCAGCCATGCTGTCCTGAGGGCGTTCGAGGGCTCCGGAGATGTAGCGCTCCTCAAGGAACGCGCAGGGTGTGGTTGCCCAGCACCCGGCACGCTCAGGGGTCCTCCGAGGGAATCAACCAATGGACCTCGACGTTGCTCAGCCGGCCCACAGGTGTCTGTCTGGAGGCACTCAGTGGCCTTGGAGGGAAAATGATGCACACCCGTGGGGCCTAGGAGTCCCCGGACGTGTACTTCCTTTAAAGCAAAGCGACTACGAACTCCTGGAAAGAGCTGCATGCCTCCCTTTCTGCACGGCTACTCAGGGCCTAACCTGGAGGCGAGTTCTCACGTTGAGGTTCCCTTTAGCTCTAGAGCCTGTCATGCGGACCGCCACCGCGGCCACGGAAGCCCCTGGTTGAGAGAGAGCAAACTCACAATTTTCCCCGAAGCATTCTTCCAGGGCTCACTGGCCTGTCGGGAGCCGGGAATGTCAGGGAGCTTCAGGGCAGGCATGAATGCCGCCCTCCAAATGGGAAAGCAGGGCTAGTTCCAGCAGGCCCCCGTTTTCATGGGCACACTCAGCGTACATCCCCGTGGTTTCTAAGGCGTCCCAAGAGACACCGGTTGCCCTGTGTTTCCTTCCCTGAGTCAACTTATCGAAGTAGGGAGTCCCGCATCCAGCGAACGGTCTCAACCAAGGAACGCCGTAGCTGCTCCTCTGGGCCTGGGGCTGCCGGCGGTGCCAAAGAAGGAACAGGACTTGCATGGCAGTAAGAACCCAAGCCGCCGTCCTCTAGGAGGCACGGTGCCTTCAGTCAGGAGGTCCTGGATGGAATGCGAAGACGAGGGTTACTCTGAGCGCAGCTCCGATTGGGGCAACGCGTAAGACCTCCGCGCCATGTGGCATGTGCCAGAACGGTGTTCGTGAACGTGTGCGAGTGCTGAGGAAACCAAGCTGCTCCAAAAGAGAGGGCAGTGCGTTTCCCTACGCTCGGCGTGCGCAGAGGGGCTCTAAAGGGCTACGGGCCCGGATGTTGCTTAGCAGACCCAGGTGCGCCTGGGGTTACTCAGTGTTCCTGCCGGGAACAGGGTGCCCCGGCTAGCCTCCCAGGTGTCCAGAAAGCTGTGCTGCCGTTCAAGGTATGCAGGGCAGAGGCCACCGCCTCCTGGAAGCTGCAGCACGCCTCCGCTTCTGCACGGCAAATCAGGGCCTTACTTCCAGGCACGGGTTCACGCTGGGTGTGCCGGGAGCCACACAGCGTGCTAAGAGGCTGACTCTCTCCTCCAGCGGAGTGACTTCAGGTACGAGGGCGGGCCTCGCAGTGTTCCAAGCACAGCGTTCTCTCATGGCAGCTCACACAAAGGGCCATGAGAGTCTTCCTGGGCACTTGGCACTCACCAGCCATGCTGTCCTGAGGGCGTTCGAGGGCTCCGGAGATGTAGCGCTCCTCAAGGAACGCGCACGGTGTGGTTGCCCAGCACCCGGCACGCTCAGGGGTCCTCCGAGGGAATCAACCAGTGGACCTCGACGTTGCTCAGCCGGCCCACAGGTGTCTGTCTGGAGGCACTCAGTGGCCTTGGAGGGAAAATGATGCACACCCGTGGGGCCTAGGAGTCCCCGGACGTGTACTTCCTTTAAAGCAAAGCGACTACGAACTCCTGGAAAGAGCTGCATGCCTCCCTTTCTGCACGGCTACTCAGGGCCTAACCTGGAGGCGAGTTCTCACGTTGAGGTTCCCTTTAGCTCTAGAGCCTGTCATGCGGACCGCCACCGCGGCCACGGAAGCCCCTGGTTGAGAGAGAGCAAACTCACAATTTTCCCCGAAGCATTCTTCCAGGGCTCACTGGCCTGTCGGGAGCCGGGAATGTCAGGGAGCTTCAGGGCAGGCATGAATGCCGCCCTCCAAATGGGAAAGCAGGGCTAGTTCCAGCAGGCCCCCGTTTTCATGGGCACACTCAGCGTACATCCCCGTGGTTTCTAAGGCGTCCCAAGAGACACCGGTTGCCCTGTGTTTCCTTCCCTGAGTCAACTTATCGAAGTAGGGAGTCCCGCATCCAGCGAACGGTCTCAACCAAGGAACGCCGTAGCTGCTCCTCTGGGCCTGGGGCTGCCGGCGGTGCCAAAGAAGGAACAGGACTTGCATGGCAGTAAGAACCCAAGCCGCCGTCCTCTAGGAGGCACGGTGCCTTCAGTCAGGAGGTCCTGGATGGAATGCGAAGACGAGGGTTACTCTGAGCGCAGCTCCGATTGGGGCAACGCGTAAGACCTCCGCGCCATGTGGGATGTGCCAGAACGGTGTTCGTGAACGTGTGCGAGTGCTGAGGAAACCAAGCTGCTCCAAAAGAGAGGGCAGTGCGTTTCCCTACGCTCGGCGTGCGCAGAGGGGCTCTAAAGGGCTACGGGCCCGGATGTTGCTTAGCAGACCCAGGTGCGCCTGGGGTTACTCAGTGTTCCTGCCGGGAACAGGGTGCCCCGGCTAGCCTCCCAGGTGTCCAGAAAGCTGTGCTGCCGTTCAAGGTATGCAGGGCAGAGGCCACCGCCTCCTGGAAGCTGCAGCACGCCTCCGCTTCTGCACGGCAAATCAGGGCCTTACTTCCAGGCACGGGTTCACGCTGGGTGTGCCGGGAGCCACACAGCGTGCTAAGAGGCTGACTCTCTCCTCCAGCGGAGTGACTTCAGGTACGAGGGCGGGCCTCGCAGTGTTCCAAGCACAGCGTTCTCTCATGGCAGCTCACACAAAGGGCCATGACAGAGTCTTCCTGGGCACTTGGCACTCACCAGCCATGCTGTCCTGAGGGCGCTCGAGGGCTCCGGAGATGTAGCGCTCCTCAAGGAACGCGCACGGTGTGGTTGCCCAGCACCCCGCACGCTCAGGGGTCCTCCGAGGGAATCAACCAATGGACCTCGACGTTGCTCAGCCGGCCCACAGGTGTCTGTCTGGAGGCACTCAGTGGCCTTGGAGGGAAAATGATGCACACCCGTGGGGCCTAGGAGTCCCCGGACGTGTACTTCCTTTAAAGCAAAGCGACTACGAACTCCTGGAAAGAGCTGCATGCCTCCCTTTCTGCACGGCTACTCAGGGCCTAACCTGGAGGCGAGTTCTCACGTTGAGGTTCCCTTTAGCTCTAGAGCCTGTCATGCGGACCGCCACCGCGGCCACGGAAGCCCCTGGTTGAGAGAGAGCAAACTCACAATTTTCCCCGAAGCATTCTTCCAGGGCTCACTGGCCTGTCGGGAGCCGGGAATGTCAGGGAGCTTCAGGGCAGGCATGAATGCCGCCCTCCAAATGGGAAAGCAGAGCTAGTTCCAGCAGGCCCCCGTTTTCATGGGCACACTCAGCGTACATCCCCGTGGTTTCTAAGGCGTCCCAAGAGACACCGGTTGCCCTGTGTTTCCTTCCCTGAGTCAACTTATCGAAGTAGGGAGTCCCGCATCCAGCGAACGGTCTCAACCAAGGAACGCCGTAGCTGCTCCTCTGGGCCTGGGGCTGCCGGCGGTGCCAAAGAAGGAACAGGACTTGCATGGCAGTAAGAACCCAAGCCGCCGTCGTCTAGGAGGCACGGTGCCTTCAGTCAGGAGGTCCTGGATGGAATGCGAAGACGAGGGTTACTCTGAGCGCAGCTCCGATTGGGGCAACGCGTAAGACCTCCGCGCCATGTGGCATGTGCCAGAACGGTGTTCGTGAACGTGTGCGAGTGCTGAGGAAACCAAGCTGCTCCAAAAGAGAGGGCAGTGCGTTTCCCTACGCTCGGCGTGCGCAGAGGGGCTCTAAAGGGCTACGGGCCCGGATGTTGCTTAGCAGACCCAGGTGCGCCTGGGGTTACTCAGTGTTCCTGCCGGGAACAGGGTGCCCCGGCTAGCCTCCCAGGTGTCCAGAAAGCTGTGCTGCCGTTCAAGGTATGCAGGGCAGAGGCCACCGCCTCCTGGAAGCTGCAGCACGCCTCCGCTTCTGCACGGCAAATCAGGGCCTTACTTCCAGGCACGGGTTCACGCTGGGTGTGCCGGGAGCCACACAGCGTGCTAAGAGGCTGACTCTCTCCTCCAGCGGAGTGACTTCAGGTACGAGGGCGGGCCTCGCAGTGTTCCAAGCACAGCGTTCTCTCATGGCAGCTCACACAAAGGGCCATGACAGAGTCTTCCTGGGCACTTGGCACTCACCAGCCATGCTGTCCTGAGGGCGTTCGAGGGCTCCGGAGATGTAGCGCTCCTCAAGGAACGCGCAGGGTGTGGTTGCCCAGCACCCGGCACGCTCAGGGGTCCTCCGAGGGAATCAACCAGTGGACCTCGACGTTGCTCAGCCGGCCCACAGGTGTCTGTCTGGAGGCACTCAGTGACCTTGGAGGGAAAATGATGCACACCCGTGGGGCCTAGGAGTCCCCGGACGTGTACTTCCTTTAAAGCAAAGCGACTAAGAACTCCTGGAAAGAGCTGCATGCCTCCCTTTCTGCACGGCTACTCAGGGCCTAACCTGGAGGCGAGTTCTCACGTTGAGGTTCCCTTTAGCTCTAGAGCCTGTCATGCGGACCGCCACCGCGGCCACGGAAGCCCCTGGTTGAGAGAGAGCAAACTCACAATTTTCCCCGAAGCATTCTTCCAGGGCTCACTGGCCTGTCGGGAGCCGGGAATGTCAGGGAGCTTCAAGGCAGGCATGAATGCCGCCCTCCAAATGGGAAAGCAGGGCTAGTTCCAGCAGGCCCCCGTTTTCATGGGCACACTCAGCGTACATCCCCGTGGTTTCTAAGGCGTCCCAAGAGACACCGGTTGCCCTGTGTTTCCTTCCCTGAGTCAACTTATCGAAGTAGGGAGTCCCGCATCCAGCGAACGGTCTCAACCAAGGAACGCCGTAGCTGCTCCTCTGGGCCTGGGGCTGCCGGCGGTGCCAAAGAAGGAACAGGACTTGCATGGCAGTAAGAACCCAAGCCGCCGTCCTCTAGGAGACACGGTGCCTTCAGTCAGGAGGTCCTGGATGGAATGCGAAGACGAGGGTTACTCTGAGCGCAGCTCCGATTGGGGCAACGCGTAAGACCTCCGCGCCATGTGGCATGTGCCAGAACGGTGTTCGTGAACGTGTGCGAGTGCTGAGGAAACCAAGCTGCTCCAAAAGAGAGGGCAGTGCGTTTCCCTACGCTCGGCGTGCGCAGAGGGGCTCTAAAGGGCTACGGGCCCGGATGTTGCTTAGCAGACCCAGGTGCGCCTGGGGTTACTCAGTGTTCCTGCCGGGAACAGGGTGCCCCGGCTAGCCTCCCAGGTGTCCAGAAAGCTGTGCTGCCGTTCAAGGTATGCAGGGCAGAGGCCACCGCCTCCTGGAAGCTGCAGCACGCCTCCGCTTCTGCACGGCAAATCAGGGCCTTACTTCCAGGCACGGGTTCACGCTGGGTGTGCCGGGAGCCACACAGCGTGCTAAGAGGCTGACTCTCTCCTCCAGCGGAGTGACTTCAGGTACGAGGGCGGGCCTCGCAGTGTTCCAAGCACAGCGTTCTCTCATGGCAGCTCACACAAGGGCCATGACAGAGTCTTCCTGGGCACTTGGCACTCACCAGCCATGCTGTCCTGAGGGCGTTCGAGGGCTCCGGAGATGTAGCGCTCCTCAAGGAACGCGCAGGGTGTGGTTGCCCAGCACCCGGCACGCTCAGGGGTCCTCCGAGGGAATCAACCAATGGACCTCGACGTTGCTCAGCCGGCCCACAGGTGTCTGTCTGGAGGCACTCAGTGACCTTGGAGGGAAAATGATGCACACCCGTGGGGCCTAGGAGTCCCCGGACGTGTACTTCCTTTAAAGCAAAGCGACTAAGAACTCCTGGAAAGAGCTGCATGCCTCCCTTTCTGCACGGCTACTCAGGGCCTAACCTGGAGGCGAGTTCTCACGTTGAGGTTCCCTTTAGCTCTAGAGCCTGTCATGCGGACTGCCACCGCGGCCACGGAAGCCCCTGGTTGAGAGAGAGCAAACTCACAATTTTCCCCGAAGCATTCTTCCAGGGCTCACTGGCCTGTCGGGAGCCGGGAATGTCAGGGAGCTTCAGGGCAGGCATGAATGCCGCCCTCCAAATGGGAAAGCAGGGCTAGTTCCAGCAGGCCCCCGTTTTCATGGGCACACTCAGCGTACATCCCCGTGGTTTCTAAGGCGTCCCAAGAGACACCGGTTGCCCTGTGTTTCCTTCCCTGAGTCAACTTATCGAAGTAGGGAGTCCCGCATCCAGCGAACGGTCTCAACCAAGGAACGCCGTAGCTGCTCCTCTGGGCCTGGGGCTGCCGGCGGTGCCAAAGAAGGAACAGGACTTGCATGGCAGTAAGAACCCAAGCCGCCGTCCTCTAGGAGGCACGGTGCCTTCAGTCAGGAGGTCCTGGATGGAATGCGAAGACGAGGGTTACTCTGAGCGCAGCTCCGATTGGGGCAACGCGTAAGACCTCCGCGCCATGTGGCATGTGCCAGAACGGTGTTCGTGAACGTGTGCGAGTGCTGAGGAAACCAAGCTGCTCCAAAAGAGAGGGCAGTGCGTTTCCCTATGCTCGGCGTGCGCAGAGGGGCTCTAAAGGGCTACGGGCCCGGATGTTGCTTAGCAGACCCAGGTGCGCCTGGGGTTACTCAGTGTTCCTGCCAGGAACAGGGTGCCCCGGCTAGCCTCCCAGGTGTCCAGAAAGCTGTGCTGCCGTTCAAGGTATGCAGGGCAGAGGCCACCGCCTCCTGGAAGCTGCAGCACGCCTCCGCTTCTGCACGGCAAATCAGGGCCTTACTTCCAGGCACGGGTTCACGCTGGGTGTGCCGGGAGCCACACAGCCTGCTAAGAGGCTGACTCTCTCCTCCAGCGGAGTGACTTCAGGTACGAGGGCGGGCCTCGCAGTGTTCCAAGCACAGCGTTCTCTCATGGCAGCTCACACAAGGGCCATGACAGAGTCTTCCTGGGCACTTGGCACTCACCAGCCATGCTGTCCTGAGGGCGTTCGAGGGCTCCGGAGATGTAGCGCTCCTCAAGGAACGCGCACGGTGTGGTTGCCCAGCACCCGGCACGCTCAGGGGTCCTCCGAGGGAATCAACCAATGGACCTCGACGTTGCTCAGCTGGCCCACAGGTGTCTGTCTGGAGGCACTCAGTGGCCTTGGAGGGAAAATGATGCACACCCGTGGGGCCTAGGAGTCCCCGGACGTGTACTTCCTTTAAAGCAAAGCGACTACGAACTCCTGGAAAGAGCTGCATGCCTCCCTTTCTGCACGGCTACTCAGGGCCTAACCTGGAGGCGAGTTCTCACGTTGAGGTTCCCTTTAGCTCTAGAGCCTGTCATGCGGACCGCCACCGCGGCCACAGAAGCCCCTGGTTGAGAGAGAGCAAACTCACAATTTTCCCCGAAGCATTCTTCCAGGGCTCACTGGCCTGTCGGGAGCCGGGAATGTCAGGGAGCTTCAAGGCAGGCATGAATGCCGCCCTCCAAATGGGAAAGCAGGGCTAGTTCCAGCAGGCCCCCGTTTTCATGGGCACACTCAGCGTACATCCCCGTGGTTTCTAAGGCGTCCCAAGAGACACCGGTTGCCCTGTGTTTCCTTCCCTGAGTCAACTTATCGAAGTAGGGAGTCCCGCATCCAGCGAACGGTCTCAACCAAGGAACGCCGTAGCTGCTCCTCTGGGCCTGGGGCTGCCGGCGGTGCCAAAGAAGGAACAGGACTTGCATGGCAGTAAGAACCCAAGCCGCCGTCCTCTAGGAGACACGGTGCCTTCAGTCAGGAGGTCCTGGATGGAATGCGAAGACGAGGGTTACTCTGAGCGCAGCTCCGATTGGGGCAACGCGTAAGACCTCCGCGCCATGTGGCATGTGCCAGAACGGTGTTCGTGAACGTGTGCGAGTGCTGAGGAAACCAAGCTGCTCCAAAAGAGAGGGCAGTGCGTTTCCCTACGCTCGGCGTGCGCAGAGGGGCTCTAAAGGGCTACGGGCCCGGATGTTGCTTAGCAGACCCAGGTGCGCCTGGGGTTACTCAGTGTTCCTGCCGGGAACAGGGTGCCCCGGCTAGCCTCCCAGGTGTCCAGAAAGCTGTGCTGCCGTTCAAGGTATGCAGGGCAGAGGCCACCGCCTCCTGGAAGCTGCAGCACGCCTCCGCTTCTGCACGGCAAATCAGGGCCTTACTTCCAGGCACGGGTTCACGCTGGGTGTGCCGGGAGCCACACAGCGTGCTAAGAGGCTGACTCTCTCCTCCAGCGGAGTGACTTCAGGTACGAGGGCGGGCCTCGCAGTGTTCCAAGCACAGCGTTCTCTCATGGCAGCTCACACAAGGGCCATGACAGAGTCTTCCTGGGCACTTGGCACTCACCAGCCATGCTGTCCTGAGGGCGTTCGAGGGCTCCGGAGATGTAGCGCTCCTCAAGGAACGCGCAGGGTGTGGTTGCCCAGCACCCGGCACGCTCAGGGGTCCTCCGAGGGAATCAACCAATGGACCTCGACGTTGCTCAGCCGGCCCACAGGTGTCTGTCTGGAGGCACTCAGTGACCTTGGAGGGAAAATGATGCACACCCGTGGGGCCTAGGAGTCCCCGGACGTGTACTTCCTTTAAAGCAAAGCGACTAAGAACTCCTGGAAAGAGCTGCATGCCTCCCTTTCTGCACGGCTACTCAGGGCCTAACCTGGAGGCGAGTTCTCACGTTGAGGTTCCCTTTAGCTCTAGAGCCTGTCATGCGGACCGCCACCGCGGCCACGGAAGCCCCTGGTTGAGAGAGAGCAAACTCACAATTTTCCCCGAAGCATTCTTCCAGGGCTCACTGGCCTGTCGGGAGCCGGGAATGTCAGGGAGCTTCAGGGCAGGCATGAATGCCGCCCTCCAAATGGGAAAGCAGGGCTAGTTCCAGCAGGCCCCCGTTTTCATGGGCACACTCAGCGTACATCCCCGTGGTTTCTAAGGCGTCCCAAGAGACACCGGTTGCCCTGTGTTTCCTTCCCTGAGTCAACTTATCGAAGTAGGGAGTCCCGCATCCAGCGAACGGTCTCAACCAAGGAACGCCGTAGCTGCTCCTCTGGGCCTGGGGCTGCCGGCGGTGCCAAAGAAGGAACAGGACTTGCATGGCAGTAAGAACCCAAGCCGCCGTCCTCTAGGAGGCACGGTGCCTTCAGTCAGGAGGTCCTGGATGGAATGCGAAGACGAGGGTTACTCTGAGCGCAGCTCCGATTGGGGCAACGCGTAAGACCTCCGCGCCATGTGGCATGTGCCAGAACGGTGTTCGTGAACGTGTGCAAGTGCTGAGGAAACCAAGCTGCTCCAAAAGAGAGGGCAGTGCGTTTCCCTATGCTCGGCGTGCGCAGAGGGGCTCTAAAGGGCTACGGGCCCGGATGTTGCTTAGCAGACCCAGGTGCGCCTGGGGTTACTCAGTGTTCCTGCCAGGAACAGGGTGCCCCGGCTAGCCTCCCAGGTGTCCAGAAAGCTGTGCTGCCGTTCAAGGTATGCAGGGCAGAGGCCACCGCCTCCTGGAAGCTGCAGCACGCCTCCGCTTCTGCACGGCAAATCAGGGCCTTACTTCCAGGCACGGGTTCACGCTGGGTGTGCCGGGAGCCACACAGCCTGCTAAGAGGCTGACTCTCTCCTCCAGCGGAGTGACTTCAGGTACGAGGGCGGGCCTCGCAGTGTTCCAAGCACAGCGTTCTCTCATGGCAGCTCACACAAGGGCCATGACAGAGTCTTCCTGGGCACTTGGCACTCACCAGCCATGCTGTCCTGAGGGCGTTCGAGGGCTCCGGAGATGTAGCGCTCCTCAAGGAACGCGCACGGTGTGGTTGCCCAGCACCCGGCACGCTCAGGGGTCCTCCGAGGGAATCAACCAATGGACCTCGACGTTGCTCAGCTGGCCCACAGGTGTCTGTCTGGAGGCACTCAGTGGCCTTGGAGGGAAAATGATGCACACCCGTGGGGCCTAGGAGTCCCCGGACGTGTACTTCCTTTAAAGCAAAGCGACTACGAACTCCTGGAAAGAGCTGCATGCCTCCCTTTCTGCACGGCTACTCAGGGCCTAACCTGGAGGCGAGTTCTCACGTTGAGGTTCCCTTTAGCTCTAGAGCCTGTCATGCGGACCGCCACCGCGGCCACGGAAGCCCCTGGTTGAGAGAGAGCAAACTCACAATTTTCCCCGAAGCATTCTTCCAGGGCTCACTGGCCTGTCGGGAGCCGGGAATGTCAGGGAGCTTCAGGGCAGGCATGAATGCCGCCCTCCAAATGGGAAAGCAGGGCTAGTTCCAGCAGGCCCCCGTTTTCATGGGCACACTCAGCGTACATCCCCGTGGTTTCTAAGGCGTCCCAAGAGACACCGGTTGCCCTGTGTTTCCTTCCCTGAGTCAACTTATCGAAGTAGGGAGTCCCGCATCCAGCGAACGGTCTCAACCAAGGAACGCCGTAGCTGCTCCTCTGGGCCTGGGGCTGCCGGCGGTGCCAAAGAAGGAACAGGACTTGCATGGCAGTAAGAACCCAAGCCGCCGTCGTCTAGGAGGCACGGTGCCTTCAGTCAGGAGGTCCTGGATGGAATGCGAAGACGAGGGTTACTCTGAGCGCAGCTCCGATTGGGGCAACGCGTAAGACCTCCGCGCCATGTGGCATGTGCCAGAACGGTGTTCGTGAACGTGTGCGAGTGCTGAGGAAACCAAGCTGCTCCAAAAGAGAGGGCAGTGCGTTTCCCTACGCTCGGCGTGCGCAGAGGGGCTCTAAAGGGCTACGGGCCCGGATGTTGCTTAGCAGACCCAGGTGCGCCTGGGGTTACTCAGTGTTCCTGCCGGGAACAGGGTGCCCCGGCTAGCCTCCCAGGTGTCCAGAAAGCTGTGCTGCCGTTCAAGGTATGCAGGGCAGAGGCCACCGCCTCCTGGAAGCTGCAGCACGCCTCCGCTTCTGCACGGCAAATCAGGGCCTTACTTCCAGGCACGGGTTCACGCTGGGTGTGCCGGGAGCCACACAGCGTGCTAAGAGGCTGACTCTCTCCTCCAGCGGAGTGACTTCAGGTACGAGGGCGGGCCTCGCAGTGTTCCAAGCACAGCGTTCTCTCATGGCAGCTCACACAAAGGGCCATGACAGAGTCTTCCTGGGCACTTGGCACTCACCAGCCATGCTGTCCTGAGGGCGTTCGAGGGCTCCGGAGATGTAGCGCTCCTCAAGGAACGCGCAGGGTGTGGTTGCCCAGCACCCGGCACGCTCAGGGGTCCTCCGAGGGAATCAACCAGTGGACCTCGACGTTGCTCAGCCGGCCCACAGGTGTCTGTCTGGAGGCACTCAGTGGCCTTGGAGGGAAAATGATGCACACCCGTGGGGCCTAGGAGTCCCCGGACGTGTACTTCCTTTAAAGCAAAGCGACTACGAACTCCTGGAAAGAGCTGCATGCCTCCCTTTCTGCACGGCTACTCAGGGCCTAACCTGGAGGCGAGTTCTCACGTTGAGGTTCCCTTTAGCTCTAGAGCCTGTCATGCGGACCGCCACCGCGGCCACGGAAGCCCCTGGTTGAGAGAGAGCAAACTCACAATTTTCCCCGAAGCATTCTTCCAGGGCTCACTGGCCTGTCGGGAGCCGGGAATGTCAGGGAGCTTCAGGGCAGGCATGAATGCCGCCCTCCAAATGGGAAAGCAGGGCTAGTTCCAGCAGGCCCCCGTTTTCATGGGCACACTCAGCGTACATCCCCGTGGTTTCTAAGGCGTCCCAAGAGACACCGGTTGCCCTGTGTTTCCTTCCCTGAGTCAACTTATCGAAGTAGGGAGTCCCGCATCCAGCGAACGGTCTCAACCAAGGAACGCCGTAGCTGCTCCTCTGGGCCTGGGGCTGCCGGCGGTGCCAAAGAAGGAACAGGACTTGCATGGCAGTAAGAACCCAAGCCGCCGTCGTCTAGGAGGCACGGTGCCTTCAGTCAGGAGGTCCTGGATGGAATGCGAAGACGAGGGTTACTCTGAGCGCAGCTCCGATTGGGGCAACGCGTAAGACCTCCGCGCCATGTGGCATGTGCCAGAACGGTGTTCGTGAACGTGTGCGAGTGCTGAGGAAACCAAGCTGCTCCAAAAGAGAGGGCAGTGCATTTCCCTACGCTCGGCGTGCGCAGAGGGGCTCTAAAGGGCTACGGGCCCGGATGTTGCTTAGCAGACCCAGGTGCGCCTGGGGTTACTCAGTGTTCCTGCCGGGAACAGGGTGCCCCGGCTAGCCTCCCAGGTGTCCAGAAAGCTGTGCTGCCGTTCAAGGTATGCAGGGCAGAGGCCACCGCCTCCTGGAAGCTGCAGCACGCCTCCGCTTCTGCACGGCAAATCAGGGCCTTACTTCCAGGCACGGGTTCACGCTGGGTGTGCCGGGAGCCACACAGCGTGCTAAGAGGCTGACTCTCTCCTCCAGCGGAGTGACTTCAGGTACGAGGGCGGGCCTCGCAGTGTTCCAAGCACAGCGTTCTCTCATGGCAGCTCACACAAAGGGCCATGACAGAGTCTTCCTGGGCACTTGGCACTCACCAGCCATGCTGTCCTGAGGGCGTTCGAGGGCTCCGGAGATGTAGCGCTCCTCAAGGAACGCGCAGGGTGTGGTTGCCCAGCACCCGGCACGCTCAGGGGTCCTCCGAGGGAATCAACCAGTGGACCTCGACGTTGCTCAGCCGGCCCACAGGTGTCTGTCTGGAGGCACTCAGTGGCCTTGGAGGGAAAATGATGCACACCCGTGGGGCCTAGGAGTCCCCGGACGTGTACTTCCTTTAAAGCAAAGCGACTACGAACTCCTGGAAAGAGCTGCATGCCTCCCTTTCTGCACGGCTACTCAGGGCCTAACCTGGAGGCGAGTTCTCACGTTGAGGTTCCCTTTAGCTCTAGAGCCTGTCATGCGGACCGCCACCGCGGCCACGGAAGCCCCTGGTTGAGAGAGAGCAAACTCACAATTTTCCCCGAAGCATTCTTCCAGGGCTCACTGGCCTGTCGGGAGCCGGGAATGTCAGGGAGCTTCAGGGCAGGCATGAATGCCGCCCTCCAAATGGGAAAGCAGGGCTAGTTCCAGCAGGCCCCCGTTTTCATGGGCACACTCAGCGTACATCCCCGTGGTTTCTAAGGCGTCCCAAGAGACACCGGTTGCCCTGTGTTTCCTTCCCTGAGTCAACTTATCGAAGTAGGGAGTCCCGCATCCAGCGAACGGTCTCAACCAAGGAACGCCGTAGCTGCTCCTCTGGGCCTGGGGCTGCCGGCGGTGCCAAAGAAGGAACAGGACTTGCATGGCAGTAAGAACCCAAGCCGCCGTCCTCTAGGAGGCACGGTGCCTTCAGTCAGGAGGTCCTGGATGGAATGCGAAGACGAGGGTTACTCTGAGCGCAGCTCCGATTGGGGCAACGCGTAAGACCTCCGCGCCATGTGGCATGTGCCAGAACGGTGTTCGTGAACGTGTGCGAGTGCTGAGGAAACCAAGCTGCTCCAAAAGAGAGGGCAGTGCGTTTCCCTACGCTCGGCGTGCGCAGAGGGGCTCTAAAGGGCTACGGGCCCGGATGTTGCTTAGCAGACCCAGGTGCGCCTGGGGTTACTCAGTGTTCCTGCCAGGAACAGGGTGCCCCGGCTAGCCTCCCAGGTGTCCAGAAAGCTGTGCTGCCGTTCAAGGTATGCAGGGCAGAGGCCACCGCCTCCTGGAAGCTGCAGCACGCCTCCGCTTCTGCACGGCAAATCAGGGCCTTACTTCCAGGCACGGGTTCACGCTGGGTGTGCCGGGAGCCACACAGCGTGCTAAGAGGCTGACTCTCTCCTCCAGCGGAGTGACTTCAGGTACAAGGGCGGGCCTCGCAGTGTTCCAAGCACAGCGTTCTCTCATGGCAGCTCACACAAAGGGCCATGACAGAGTCTTCCTGGGCACTTGGCACTCACCAGCCATGCTGTCCTGAGGGCGTTCGAGGGCTCCGGAGATGTAGCGCTCCTCAAGGAACGCGCAGGGTGTGGTTGCCCAGCACCCGGCACGCTCAGGGGTCCTCCGAGGGAATCAACCAATGGACCTCGACGTTGCTCAGCCGGCCCACAGGTGTCTGTCTGGAGGCACTCAGTGGCCTTGGAGGGAAAATGATGCACACCCGTGGGGCCTAGGAGTCCCCGGACGTGTACTTCCTTTAAAGCAAAGCGACTACGAACTCCTGGAAAGAGCTGCATGCCTCCCTTTCTGCACGGCTACTCAGGGCCTAACCTGGAGGCGAGTTCTCACGTTGAGGTTCCCTTTAGCTCTAGAGCCTGTCATGCGGACCGCCACCGCGGCCACGGAAGCCCCTGGTTGAGAGAGAGCAAACTCACAATTTTCCCCGAAGCATTCTTCCAGGGCTCACTGGCCTGTCGGGAGCCGGGAATGTCAGGGAGCTTCAGGGCAGGCATGAATGCCGCCCTCCAAATGGGAAAGCAGGGCTAGTTCCAGCAGGCCCCCGTTTTCATGGGCACACTCAGCGTACATCCCCGTGGTTTCTAAGGCGTCCCAAGAGACACCGGTTGCCCTGTGTTTCCTTCCCTGAGTCAACTTATCGAAGTAGGGAGTCCCGCATCCAGCGAACGGTCTCAACCAAGGAACGCCGTAGCTGCTCCTCTGGGCCTGGGGCTGCCGGCGGTGCCAAAGAAGGAACAGGACTTGCATGGCAGTAAGAACCCAAGCCGCCGTCCTCTAGGAGGCACGGTGCCTTCAGTCAGGAGGTCCTGGATGGAATGCGAAGACGAGGGTTACTCTGAGCGCAGCTCCGATTGGGGCAACGCGTAAGACCTCCGCGCCATGTGGCATGTGCCAGAACGGTGTTCGTGAACGTGTGCGAGTGCTGAGGAAACCAAGCTGCTCCAAAAGAGAGGGCAGTGCGTTTCCCTACGCTCGGCGTGCGCAGAGGGGCTCTAAAGGGCTACGGGCCCGGATGTTGCTTAGCAGACCCAGGTGCGCCTGGGGTTACTCAGTGTTCCTGCCGGGAACAGGGTGCCCCGGCTAGCCTCCCAGGTGTCCAGAAAGCTGTGCTGCCGTTCAAGGTATGCAGGGCAGAGGCCACCGCCTCCTGGAAGCTGCAGCACGCCTCCGCTTCTGCACGGCAAATCAGGGCCTTACTTCCAGGCACGGGTTCACGCTGGGTGTGCCGGGAGCCACACAGCGTGCTAAGAGGCTGACTCTCTCCTCCAGCGGAGTGACTTCAGGTACGAGGGCGGGCCTCGCAGTGTTCCAAGCACAGCGTTCTCTCATGGCAGCTCACACAAAGGGCCATGACAGAGTCTTCCTGGGCACTTGGCACTCACCAGCCATGCTGTCCTGAGGGCGTTCGAGGGCTCCGGAGATGTAGCGCTCCTCAAGGAACGCGCAGGGTGTGGTTGCCCAGCACCCGGCACGCTCAGGGGTCCTCCGAGGGAATCAACCAGTGGACCTCGACGTTGCTCAGCCGGCCCACAGGTGTCTGTCTGGAGGCACTCAGTGGCCTTGGAGGGAAAATGATGCACACCCGTGGGGCCTAGGAGTCCCCGGACGTGTACTTCCTTTAAAGCAAAGCGACTACGAACTCCTGGAAAGAGCTGCATGCCTCCCTTTCTGCACGGCTACTCAGGGCCTAACCTGGAGGCGAGTTCTCACGTTGAGGTTCCCTTTAGCTCTAGAGCCTGTCATGCGGACCGCCACCGCGGCCACGGAAGCCCCTGGTTGAGAGAGAGCAAACTCACAATTTTCCCCGAAGCATTCTTCCAGGGCTCACTGGCCTGTCGGGAGCCGGGAATGTCAGGGAGCTTCAGGGCAGGCATGAATGCCGCCCTCCAAATGGGAAAGCAGGGCTAGTTCCAGCAGGCCCCCGTTTTCATGGGCACACTCAGCGTACATCCCCGTGGTTTCTAAGGCGTCCCAAGAGACACCGGTTGCCCTGTGTTTCCTTCCCTGAGTCAACTTATCGAAGTAGGGAGTCCCGCATCCAGCGAACGGTCTCAACCAAGGAACGCCGTAGCTGCTCCTCTGGGCCTGGGGCTGCCGGCGGTGCCAAAGAAGGAACAGGACTTGCATGGCAGTAAGAACCCAAGCCGCCGTCCTCTAGGAGGCACGGTGCCTTCAGTCAGGAGGTCCTGGATGGAATGCGAAGACGAGGGTTACTCTGAGCGCAGCTCCGATTGGGGCAACGCGTAAGACCTCCGCGCCATGTGGCATGTGCCAGAACGGTGTTCGTGAACGTGTGCGAGTGCTGAGGAAACCAAGCTGCTCCAAAAGAGAGGGCAGTGCGTTTCCCTACGCTCGGCGTGCGCAGAGGGGCTCTAAAGGGCTACGGGCCCGGATGTTGCTTAGCAGACCCAGGTGCGCCTGGGGTTACTCAGTGTTCCTGCCGGGAACAGGGTGCCCCGGCTAGCCTCCCAGGTGTCCAGAAAGCTGTGCTGCCGTTCAAGGTATGCAGGGCAGAGGCCACCGCCTCCTGGAAGCTGCAGCACGCCTCCGCTTCTGCACGGCAAATCAGGGCCTTACTTCCAGGCACGGGTTCACGCTGGGTGTGCCGGGAGCCACACAGCGTGCTAAGAGGCTGACTCTCTCCTCCAGCGGAGTGACTTCAGGTACGAGGGCGGGCCTCGCAGTGTTCCAAGCACAGCGTTCTCTCATGGCAGCTCACACAAAGGGCCATGACAGAGTCTTCCTGGGCACTTGGCACTCACCAGCCATGCTGTCCTGAGGGCGTTCGAGGGCTCCGGAGATGTAGCGCTCCTCAAGGAACGCGCAGGGTGTGGTTGCCCAGCACCCGGCACGCTCAGGGGTCCTCCGAGGGAATCAACCAGTGGACCTCGACGTTGCTCAGCCGGCCCACAGGTGTCTGTCTGGAGGCACTCAGTGGCCTTGGAGGGAAAATGATGCACACCCGTGGGGCCTAGGAGTCCCCGGACGTGTACTTCCTTTAAAGCAAAGCGACTACGAACTCCTGGAAAGAGCTGCATGCCTCCCTTTCTGCACGGCTACTCAGGGCCTAACCTGGAGGCGAGTTCTCACGTTGAGGTTCCCTTTAGCTCTAGAGCCTGTCATGCGGACCGCCACCGCGGCCACGGAAGCCCCTGGTTGAGAGAGAGCAAACTCACAATTTTCCCCGAAGCATTCTTCCAGGGCTCACTGGCCTGTCGGGAGCCGGGAATGTCAGGGAGCTTCAGGGCAGGCATGAATGCCGCCCTCCAAATGGGAAAGCAGGGCTAGTTCCAGCAGGCCCCCGTTTTCATGGGCACACTCAGCGTACATCCCCGTGGTTTCTAAGGCGTCCCAAGAGACACCGGTTGCCCTGTGTTTCCTTCCCTGAGTCAACTTATCGAAGTAGGGAGTCCCGCATCCAGCGAACGGTCTCAACCAAGGAACGCCGTAGCTGCTCCTCTGGGCCTGGGGCTGCCGGCGGTGCCAAAGAAGGAACAGGACTTGCATGGCAGTAAGAACCCAAGCCGCCGTCGTCTAGGAGGCACGGTGCCTTCAGTCAGGAGGTCCTGGATGGAATGCGAAGACGAGGGTTACTCTGAGCGCAGCTCCGATTGGGGCAACGCGTAAGACCTCCGCGCCATGTGGCATGTGCCAGAACGGTGTTCGTGAACGTGTGCGAGTGCTGAGGAAACCAAGCTGCTCCAAAAGAGAGGGCAGTGCGTTTCCCTACGCTCGGCGTGCGCAGAGGGGCTCTAAAGGGCTACGGGCCCGGATGTTGCTTAGCAGACCCAGGTGCGCCTGGGATTACTCAGTGTTCCTGCCGGGAACAGGGTGCCCCGGCTAGCCTCCCAGGTGTCCAGAAAGCTGTGCTGCCGTTCAAGGTATGCAGGGCAGAGGCCACCGCCTCCTGGAAGCTGCAGCATGCCTCCGCTTCTGCACGGCAAATCAGGGCCTTACTTCCAGGCACGGGTTCACGCTGGGTGTGCCGGGAGCCACACAGCGTGCTAAGAGGCTGACTCTCTCCTCCAGCGGAGTGACTTCAGGTACGAGGGCGGGCCTCGCAGTGTTCCAAGCACAGCGTTCTCTCATGGCAGCTCACACAAAGGGCCATGACAGAGTCTTCCTGGGCACTTGGCACTCACCAGCCATGCTGTCCTGAGGGCGTTCGAGGGCTCCGGAGATGTAGCGCTCCTCAAGGAACGCGCAGGGTGTGGTTGCCCAGCACCCGGCACGCTCAGGGGTCCTCCGAGGGAATCAACCAGTGGACCTCGACGTTGCTCAGCCGGCCCACAGGTGTCTGTCTGGAGGCACTCAGTGGCCTTGGAGGGAAAATGATGCACACCCGTGGGGCCTAGGAGTCCCCGGACGTGTACTTCCTTTAAAGCAAAGCGACTACGAACTCCTGGAAAGAGCTGCATGCCTCCCTTTCTGCACGGCTACTCAGGGCCTAACCTGGAGGCGAGTTCTCACGTTGAGGTTCCCTTTAGCTCTAGAGCCTGTCATGCGGACCGCCACCGCGGCCACGGAAGCCCCTGGTTGAGAGAGAGCAAACTCACAATTTTCCCCGAAGCATTCTTCCAGGGCTCACTGGCCTGTCGGGAGCCGGGAATGTCAGGGAGCTTCAGGGCAGGCATGAATGCCGCCCTCCAAATGGGAAAGCAGGGCTAGTTCCAGCAGGCCCCCGTTTTCATGGGCACACTCAGCGTACATCCCCGTGGTTTCTAAGGCGTCCCAAGAGACACCGGTTGCCCTGTGTTTCCTTCCCTGAGTCAACTTATCGAAGTAGGGAGTCCCGCATCCAGCGAACGGTCTCAACCAAGGAACGCCGTAGCTGCTCCTCTGGGCCTGGGGCTGCCGGCGGTGCCAAAGAAGGAACAGGACTTGCATGGCAGTAAGAACCCAAGCCGCCGTCGTCTAGGAGGCACGGTGCCTTCAGTCAGGAGGTCCTGGATGGAATGCGAAGACGAGGGTTACTCTGAGCGCAGCTCCGATTGGGGCAACGCGTAAGACCTCCGCGCCATGTGGCATGTGCCAGAACGGTGTTCGTGAACGTGTGCGAGTGCTGAGGAAACCAAGCTGCTCCAAAAGAGAGGGCAGTGCGTTTCCCTACGCTCGGCGTGCGCAGAGGGGCTCTAAAGGGCTACGGGCCCGGATGTTGCTTAGCAGACCCAGGTGCGCCTGGGGTTACTCAGTGTTCCTGCCGGGAACAGGGTGCCCCGGCTAGCCTCCCAGGTGTCCAGAAAGCTGTGCTGCCGTTCAAGGTATGCAGGGCAGAGGCCACCGCCTCCTGGAAGCTGCAGCACGCCTCCGCTTCTGCACGGCAAATCAGGGCCTTACTTCCAGGCACGGGTTCACGCTGGGTGTGCCGGGAGCCACACAGCGTGCTAAGAGGCTGACTCTCTCCTCCAGCGGAGTGACTTCAGGTACGAGGGCGGGCCTCGCAGTGTTCCAAGCACAGCGTTCTCTCATGGCAGCTCACACAAAGGGCCATGACAGAGTCTTCCTGGGCACTTGGCACTCACCAGCCATGCTGTCCTGAGGGCGTTCGAGGGCTCCGGAGATGTAGCGCTCCTCAAGGAACGCGCAGGGTGTGGTTGCCCAGCACCCGGCACGCTCAGGGGTCCTCCGAGGGAATCAACCAGTGGACCTCGACGTTGCTCAGCCGGCCCACAGGTGTCTGTCTGGAGGCACTCAGTGGCCTTGGAGGGAAAATGATGCACACCCGTGGGGCCTAGGAGTCCCCGGACGTGTACTTCCTTTAAAGCAAAGCGACTACGAACTCCTGGAAAGAGCTGCATGCCTCCCTTTCTGCACGGCTACTCAGGGCCTAACCTGGAGGCGAGTTCTCACGTTGAGGTTCCCTTTAGCTCTAGAGCCTGTCATGCGGACCGCCACCGCGGCCACGGAAGCCCCTGGTTGAGAGAGAGCAAACTCACAATTTTCCCCGAAGCATTCTTCCAGGGCTCACTGGCCTGTCGGGAGCCGGGAATGTCAGGGAGCTTCAGGGCAGGCATGAATGCCGCCCTCCAAATGGGAAAGCAGGGCTAGTTCCAGCAGGCCCCCGTTTTCATGGGCACACTCAGCGTACATCCCCGTGGTTTCTAAGGCGTCCCAAGAGACACCGGTTGCCCTGTGTTTCCTTCCCTGAGTCAACTTATCGAAGTAGGGAGTCCCGCATCCAGCGAACGGTCTCAACCAAGGAACGCCGTAGCTGCTCCTCTGGGCCTGGGGCTGCCGGCGGTGCCAAAGAAGGAACAGGACTTGCATGGCAGTAAGAACCCAAGCCGCCGTCCTCTAGGAGGCACGGTGCCTTCAGTCAGGAGGTCCTGGATGGAATGCGAAGACGAGGGTTACTCTGAGCGCAGCTCCGATTGGGGCAACGCGTAAGACCTCCGCGCCATGTGGGATGTGCCAGAACGGTGTTCGTGAACGTGTGCGAGTGCTGAGGAAACCAAGCTGCTCCAAAAGAGAGGGCAGTGCGTTTCCCTACGCTCGGCGTGCGCAGAGGGGCTCTAAAGGGCTACGGGCCCGGATGTTGCTTAGCAGACCCAGGTGCGCCTGGGGTTACTCAGTGTTCCTGCCGGGAACAGGGTGCCCCGGCTAGCCTCCCAGGTGTCCAGAAAGCTGTGCTGCCGTTCAAGGTATGCAGGGCAGAGGCCACCGCCTCCTGGAAGCTGCAGCACGCCTCCGCTTCTGCACGGCAAATCAGGGCCTTACTTCCAGGCACGGGTTCACGCTGGGTGTGCCGGGAGCCACACAGCGTGCTAAGAGGCTGACTCTCTCCTCCAGCGGAGTGACTTCAGGTACGAGGGCGGGCCTCGCAGTGTTCCAAGCACAGCGTTCTCTCATGGCAGCTCACACAAAGGGCCATGACAGAGTCTTCCTGGGCACTTGGCACTCACCAGCCATGCTGTCCTGAGGGCGTTCGAGGGCTCCGGAGATGTAGCGCTCCTCAAGGAACGCGCAGGGTGTGGTTGCCCAGCACCCGGCACGCTCAGGGGTCCTCCGAGGGAATCAACCAATGGACCTCGACGTTGCTCAGCCGGCCCACAGGTGTCTGTCTGGAGGCACTCAGTGGCCTTGGAGGGAAAATGATGCACACCCGTGGGGCCTAGGAGTCCCCGGACGTGTACTTCCTTTAAAGCAAAGCGACTACGAACTCCTGGAAAGAGCTGCATGCCTCCCTTTCTGCACGGCTACTCAGGGCCTAACCTGGAGGCGAGTTCTCACGTTGAGGTTCCCTTTAGCTCTAGAGCCTGTCATGCGGACCGCCACCGCGGCCACGGAAGCCCCTGGTTGAGAGAGAGCAAACTCACAATTTTCCCCGAAGCATTCTTCCAGGGCTCACTGGCCTGTCGGGAGCCGGGAATGTCAGGGAGCTTCAGGGCAGGCATGAATGCCGCCCTCCAAATGGGAAAGCAGGGCTAGTTCCAGCAGGCCCCCGTTTTCATGGGCACACTCAGCGTACATCCCCGTGGTTTCTAAGGCGTCCCAAGAGACACCGGTTGCCCTGTGTTTCCTTCCCTGAGTCAACTTATCGAAGTAGGGAGTCCCGCATCCAGCGAACGGTCTCAACCAAGGAACGCCGTAGCTGCTCCTCTGGGCCTGGGGCTGCCGGCGGTGCCAAAGAAGGAACAGGACTTGCATGGCAGTAAGAACCCAAGCCGCCGTCCTCTAGGAGGCACGGTGCCTTCAGTCAGGAGGTCCTGGATGGAATGCGAAGACGAGGGTTACTCTGAGCGCAGCTCCGATTGGGGCAACGCGTAAGACCTCCGCGCCATGTGGCATGTGCCAGAACGGTGTTCGTGAACGTGTGCGAGTGCTGAGGAAACCAAGCTGCTCCAAAAGAGAGGGCAGTGCGTTTCCCTACGCTCGGCGTGCGCAGAGGGGCTCTAAAGGGCTACGGGCCCGGATGTTGCTTAGCAGACCCAGGTGCGCCTGGGGTTACTCAGTGTTCCTGCCGGGAACAGGGTGCCCCGGCTAGCCTCCCAGGTGTCCAGAAAGCTGTGCTGCCGTTCAAGGTATGCAGGGCAGAGGCCACCGCCTCCTGGAAGCTGCAGCACGCCTCCGCTTCTGCACGGCAAATCAGGGCCTTACTTCCAGGCACGGGTTCACGCTGGGTGTGCCGGGAGCCACACAGCGTGCTAAGAGGCTGACTCTCTCCTCCAGCGGAGTGACTTCAGGTACGAGGGCGGGCCTCGCAGTGTTCCAAGCACAGCGTTCTCTCATGGCAGCTCACACAAAGGGCCATGACAGAGTCTTCCTGGGCACTTGGCACTCACCAGCCATGCTGTCCTGAGGGCGTTCGAGGGCTCCGGAGATGTAGCGCTCCTCAAGGAACGCGCAGGGTGTGGTTGCCCAGCACCCGGCACGCTCAGGGGTCCTCCGAGGGAATCAACCAGTGGACCTCGACGTTGCTCAGCCGGCCCACAGGTGTCTGTCTGGAGGCACTCAGTGGCCTTGGAGGGAAAATGATGCACACCCGTGGGGCCTAGGAGTCCCCGGACGTGTACTTCCTTTAAAGCAAAGCGACTACGAACTCCTGGAAAGAGCTGCATGCCTCCCTTTCTGCACGGCTACTCAGGGCCTAACCTGGAGGCGAGTTCTCACGTTGAGGTTCCCTTTAGCTCTAGAGCCTGTCATGCGGACCGCCACCGCGGCCACGGAAGCCCCTGGTTGAGAGAGAGCAAACTCACAATTTTCCCCGAAGCATTCTTCCAGGGCTCACTGGCCTGTCGGGAGCCGGGAATGTCAGGGAGCTTCAGGGCAGGCATGAATGCCGCCCTCCAAATGGGAAAGCAGGGCTAGTTCCAGCAGGCCCCCGTTTTCATGGGCACACTCAGCGTACATCCCCGTGGTTTCTAAGGCGTCCCAAGAGACACCGGTTGCCCTGTGTTTCCTTCCCTGAGTCAACTTATCGAAGTAGGGAGTCCCGCATCCAGCGAACGGTCTCAACCAAGGAACGCCGTAGCTGCTCCTCTGGGCCTGGGGCTGCCGGCGGTGCCAAAGAAGGAACAGGACTTGCATGGCAGTAAGAACCCAAGCCGCCGTCCTCTAGGAGGCACGGTGCCTTCAGTCAGGAGGTCCTGGATGGAATGCGAAGACGAGGGTTACTCTGAGCGCAGCTCCGATTGGGGCAACGCGTAAGACCTCCGCGCCATGTGGCATGTGCCAGAACGGTGTTCGTGAACGTGTGCGAGTGCTGAGGAAACCAAGCTGCTCCAAAAGAGAGGGCAGTGCGTTTCCCTACGCTCGGCGTGCGCAGAGGGGCTCTAAAGGGCTACGGGCCCGGATGTTGCTCAGCAGACCCAGGTGCGCCTGGGGTTACTCAGTGTTCCTGCCGGGAACAGGGTGCCCCGGCTAGCCTCCCAGGTGTCCAGAAAGCTGTGCTGCCGTTCAAGGTATGCAGGGCAGAGGCCACCGCCTCCTGGAAGCTGCAGCACGCCTCCGCTTCTGCACGGCAAATCAGGGCCTTACTTCCAGGCACGGGTTCACGCTGGGTGTGCCGGGAGCCACACAGCCTGCTAAGAGGCTGACTCTCTCCTCCAGCGGAGTGACTTCAGGTACGAGGGCGGGCCTCGCAGTGTTCCAAGCACAGCGTTCTCTCATGGCAGCTCACACAAGGGCCATGACAGAGTCTTCCTGGGCACTTGGCACTCACCAGCCATGCTGTCCTGAGGGCGTTCGAGGGCTCCGGAGATGTAGCGCTCCTCAAGGAACGCGCAGGGTGTGGTTGCCCAGCACCCGGCACGCTCAGGGGTCCTCCGAGGGAATCAACCAATGGACCTCGACGTTGCTCAGCCGGCCCACAGGTGTCTGTCTGGAGGCACTCAGTGGCCTTGGAGGGAAAATGATGCACACCCGTGGGGCCTAGGAGTCCCCGGACGTGTACTTCCTTTAAAGCAAAGCGACTACGAACTCCTGGAAAGAGCTGCATGCCTCCCTTTCTGCACGGCTACTCAGGGCCTAACCTGGAGGCGAGTTCCCACGTTGAGGTTCCCTTTAGCTCTAGAGCCTGTCATGCGGACCGCCACCGCGGCCACGGAAGCCCCTGGTTGAGAGAGAGCAAACTCACAATTTTCCCCGAAGCATTCTTCCAGGGCTCACTGGCCTGTCGGGAGCCGGGAATGTCAGGGAGCTTCAGGGCAGGCATGAATGCCGCCCTCCAAATGGGAAAGCAGGGCTAGTTCCAGCAGGCCCCCGTTTTCATGGGCACACTCAGCGTACATCCCCGTGGTTTCTAAGGCGTCCCAAGAGACACCGGTTGCCCTGTGTTTCCTTCCCTGAGTCAACTTATCGAAGTAGGGAGTCCCGCATCCAGCGAACGGTCTCAACCAAGGAACGCCGTAGCTGCTCCTCTGGGCCTGGGGCTGCCGGCGGTGCCAAAGAAGGAACAGGACTTGCATGGCAGTAAGAACCCAAGCCGCCGTCGTCTAGGAGGCACGGTGCCTTCAGTCAGGAGGTCCTGGATGGAATGCGAAGACGAGGGTTACTCTGAGCGCAGCTCCGATTGGGGCAACGCGTAAGACCTCCGCGCCATGTGGCATGTGCCAGAACGGTGTTCGTGAACGTGTGCGAGTGCTGAGGAAACCAAGCTGCTCCAAAAGAGAGGGCAGTGCGTTTCCCTACGCTCGGCGTGCGCAGAGGGGCTCTAAAGGGCTACGGGCCCGGATGTTGCTTAGCAGACCCAGGTGCGCCTGGGGTTACTCAGTGTTCCTGCCGGGAACAGGGTGCCCCGGCTAGCCTCCCAGGTGTCCAGAAAGCTGTGCTGCCGTTCAAGGTATGCAGGGCAGAGGCCACCGCCTCCTGGAAGCTGCAGCACGCCTCCGCTTCTGCACGGCAAATCAGGGCCTTACTTCCAGGCACGGGTTCACGCTGGGTGTGCCGGGAGCCACACAGCGTGCTAAGAGGCTGACTCTCTCCTCCAGCGGAGTGACTTCAGGTACGAGGGCGGGCCTCGCAGTGTTCCAAGCACAGCGTTCTCTCATGGCAGCTCACACAAAGGGCCATGACAGAGTCTTCCTGGGCACTTGGCACTCACCAGCCATGCTGTCCTGAGGGCGTTCGAGGGCTCCGGAGATGTAGCGCTCCTCAAGGAACGCGCAGGGTGTGGTTGCCCAGCACCCGGCACGCTCAGGGGTCCTCCGAGGGAATCAACCAGTGGACCTCGACGTTGCTCAGCCGGCCCACAGGTGTCTGTCTGGAGGCACTCAGTGGCCTTGGAGGGAAAATGATGCACACCCGTGGGGCCTAGGAGTCCCCGGACGTGTACTTCCTTTAAAGCAAAGCGACTAAGAACTCCTGGAAAGAGCTGCATGCCTCCCTTTCTGCACGGCTACTCAGGGCCTAACCTGGAGGCGAGTTCTCACGTTGAGGTTCCCTTTAGCTCTAGAGCCTGTCATGCGGACCGCCACCGCGGCCACGGAAGCCCCTGGTTGAGAGAGAGCAAACTCACAATTTTCCCCGAAGCATTCTTCCAGGGCTCACTGGCCTGTCGGGAGCCGGGAATGTCAGGGAGCTTCAAGGCAGGCATGAATGCCGCCCTCCAAATGGGAAAGCAGGGCTAGTTCCAGCAGGCCCCCGTTTTCATGGGCACACTCAGCGTACATCCCCGTGGTTTCTAAGGCGTCCCAAGAGACACCGGTTGCCCTGTGTTTCCTTCCCTGAGTCAACTTATCGAAGTAGGGAGTCCCGCATCCAGCGAACGGTCTCAACCAAGGAACGCCGTAGCTGCTCCTCTGGGCCTGGGGCTGCCGGCGGTGCCAAAGAAGGAACAGGACTTGCATGGCAGTAAGAACCCAAGCCGCCGTCCTCTAGGAGACACGGTGCCTTCAGTCAGGAGGTCCTGGATGGAATGCGAAGACGAGGGTTACTCTGAGCGCAGCTCCGATTGGGGCAACGCGTAAGACCTCCGCGCCATGTGGCATGTGCCAGAACGGTGTTCGTGAACGTGTGCGAGTGCTGAGGAAACCAAGCTGCTCCAAAAGAGAGGGCAGTGCGTTTCCCTACGCTCGGCGTGCGCAGAGGGGCTCTAAAGGGCTACGGGCCCGGATGTTGCTTAGCAGACCCAGGTGCGCCTGGGGTTACTCAGTGTTCCTGCCGGGAACAGGGTGCCCCGGCTAGCCTCCCAGGTGTCCAGAAAGCTGTGCTGCCGTTCAAGGTATGCAGGGCAGAGGCCACCGCCTCCTGGAAGCTGCAGCACGCCTCCGCTTCTGCACGGCAAATCAGGGCCTTACTTCCAGGCACGGGTTCACGCTGGGTGTGCCGGGAGCCACACAGCGTGCTAAGAGGCTGACTCTCTCCTCCAGCGGAGTGACTTCAGGTACGAGGGCGGGCCTCGCAGTGTTCCAAGCACAGCGTTCTCTCATGGCAGCTCACACAAAGGGCCATGACAGAGTCTTCCTGGGCACTTGGCACTCACCAGCCATGCTGTCCTGAGGGCGTTCGAGGGCTCCGGAGATGTAGCGCTCCTCAAGGAACGCGCAGGGTGTGGTTGCCCAGCACCCGGCACGCTCAGGGGTCCTCCGAGGGAATCAACCAATGGACCTCGACGTTGCTCAGCCGGCCCACAGGTGTCTGTCTGGAGGCACTCAGTGGCCTTGGAGGGAAAATGATGCACACCCGTGGGGCCTAGGAGTCCCCGGACGTGTACTTCCTTTAAAGCAAAGCGACTAAGAACTCCTGGAAAGAGCTGCATGCCTCCCTTTCTGCACGGCTACTCAGGGCCTAACCTGGAGGCGAGTTCTCACGTTGAGGTTCCCTTTAGCTCTAGAGCCTGTCATGCGGACCGCCACCGCGGCCACAGAAGCCCCTGGTTGAGAGAGAGCAAACTCACAATTTTCCCCGAAGCATTCTTCCAGGGCTCACTGGCCTGTCGGGAGCCGGGAATGTCAGGGAGCTTCAGGGCAGGCATGAATGCCGCCCTCCAAATGGGAAAGCAGGGCTAGTTCCAGCAGGCCCCCGTTTTCATGGGCACACTCAGCGTACATCCCCGTGGTTTCTAAGGCGTCCCAAGAGACACCGGTTGCCCTGTGTTTCCTTCCCTGAGTCAACTTATCGAAGTAGGGAGTCCCGCATCCAGCGAACGGTCTCAACCAAGGAACGCCGTAGCTGCTCCTCTGGGCCTGGGGCTGCCGGCGGTGCCAAAGAAGGAACAGGACTTGCATGGCAGTAAGAACCCAAGCCGCCGTCGTCTAGGAGGCACGGTGCCTTCAGTCAGGAGGTCCTGGATGGAATGCGAAGACGAGGGTTACTCTGAGCGCAGCTCCGATTGGGGCAACGCGTAAGACCTCCGCGCCATGTGGCATGTGCCAGAACGGTGTTCGTGAACGTGTGCGAGTGCTGAGGAAACCAAGCTGCTCCAAAAGAGAGGGCAGTGCGTTTCCCTACGCTCGGCGTGCGCAGAGGGGCTCTAAAGGGCTACGGGCCCGGATGTTGCTTAGCAGACCCAGGTGCGCCTGGGGTTACTCAGTGTTCCTGCCGGGAACAGGGTGCCCCGGCTAGCCTCCCAGGTGTCCAGAAAGCTGTGCTGCCGTTCAAGGTATGCAGGGCAGAGGCCACCGCCTCCTGGAAGCTGCAGCACGCCTCCGCTTCTGCACGGCAAATCAGGGCCTTACTTCCAGGCACGGGTTCACGCTGGGTGTGCCGGGAGCCACACAGCGTGCTAAGAGGCTGACTCTCTCCTCCAGCGGAGTGACTTCAGGTACGAGGGCGGGCCTCGCAGTGTTCCAAGCACAGCGTTCTCTCATGGCAGCTCACACAAAGGGCCATGACAGAGTCTTCCTGGGCACTTGGCACTCACCAGCCATGCTGTCCTGAGGGCGTTCGAGGGCTCCGGAGATGTAGCGCTCCTCAAGGAACGCGCAGGGTGTGGTTGCCCAGCACCCGGCACGCTCAGGGGTCCTCCGAGGGAATCAACCAGTGGACCTCGACGTTGCTCAGCCGGCCCACAGGTGTCTGTCTGGAGGCACTCAGTGGCCTTGGAGGGAAAATGATGCACACCCGTGGGGCCTAGGAGTCCCCGGACGTGTACTTCCTTTAAAGCAAAGCGACTACGAACTCCTGGAAAGAGCTGCATGCCTCCCTTTCTGCACGGCTACTCAGGGCCTAACCTGGAGGCGAGTTCTCACGTTGAGGTTCCCTTTAGCTCTAGAGCCTGTCATGCGGACCGCCACCGCGGCCACGGAAGCCCCTGGTTGAGAGAGAGCAAACTCACAATTTTCCCCGAAGCATTCTTCCAGGGCTCACTGGCCTGTCGGGAGCCGGGAATGTCAGGGAGCTTCAGGGCAGGCATGAATGCCGCCCTCCAAATGGGAAAGCAGGGCTAGTTCCAGCAGGCCCCCGTTTTCATGGGCACACTCAGCGTACATCCCCGTGGTTTCTAAGGCGTCCCAAGAGACACCGGTTGCCCTGTGTTTCCTTCCCTGAGTCAACTTATCGAAGTAGGGAGTCCCGCATCCAGCGAACGGTCTCAACCAAGGAACGCCGTAGCTGCTCCTCTGGGCCTGGGGCTGCCGGCGGTGCCAAAGAAGGAACAGGACTTGCATGGCAGTAAGAACCCAAGCCGCCGTCCTCTAGGAGGCACGGTGCCTTCAGTCAGGAGGTCCTGGATGGAATGCGAAGACGAGGGTTACTCTGAGCGCAGCTCCGATTGGGGCAACGCGTAAGACCTCCGCGCCATGTGGCATGTGCCAGAACGGTGTTCGTGAACGTGTGCGAGTGCTGAGGAAACCAAGCTGCTCCAAAAGAGAGGGCAGTGCGTTTCCCTACGCTCGGCGTGCGCAGAGGGGCTCTAAAGGGCTACGGGCCCGGATGTTGCTTAGCAGACCCAGGTGCGCCTGGGGTTACTCAGTGTTCCTGCCGGGAACAGGGTGCCCCGGCTAGCCTCCCAGGTGTCCAGAAAGCTGTGCTGCCGTTCAAGGTATGCAGGGCAGAGGCCACCGCCTCCTGGAAGCTGCAGCACGCCTCCGCTTCTGCACGGCAAATCAGGGCCTTACTTCCAGGCACGGGTTCACGCTGGGTGTGCCGGGAGCCACACAGCGTGCTAAGAGGCTGACTCTCTCCTCCAGCGGAGTGACTTCAGGTACGAGGGCGGGCCTCGCAGTGTTCCAAGCACAGCGTTCTCTCATGGCAGCTCACACAAAGGGCCATGACAGAGTCTTCCTGGGCACTTGGCACTCACCAGCCATGCTGTCCTGAGGGCGTTCGAGGGCTCCGGAGATGTAGCGCTCCTCAAGGAACGCGCAGGGTGTGGTTGCCCAGCACCCGGCACGCTCAGGGGTCCTCCGAGGGAATCAACCAGTGGACCTCGACGTTGCTCAGCCGGCCCACAGGTGTCTGTCTGGAGGCACTCAGTGGCCTTGGAGGGAAAATGATGCACACCCGTGGGGCCTAGGAGTCCCCGGACGTGTACTTCCTTTAAAGCAAAGCGACTACGAACTCCTGGAAAGAGCTGCATGCCTCCCTTTCTGCACGGCTACTCAGGGCCTAACCTGGAGGCGAGTTCTCACGTTGAGGTTCCCTTTAGCTCTAGAGCCTGTCATGCGGACCGCCACCGCGGCCACGGAAGCCCCTGGTTGAGAGAGAGCAAACTCACAATTTTCCCCGAAGCATTCTTCCAGGGCTCACTGGCCTGTCGGGAGCCGGGAATGTCAGGGAGCTTCAGGGCAGGCATGAATGCCGCCCTCCAAATGGGAAAGCAGGGCTAGTTCCAGCAGGCCCCCGTTTTCATGGGCACACTCAGCGTACATCCCCGTGGTTTCTAAGGCGTCCCAAGAGACACCGGTTGCCCTGTGTTTCCTTCCCTGAGTCAACTTATCGAAGTAGGGAGTCCCGCATCCAGCGAACGGTCTCAACCAAGGAACGCCGTAGCTGCTCCTCTGGGCCTGGGGCTGCCGGCGGTGCCAAAGAAGGAACAGGACTTGCATGGCAGTAAGAACCCAAGCCGCCGTCGTCTAGGAGGCACGGTGCCTTCAGTCAGGAGGTCCTGGATGGAATGCGAAGACGAGGGTTACTCTGAGCGCAGCTCCGATTGGGGCAACGCGTAAGACCTCCGCGCCATGTGGCATGTGCCAGAACGGTGTTCGTGAACGTGTGCGAGTGCTGAGGAAACCAAGCTGCTCCAAAAGAGAGGGCAGTGCGTTTCCCTACGCTCGGCGTGCGCAGAGGGGCTCTAAAGGGCTACGGGCCCGGATGTTGCTTAGCAGACCCAGGTGCGCCTGGGGTTACTCAGTGTTCCTGCCGGGAACAGGGTGCCCCGGCTAGCCTCCCAGGTGTCCAGAAAGCTGTGCTGCCGTTCAAGGTATGCAGGGCAGAGGCCACCGCCTCCTGGAAGCTGCAGCATGCCTCCGCTTCTGCACGGCAAATCAGGGCCTTACTTCCAGGCACGGGTTCACGCTGGGTGTGCCGGGAGCCACACAGCGTGCTAAGAGGCTGACTCTCTCCTCCAGCGGAGTGACTTCAGGTACGAGGGCGGGCCTCGCAGTGTTCCAAGCACAGCGTTCTCTCATGGCAGCTCACACAAAGGGCCATGACAGAGTCTTCCTGGGCACTTGGCACTCACCAGCCATGCTGTCCTGAGGGCGTTCGAGGGCTCCGGAGATGTAGCGCTCCTCAAGGAACGCGCAGGGTGTGGTTGCCCAGCACCCGGCACGCTCAGGGGTCCTCCGAGGGAATCAACCAGTGGACCTCGACGTTGCTCAGCCGGCCCACAGGTGTCTGTCTGGAGGCACTCAGTGGCCTTGGAGGGAAAATGATGCACACCCGTGGGGCCTAGGAGTCCCCGGACGTGTACTTCCTTTAAAGCAAAGCGACTACGAACTCCTGGAAAGAGCTGCATGCCTCCCTTTCTGCACGGCTACTCAGGGCCTAACCTGGAGGCGAGTTCTCACGTTGAGGTTCCCTTTAGCTCTAGAGCCTGTCATGCGGACCGCCACCGCGGCCACGGAAGCCCCTGGTTGAGAGAGAGCAAACTCACAATTTTCCCCGAAGCATTCTTCCAGGGCTCACTGGCCTGTCGGGAGCCGGGAATGTCAGGGAGCTTCAGGGCAGGCATGAATGCCGCCCTCCAAATGGGAAAGCAGGGCTAGTTCCAGCAGGCCCCCGTTTTCATGGGCACACTCAGCGTACATCCCCGTGGTTTCTAAGGCGTCCCAAGAGACACCGGTTGCCCTGTGTTTCCTTCCCTGAGTCAACTTATCGAAGTAGGGAGTCCCGCATCCAGCGAACGGTCTCAACCAAGGAACGCCGTAGCTGCTCCTCTGGGCCTGGGGCTGCCGGCGGTGCCAAAGAAGGAACAGGACTTGCATGGCAGTAAGAACCCAAGCCGCCGTCGTCTAGGAGGCACGGTGCCTTCAGTCAGGAGGTCCTGGATGGAATGCGAAGACGAGGGTTACTCTGAGCGCAGCTCCGATTGGGGCAACGCGTAAGACCTCCGCGCCATGTGGCATGTGCCAGAACGGTGTTCGTGAACGTGTGCGAGTGCTGAGGAAACCAAGCTGCTCCAAAAGAGAGGGCAGTGCGTTTCCCTACGCTCGGCGTGCGCAGAGGGGCTCTAAAGGGCTACGGGCCCGGATGTTGCTTAGCAGACCCAGGTGCGCCTGGGGTTACTCAGTGTTCCTGCCGGGAACAGGGTGCCCCGGCTAGCCTCCCAGGTGTCCAGAAAGCTGTGCTGCCGTTCAAGGTATGCAGGGCAGAGGCCACCGCCTCCTGGAAGCTGCAGCACGCCTCCGCTTCTGCACGGCAAATCAGGGCCTTACTTCCAGGCACGGGTTCACGCTGGGTGTGCCGGGAGCCACACAGCGTGCTAAGAGGCTGACTCTCTCCTCCAGCGGAGTGACTTCAGGTACGAGGGCGGGCCTCGCAGTGTTCCAAGCACAGCGTTCTCTCATGGCAGCTCACACAAAGGGCCATGACAGAGTCTTCCTGGGCACTTGGCACTCACCAGCCATGCTGTCCTGAGGGCGTTCGAGGGCTCCGGAGATGTAGCGCTCCTCAAGGAACGCGCAGGGTGTGGTTGCCCAGCACCCGGCACGCTCAGGGGTCCTCCGAGGGAATCAACCAGTGGACCTCGACGTTGCTCAGCCGGCCCACAGGTGTCTGTCTGGAGGCACTCAGTGGCCTTGGAGGGAAAATGATGCACACCCGTGGGGCCTAGGAGTCCCCGGACGTGTACTTCCTTTAAAGCAAAGCGACTACGAACTCCTGGAAAGAGCTGCATGCCTCCCTTTCTGCACGGCTACTCAGGGCCTAACCTGGAGGCGAGTTCTCACGTTGAGGTTCCCTTTAGCTCTAGAGCCTGTCATGCGGACCGCCACCGCGGCCACGGAAGCCCCTGGTTGAGAGAGAGCAAACTCACAATTTTCCCCGAAGCATTCTTCCAGGGCTCACTGGCCTGTCGGGAGCCGGGAATGTCAGGGAGCTTCAGGGCAGGCATGAATGCCGCCCTCCAAATGGGAAAGCAGGGCTAGTTCCAGCAGGCCCCCGTTTTCATGGGCACACTCAGCGTACATCCCCGTGGTTTCTAAGGCGTCCCAAGAGACACCGGTTGCCCTGTGTTTCCTTCCCTGAGTCAACTTATCGAAGTAGGGAGTCCCGCATCCAGCGAACGGTCTCAACCAAGGAACGCCGTAGCTGCTCCTCTGGGCCTGGGGCTGCCGGCGGTGCCAAAGAAGGAACAGGACTTGCATGGCAGTAAGAACCCAAGCCGCCGTCCTCTAGGAGGCACGGTGCCTTCAGTCAGGAGGTCCTGGATGGAATGCGAAGACGAGGGTTACTCTGAGCGCAGCTCCGATTGGGGCAACGCGTAAGACCTCCGCGCCATGTGGGATGTGCCAGAACGGTGTTCGTGAACGTGTGCGAGTGCTGAGGAAACCAAGCTGCTCCAAAAGAGAGGGCAGTGCGTTTCCCTACGCTCGGCGTGCGCAGAGGGGCTCTAAAGGGCTACGGGCCCGGATGTTGCTTAGCAGACCCAGGTGCGCCTGGGGTTACTCAGTGTTCCTGCCGGGAACAGGGTGCCCCGGCTAGCCTCCCAGGTGTCCAGAAAGCTGTGCTGCCGTTCAAGGTATGCAGGGCAGAGGCCACCGCCTCCTGGAAGCTGCAGCACGCCTCCGCTTCTGCACGGCAAATCAGGGCCTTACTTCCAGGCACGGGTTCACGCTGGGTGTGCCGGGAGCCACACAGCGTGCTAAGAGGCTGACTCTCTCCTCCAGCGGAGTGACTTCAGGTACGAGGGCGGGCCTCGCAGTGTTCCAAGCACAGCGTTCTCTCATGGCAGCTCACACAAAGGGCCATGACAGAGTCTTCCTGGGCACTTGGCACTCACCAGCCATGCTGTCCTGAGGGCGTTCGAGGGCTCCGGAGATGTAGCGCTCCTCAAGGAACGCGCAGGGTGTGGTTGCCCAGCACCCGGCACGCTCAGGGGTCCTCCGAGGGAATCAACCAATGGACCTCGACGTTGCTCAGCCGGCCCACAGGTGTCTGTCTGGAGGCACTCAGTGGCCTTGGAGGGAAAATGATGCACACCCGTGGGGCCTAGGAGTCCCCGGACGTGTACTTCCTTTAAAGCAAAGCGACTACGAACTCCTGGAAAGAGCTGCATGCCTCCCTTTCTGCACGGCTACTCAGGGCCTAACCTGGAGGCGAGTTCTCACGTTGAGGTTCCCTTTAGCTCTAGAGCCTGTCATGCGGACCGCCACCGCGGCCACGGAAGCCCCTGGTTGAGAGAGAGCAAACTCACAATTTTCCCCGAAGCATTCTTCCAGGGCTCACTGGCCTGTCGGGAGCCGGGAATGTCAGGGAGCTTCAGGGCAGGCATGAATGCCGCCCTCCAAATGGGAAAGCAGGGCTAGTTCCAGCAGGCCCCCGTTTTCATGGGCACACTCAGCGTACATCCCCGTGGTTTCTAAGGCGTCCCAAGAGACACCGGTTGCCCTGTGTTTCCTTCCCTGAGTCAACTTATCGAAGTAGGGAGTCCCGCATCCAGCGAACGGTCTCAACCAAGGAACGCCGTAGCTGCTCCTCTGGGCCTGGGGCTGCCGGCGGTGCCAAAGAAGGAACAGGACTTGCATGGCAGTAAGAACCCAAGCCGCCGTCCTCTAGGAGGCACGGTGCCTTCAGTCAGGAGGTCCTGGATGGAATGCGAAGACGAGGGTTACTCTGAGCGCAGCTCCGATTGGGGCAACGCGTAAGACCTCCGCGCCATGTGGCATGTGCCAGAACGGTGTTCGTGAACGTGTGCGAGTGCTGAGGAAACCAAGCTGCTCCAAAAGAGAGGGCAGTGCGTTTCCCTACGCTCGGCGTGCGCAGAGGGGCTCTAAAGGGCTACGGGCCCGGATGTTGCTTAGCAGACCCAGGTGCGCCTGGGGTTACTCAGTGTTCCTGCCGGGAACAGGGTGCCCCGGCTAGCCTCCCAGGTGTCCAGAAAGCTGTGCTGCCGTTCAAGGTATGCAGGGCAGAGGCCACCGCCTCCTGGAAGCTGCAGCACGCCTCCGCTTCTGCACGGCAAATCAGGGCCTTACTTCCAGGCACGGGTTCACGCTGGGTGTGCCGGGAGCCACACAGCGTGCTAAGAGGCTGACTCTCTCCTCCAGCGGAGTGACTTCAGGTACGAGGGCGGGCCTCGCAGTGTTCCAAGCACAGCGTTCTCTCATGGCAGCTCACACAAAGGGCCATGACAGAGTCTTCCTGGGCACTTGGCACTCACCAGCCATGCTGTCCTGAGGGCGTTCGAGGGCTCCGGAGATGTAGCGCTCCTCAAGGAACGCGCAGGGTGTGGTTGCCCAGCACCCGGCACGCTCAGGGGTCCTCCGAGGGAATCAACCAGTGGACCTCGACGTTGCTCAGCCGGCCCACAGGTGTCTGTCTGGAGGCACTCAGTGGCCTTGGAGGGAAAATGATGCACACCCGTGGGGCCTAGGAGTCCCCGGACGTGTACTTCCTTTAAAGCAAAGCGACTACGAACTCCTGGAAAGAGCTGCATGCCTCCCTTTCTGCACGGCTACTCAGGGCCTAACCTGGAGGCGAGTTCTCACGTTGAGGTTCCCTTTAGCTCTAGAGCCTGTCATGCGGACCGCCACCGCGGCCACGGAAGCCCCTGGTTGAGAGAGAGCAAACTCACAATTTTCCCCGAAGCATTCTTCCAGGGCTCACTGGCCTGTCGGGAGCCGGGAATGTCAGGGAGCTTCAGGGCAGGCATGAATGCCGCCCTCCAAATGGGAAAGCAGGGCTAGTTCCAGCAGGCCCCCGTTTTCATGGGCACACTCAGCGTACATCCCCGTGGTTTCTAAGGCGTCCCAAGAGACACCGGTTGCCCTGTGTTTCCTTCCCTGAGTCAACTTATCGAAGTAGGGAGTCCCGCATCCAGCGAACGGTCTCAACCAAGGAACGCCGTAGCTGCTCCTCTGGGCCTGGGGCTGCCGGCGGTGCCAAAGAAGGAACAGGACTTGCATGGCAGTAAGAACCCAAGCCGCCGTCCTCTAGGAGGCACGGTGCCTTCAGTCAGGAGGTCCTGGATGGAATGCGAAGACGAGGGTTACTCTGAGCGCAGCTCCGATTGGGGCAACGCGTAAGACCTCCGCGCCATGTGGCATGTGCCAGAACGGTGTTCGTGAACGTGTGCGAGTGCTGAGGAAACCAAGCTGCTCCAAAAGAGAGGGCAGTGCGTTTCCCTACGCTCGGCGTGCGCAGAGGGGCTCTAAAGGGCTACGGGCCCGGATGTTGCTTAGCAGACCCAGGTGCGCCTGGGGTTACTCAGTGTTCCTGCCGGGAACAGGGTGCCCCGGCTAGCCTCCCAGGTGTCCAGAAAGCTGTGCTGCCGTTCAAGGTATGCAGGGCAGAGGCCACCGCCTCCTGGAAGCTGCAGCACGCCTCCGCTTCTGCACGGCAAATCAGGGCCTTACTTCCAGGCACGGGTTCACGCTGGGTGTGCCGGGAGCCACACAGCCTGCTAAGAGGCTGACTCTCTCCTCCAGCGGAGTGACTTCAGGTACGAGGGCGGGCCTCGCAGTGTTCCAAGCACAGCGTTCTCTCATGGCAGCTCACACAAGGGCCATGACAGAGTCTTCCTGGGCACTTGGCACTCACCAGCCATGCTGTCCTGAGGGCGTTCGAGGGCTCCGGAGATGTAGCGCTCCTCAAGGAACGCGCAGGGTGTGGTTGCCCAGCACCCGGCACGCTCAGGGGTCCTCCGAGGGAATCAACCAATGGACCTCGACGTTGCTCAGCCGGCCCACAGGTGTCTGTCTGGAGGCACTCAGTGGCCTTGGAGGGAAAATGATGCACACCCGTGGGGCCTAGGAGTCCCCGGACGTGTACTTCCTTTAAAGCAAAGCGACTACGAACTCCTGGAAAGAGCTGCATGCCTCCCTTTCTGCACGGCTACTCAGGGCCTAACCTGGAGGCGAGTTCCCACGTTGAGGTTCCCTTTAGCTCTAGAGCCTGTCATGCGGACCGCCACCGCGGCCACGGAAGCCCCTGGTTGAGAGAGAGCAAACTCACAATTTTCCCCGAAGCATTCTTCCAGGGCTCACTGGCCTGTCGGGAGCCGGGAATGTCAGGGAGCTTCAGGGCAGGCATGAATGCCGCCCTCCAAATGGGAAAGCAGGGCTAGTTCCAGCAGGCCCCCGTTTTCATGGGCACACTCAGCGTACATCCCCGTGGTTTCTAAGGCGTCCCAAGAGACACCGGTTGCCCTGTGTTTCCTTCCCTGAGTCAACTTATCGAAGTAGGGAGTCCCGCATCCAGCGAACGGTCTCAACCAAGGAACGCCGTAGCTGCTCCTCTGGGCCTGGGGCTGCCGGCGGTGCCAAAGAAGGAACAGGACTTGCATGGCAGTAAGAACCCAAGCCGCCGTCGTCTAGGAGGCACGGTGCCTTCAGTCAGGAGGTCCTGGATGGAATGCGAAGACGAGGGTTACTCTGAGCGCAGCTCCGATTGGGGCAACGCGTAAGACCTCCGCGCCATGTGGCATGTGCCAGAACGGTGTTCGTGAACGTGTGCGAGTGCTGAGGAAACCAAGCTGCTCCAAAAGAGAGGGCAGTGCGTTTCCCTACGCTCGGCGTGCGCAGAGGGGCTCTAAAGGGCTACGGGCCCGGATGTTGCTTAGCAGACCCAGGTGCGCCTGGGGTTACTCAGTGTTCCTGCCGGGAACAGGGTGCCCCGGCTAGCCTCCCAGGTGTCCAGAAAGCTGTGCTGCCGTTCAAGGTATGCAGGGCAGAGGCCACCGCCTCCTGGAAGCTGCAGCACGCCTCCGCTTCTGCACGGCAAATCAGGGCCTTACTTCCAGGCACGGGTTCACGCTGGGTGTGCCGGGAGCCACACAGCGTGCTAAGAGGCTGACTCTCTCCTCCAGCGGAGTGACTTCAGGTACGAGGGCGGGCCTCGCAGTGTTCCAAGCACAGCGTTCTCTCATGGCAGCTCACACAAAGGGCCATGACAGAGTCTTCCTGGGCACTTGGCACTCACCAGCCATGCTGTCCTGAGGGCGTTCGAGGGCTCCGGAGATGTAGCGCTCCTCAAGGAACGCGCAGGGTGTGGTTGCCCAGCACCCGGCACGCTCAGGGGTCCTCCGAGGGAATCAACCAGTGGACCTCGACGTTGCTCAGCCGGCCCACAGGTGTCTGTCTGGAGGCACTCAGTGGCCTTGGAGGGAAAATGATGCACACCCGTGGGGCCTAGGAGTCCCCGGACGTGTACTTCCTTTAAAGCAAAGCGACTACGAACTCCTGGAAAGAGCTGCATGCCTCCCTTTCTGCACGGCTACTCAGGGCCTAACCTGGAGGCGAGTTCTCACGTTGAGGTTCCCTTTAGCTCTAGAGCCTGTCATGCGGACCGCCACCGCGGCCACGGAAGCCCCTGGTTGAGAGAGAGCAAACTCACAATTTTCCCCGAAGCATTCTTCCAGGGCTCACTGGCCTGTCGGGAGCCGGGAATGTCAGGGAGCTTCAGGGCAGGCATGAATGCCGCCCTCCAAATGGGAAAGCAGGGCTAGTTCCAGCAGGCCCCCGTTTTCATGGGCACACTCAGCGTACATCCCCGTGGTTTCTAAGGCGTCCCAAGAGACACCGGTTGCCCTGTGTTTCCTTCCCTGAGTCAACTTATCGAAGTAGGGAGTCCCGCATCCAGCGAACGGTCTCAACCAAGGAACGCCGTAGCTGCTCCTCTGGGCCTGGGGCTGCCGGCGGTGCCAAAGAAGGAACAGGACTTGCATGGCAGTAAGAACCCAAGCCGCCGTCCTCTAGGAGGCACGGTGCCTTCAGTCAGGAGGTCCTGGATGGAATGCGAAGACGAGGGTTACTCTGAGCGCAGCTCCGATTGGGGCAACGCGTAAGACCTCCGCGCCATGTGGCATGTGCCAGAACGGTGTTCGTGAACGTGTGCGAGTGCTGAGGAAACCAAGCTGCTCCAAAAGAGAGGGCAGTGCGTTTCCCTACGCTCGGCGTGCGCAGAGGGGCTCTAAAGGGCTACGGGCCCGGATGTTGCTTAGCAGACCCAGGTGCGCCTGGGGTTACTCAGTGTTCCTGCCGGGAACAGGGTGCCCCGGCTAGCCTCCCAGGTGTCCAGAAAGCTGTGCTGCCGTTCAAGGTATGCAGGGTAGAGGCCACCGCCTCCTGGAAGCTGCAGCATGCCTCCGCTTCTGCACGGCAAATCAGGGCCTTACTTCCAGGCACGGGTTCACGCTGGGTGTGCCGGGAGCCACACAGCGTGCTAAGAGGCTGACTCTCTCCTCCAGCGGAGTGACTTCAGGTACGAGGGCGGGCCTCGCAGTGTTCCAAGCACAGCGTTCTCTCATGGCAGCTCACACAAAGGGCCATGACAGAGTCTTCCTGGGCACTTGGCACTCACCAGCCATGCTGTCCTGAGGGCGTTCGAGGGCTCCGGAGATGTAGCGCTCCTCAAGGAACGCGCAGGGTGTGGTTGCCCAGCACCCGGCACGCTCAGGGGTCCTCCGAGGGAATCAACCAGTGGACCTCGACGTTGCTCAGCCGGCCCACAGGTGTCTGTCTGGAGGCACTCAGTGGCCTTGGAGGGAAAATGATGCACACCCGTGGGGCCTAGGAGTCCCCGGACGTGTACTTCCTTTAAAGCAAAGCGACTACGAACTCCTGGAAAGAGCTGCATGCCTCCCTTTCTGCACGGCTACTCAGGGCCTAACCTGGAGGCGAGTTCTCACGTTGAGGTTCCCTTTAGCTCTAGAGCCTGTCATGCGGACCGCCACCGCGGCCACGGAAGCCCCTGGTTGAGAGAGAGCAAACTCACAATTTTCCCCGAAGCATTCTTCCAGGGCTCACTGGCCTGTCGGGAGCCGGGAATGTCAGGGAGCTTCAGGGCAGGCATGAATGCTGCCCTCCAAATGGGAAAGCAGGGCTAGTTCCAGCAGGCCCCCGTTTTCATGGGCACACTCAGCGTACATCCCCGTGGTTTCTAAGGCGTCCCAAGAGACACCGGTTGCCCTGTGTTTCCTTCCCTGAGTCAACTTATCGAAGTAGGGAGTCCCGCATCCAGCGAACGGTCTCAACCAAGGAACGCCGTAGCTGCTCCTCTGGGCCTGGGGCTGCCGGCGGTGCCAAAGAAGGAACAGGACTTGCATGGCAGTAAGAACCCAAGCCGCCGTCCTCTAGGAGGCACGGTGCCTTCAGTCAGGAGGTCCTGGATGGAATGCGAAGACGAGGGTTACTCTGAGCGCAGCTCCGATTGGGGCAACGCGTAAGACCTCCGCGCCATGTGGCATGTGCCAGAACGGTGTTCGTGAACGTGTGCGAGTGCTGAGGAAACCAAGCTGCTCCAAAAGAGAGGGCAGTGCGTTTCCCTACGCTCGGCGTGCGCAGAGGGGCTCTAAAGGGCTACGGGCCCGGATGTTGCTTAGCAGACCCAGGTGCGCCTGGGGTTACTCAGTGTTCCTGCCGGGAACAGGGTGCCCCGGCTAGCCTCCCAGGTGTCCAGAAAGCTGTGCTGCCGTTCAAGGTATGCAGGGCAGAGGCCACCGCCTCCTGGAAGCTGCAGCACGCCTCCGCTTCTGCACGGCAAATCAGGGCCTTACTTCCAGGCACGGGTTCACGCTGGGTGTGCCGGGAGCCACACAGCGTGCTAAGAGGCTGACTCTCTCCTCCAGCGGAGTGACTTCAGGTACGAGGGCGGGCCTCGCAGTGTTCCAAGCACAGCGTTCTCTCATGGCAGCTCACACAAAGGGCCATGACAGAGTCTTCCTGGGCACTTGGCACTCACCAGCCATGCTGTCCTGAGGGCGTTCGAGGGCTCCGGAGATGTAGCGCTCCTCAAGGAACGCGCAGGGTGTGGTTGCCCAGCACCCGGCACGCTCAGGGGTCCTCCGAGGGAATCAACCAATGGACCTCGACGTTGCTCAGCCGGCCCACAGGTGTCTGTCTGGAGGCACTCAGTGACCTTGGAGGGAAAATGATGCACACCCGTGGGGCCTAGGAGTCCCCGGACGTGTACTTCCTTTAAAGCAAAGCGACTAAGAACTCCTGGAAAGAGCTGCATGCCTCCCTTTCTGCACGGCTACTCAGGGCCTAACCTGGAGGCGAGTTCTCACGTTGAGGTTCCCTTTAGCTCTAGAGCCTGTCATGCGGACCGCCACCGCGGCCACGGAAGCCCCTGGTTGAGAGAGAGCAAACTCACAATTTTCCCCGAAGCATTCTTCCAGGGCTCACTGGCCTGTCGGGAGCCGGGAATGTCAGGGAGCTTCAAGGCAGGCATGAATGCCGCCCTCCAAATGGGAAAGCAGGGCTAGTTCCAGCAGGCCCCCGTTTTCATGGGCACACTCAGCGTACATCCCCGTGGTTTCTAAGGCGTCCCAAGAGACACCGGTTGCCCTGTGTTTCCTTCCCTGAGTCAACTTATCGAAGTAGGGAGTCCCGCATCCAGCGAACGGTCTCAACCAAGGAACGCCGTAGCTGCTCCTCTGGGCCTGGGGCTGCCGGCGGTGCCAAAGAAGGAACAGGACTTGCATGGCAGTAAGAACCCAAGCCGCCGTCCTCTAGGAGACACGGTGCCTTCAGTCAGGAGGTCCTGGATGGAATGCGAAGACGAGGGTTACTCTGAGCGCAGCTCCGATTGGGGCAACGCGTAAGACCTCCGCGCCATGTGGCATGTGCCAGAACGGTGTTCGTGAACGTGTGCGAGTGCTGAGGAAACCAAGCTGCTCCAAAAGAGAGGGCAGTGCGTTTCCCTACGCTCGGCGTGCGCAGAGGGGCTCTAAAGGGCTACGGGCCCGGATGTTGCTTAGCAGACCCAGGTGCGCCTGGGGTTACTCAGTGTTCCTGCCGGGAACAGGGTGCCCCGGCTAGCCTCCCAGGTGTCCAGAAAGCTGTGCTGCCGTTCAAGGTATGCAGGGCAGAGGCCACCGCCTCCTGGAAGCTGCAGCACGCCTCCGCTTCTGCACGGCAAATCAGGGCCTTACTTCCAGGCACGGGTTCACGCTGGGTGTGCCGGGAGCCACACAGCGTGCTAAGAGGCTGACTCTCTCCTCCAGCGGAGTGACTTCAGGTACGAGGGCGGGCCTCGCAGTGTTCCAAGCACAGCGTTCTCTCATGGCAGCTCACACAAGGGCCATGACAGAGTCTTCCTGGGCACTTGGCACTCACCAGCCATGCTGTCCTGAGGGCGTTCGAGGGCTCCGGAGATGTAGCGCTCCTCAAGGAACGCGCAGGGTGTGGTTGCCCAGCACCCGGCACGCTCAGGGGTCCTCCGAGGGAATCAACCAATGGACCTCGACGTTGCTCAGCCGGCCCACAGGTGTCTGTCTGGAGGCACTCAGTGACCTTGGAGGGAAAATGATGCACACCCGTGGGGCCTAGGAGTCCCCGGACGTGTACTTCCTTTAAAGCAAAGCGACTAAGAACTCCTGGAAAGAGCTGCATGCCTCCCTTTCTGCACGGCTACTCAGGGCCTAACCTGGAGGCGAGTTCTCACGTTGAGGTTCCCTTTAGCTCTAGAGCCTGTCATGCGGACCGCCACCGCGGCCACGGAAGCCCCTGGTTGAGAGAGAGCAAACTCACAATTTTCCCCGAAGCATTCTTCCAGGGCTCACTGGCCTGTCGGGAGCCGGGAATGTCAGGGAGCTTCAGGGCAGGCATGAATGCCGCCCTCCAAATGGGAAAGCAGGGCTAGTTCCAGCAGGCCCCCGTTTTCATGGGCACACTCAGCGTACATCCCCGTGGTTTCTAAGGCGTCCCAAGAGACACCGGTTGCCCTGTGTTTCCTTCCCTGAGTCAACTTATCGAAGTAGGGAGTCCCGCATCCAGCGAACGGTCTCAACCAAGGAACGCCGTAGCTGCTCCTCTGGGCCTGGGGCTGCCGGCGGTGCCAAAGAAGGAACAGGACTTGCATGGCAGTAAGAACCCAAGCCGCCGTCCTCTAGGAGGCACGGTGCCTTCAGTCAGGAGGTCCTGGATGGAATGCGAAGACGAGGGTTACTCTGAGCGCAGCTCCGATTGGGGCAACGCGTAAGACCTCCGCGCCATGTGGCATGTGCCAGAACGGTGTTCGTGAACGTGTGCGAGTGCTGAGGAAACCAAGCTGCTCCAAAAGAGAGGGCAGTGCGTTTCCCTACGCTCGGCGTGCGCAGAGGGGCTCTAAAGGGCTACGGGCCCGGATGTTGCTTAGCAGACCCAGGTGCGCCTGGGGTTACTCAGTGTTCCTGCCGGGAACAGGGTGCCCCGGCTAGCCTCCCAGGTGTCCAGAAAGCTGTGCTGCCGTTCAAGGTATGCAGGGCAGAGGCCACCGCCTCCTGGAAGCTGCAGCACGCCTCCGCTTCTGCACGGCAAATCAGGGCCTTACTTCCAGGCACGGGTTCACGCTGGGTGTGCCGGGAGCCACACAGCGTGCTAAGAGGCTGACTCTCTCCTCCAGCGGAGTGACTTCAGGTACGAGGGCGGGCCTCGCAGTGTTCCAAGCACAGCGTTCTCTCATGGCAGCTCACACAAAGGGCCATGACAGAGTCTTCCTGGGCACTTGGCACTCACCAGCCATGCTGTCCTGAGGGCGTTCGAGGGCTCCGGAGATGTAGCGCTCCTCAAGGAACGCGCAGGGTGTGGTTGCCCAGCACCCGGCACGCTCAGGGGTCCTCCGAGGGAATCAACCAATGGACCTCGACGTTGCTCAGCCGGCCCACAGGTGTCTGTCTGGAGGCACTCAGTGACCTTGGAGGGAAAATGATGCACACCCGTGGGGCCTAGGAGTCCCCGGACGTGTACTTCCTTTAAAGCAAAGCGACTAAGAACTCCTGGAAAGAGCTGCATGCCTCCCTTTCTGCACGGCTACTCAGGGCCTAACCTGGAGGCGAGTTCTCACGTTGAGGTTCCCTTTAGCTCTAGAGCCTGTCATGCGGACCGCCACCGCGGCCACGGAAGCCCCTGGTTGAGAGAGAGCAAACTCACAATTTTCCCCGAAGCATTCTTCCAGGGCTCACTGGCCTGTCGGGAGCCGGGAATGTCAGGGAGCTTCAGGGCAGGCATGAATGCCGCCCTCCAAATGGGAAAGCAGGGCTAGTTCCAGCAGGCCCCCGTTTTCATGGGCACACTCAGCGTACATCCCCGTGGTTTCTAAGGCGTCCCAAGAGACACCGGTTGCCCTGTGTTTCCTTCCCTGAGTCAACTTATCGAAGTAGGGAGTCCCGCATCCAGCGAACGGTCTCAACCAAGGAACGCCGTAGCTGCTCCTCTGGGCCTGGGGCTGCCGGCGGTGCCAAAGAAGGAACAGGACTTGCATGGCAGTAAGAACCCAAGCCGCCGTCGTCTAGGAGGCACGGTGCCTTCAGTCAGGAGGTCCTGGATGGAATGCGAAGACGAGGGTTACTCTGAGCGCAGCTCCGATTGGGGCAACGCGTAAGACCTCCGCGCCATGTGGCATGTGCCAGAACGGTGTTCGTGAACGTGTGCGAGTGCTGAGGAAACCAAGCTGCTCCAAAAGAGAGGGCAGTGCGTTTCCCTACGCTCGGCGTGCGCAGAGGGGCTCTAAAGGGCTACGGGCCCGGATGTTGCTTAGCAGACCCAGGTGCGCCTGGGGTTACTCAGTGTTCCTGCCGGGAACAGGGTGCCCCGGCTAGCCTCCCAGGTGTCCAGAAAGCTGTGCTGCCGTTCAAGGTATGCAGGGCAGAGGCCACCGCCTCCTGGAAGCTGCAGCACGCCTCCGCTTCTGCACGGCAAATCAGGGCCTTACTTCCAGGCACGGGTTCACGCTGGGTGTGCCGGGAGCCACACAGCGTGCTAAGAGGCTGACTCTCTCCTCCAGCGGAGTGACTTCAGGTACGAGGGCGGGCCTCGCAGTGTTCCAAGCACAGCGTTCTCTCATGGCAGCTCACACAAAGGGCCATGACAGAGTCTTCCTGGGCACTTGGCACTCACCAGCCATGCTGTCCTGAGGGCGTTCGAGGGCTCCGGAGATGTAGCGCTCCTCAAGGAACGCGCAGGGTGTGGTTGCCCAGCACCCGGCACGCTCAGGGGTCCTCCGAGGGAATCAACCAATGGACCTCGACGTTGCTCAGCCGGCCCACAGGTGTCTGTCTGGAGGCACTCAGTGACCTTGGAGGGAAAATGATGCACACCCGTGGGGCCTAGGAGTCCCCGGACGTGTACTTCCTTTAAAGCAAAGCGACTAAGAACTCCTGGAAAGAGCTGCATGCCTCCCTTTCTGCACGGCTACTCAGGGCCTAACCTGGAGGCGAGTTCTCACGTTGAGGTTCCCTTTAGCTCTAGAGCCTGTCATGCGGACCGCCACCGCGGCCACGGAAGCCCCTGGTTGAGAGAGAGCAAACTCACAATTTTCCCCGAAGCATTCTTCCAGGGCTCACTGGCCTGTCGGGAGCCGGGAATGTCAGGGAGCTTCAAGGCAGGCATGAATGCCGCCCTCCAAATGGGAAAGCAGGGCTAGTTCCAGCAGGCCCCCGTTTTCATGGGCACACTCAGCGTACATCCCCGTGGTTTCTAAGGCGTCCCAAGAGACACCGGTTGCCCTGTGTTTCCTTCCCTGAGTCAACTTATCGAAGTAGGGAGTCCCGCATCCAGCGAACGGTCTCAACCAAGGAACGCCGTAGCTGCTCCTCTGGGCCTGGGGCTGCCGGCGGTGCCAAAGAAGGAACAGGACTTGCATGGCAGTAAGAACCCAAGCCGCCGTCCTCTAGGAGACACGGTGCCTTCAGTCAGGAGGTCCTGGATGGAATGCGAAGACGAGGGTTACTCTGAGCGCAGCTCCGATTGGGGCAACGCGTAAGACCTCCGCGCCATGTGGCATGTGCCAGAACGGTGTTCGTGAACGTGTGCGAGTGCTGAGGAAACCAAGCTGCTCCAAAAGAGAGGGCAGTGCGTTTCCCTACGCTCGGCGTGCGCAGAGGGGCTCTAAAGGGCTACGGGCCCGGATGTTGCTTAGCAGACCCAGGTGCGCCTGGGGTTACTCAGTGTTCCTGCCGGGAACAGGGTGCCCCGGCTAGCCTCCCAGGTGTCCAGAAAGCTGTGCTGCCGTTCAAGGTATGCAGGGCAGAGGCCACCGCCTCCTGGAAGCTGCAGCACGCCTCCGCTTCTGCACGGCAAATCAGGGCCTTACTTCCAGGCACGGGTTCACGCTGGGTGTGCCGGGAGCCACACAGCGTGCTAAGAGGCTGACTCTCTCCTCCAGCGGAGTGACTTCAGGTACGAGGGCGGGCCTCGCAGTGTTCCAAGCACAGCGTTCTCTCATGGCAGCTCACACAAAGGGCCATGACAGAGTCTTCCTGGGCACTTGGCACTCACCAGCCATGCTGTCCTGAGGGCGTTCGAGGGCTCCGGAGATGTAGCGCTCCTCAAGGAACGCGCAGGGTGTGGTTGCCCAGCACCCGGCACGCTCAGGGGTCCTCCGAGGGAATCAACCAATGGACCTCGACGTTGCTCAGCCGGCCCACAGGTGTCTGTCTGGAGGCACTCAGTGGCCTTGGAGGGAAAATGATGCACACCCGTGGGGCCTAGGAGTCCCCGGACGTGTACTTCCTTTAAAGCAAAGCGACTAAGAACTCCTGGAAAGAGCTGCATGCCTCCCTTTCTGCACGGCTACTCAGGGCCTAACCTGGAGGCGAGTTCTCACGTTGAGGTTCCCTTTAGCTCTAGAGCCTGTCATGCGGACCGCCACCGCGGCCACGGAAGCCCCTGGTTGAGAGAGAGCAAACTCACAATTTTCCCCGAAGCATTCTTCCAGGGCTCACTGGCCTGTCGGGAGCCGGGAATGTCAGGGAGCTTCAAGGCAGGCATGAATGCCGCCCTCCAAATGGGAAAGCAGGGCTAGTTCCAGCAGGCCCCCGTTTTCATGGGCACACTCAGCGTACATCCCCGTGGTTTCTAAGGCGTCCCAAGAGACACCGGTTGCCCTGTGTTTCCTTCCCTGAGTCAACTTATCGAAGTAGGGAGTCCCGCATCCAGCGAACGGTCTCAACCAAGGAACGCCGTAGCTGCTCCTCTGGGCCTGGGGCTGCCGGCGGTGCCAAAGAAGGAACAGGACTTGCATGGCAGTAAGAACCCAAGCCGCCGTCGTCTAGGAGGCACGGTGCCTTCAGTCAGGAGGTCCTGGATGGAATGCGAAGACGAGGGTTACTCTGAGCGCAGCTCCGATTGGGGCAACGCGTAAGACCTCCGCGCCATGTGGCATGTGCCAGAACGGTGTTCGTGAACGTGTGCGAGTGCTGAGGAAACCAAGCTGCTCCAAAAGAGAGGGCAGTGCGTTTCCCTACGCTCGGCGTGCGCAGAGGGGCTCTAAAGGGCTACGGGCCCGGATGTTGCTTAGCAGACCCAGGTGCGCCTGGGGTTACTCAGTGTTCCTGCCGGGAACAGGGTGCCCCGGCTAGCCTCCCAGGTGTCCAGAAAGCTGTGCTGCCGTTCAAGGTATGCAGGGCAGAGGCCACCGCCTCCTGGAAGCTGCAGCACGCCTCCGCTTCTGCACGGCAAATCAGGGCCTTACTTCCAGGCACGGGTTCACGCTGGGTGTGCCGGGAGCCACACAGCGTGCTAAGAGGCTGACTCTCTCCTCCAGCGGAGTGACTTCAGGTACGAGGGCGGGCCTCGCAGTGTTCCAAGCACAGCGTTCTCTCATGGCAGCTCACACAAGGGCCATGACAGAGTCTTCCTGGGCACTTGGCACTCACCAGCCATGCTGTCCTGAGGGCGTTCGAGGGCTCCGGAGATGTAGCGCTCCTCAAGGAACGCGCAGGGTGTGGTTGCCCAGCACCCGGCACGCTCAGGGGTCCTCCGAGGGAATCAACCAGTGGACCTCGACGTTGCTCAGCCGGCCCACAGGTGTCTGTCTGGAGGCACTCAGTGGTCTTGGAGGGAAAATGATGCACACCCGTGGGGCCTAGGAGTCCCCGGACGTGTACTTCCTTTAAAGCAAAGCGACTAAGAACTCCTGGAAAGAGCTGCATGCCTCCCTTTCTGCACGGCTACTCAGGGCCTAACCTGGAGGCGAGTTCTCACGTTGAGGTTCCCTTTAGCTCTAGAGCCTGTCATGCGGACCGCCACCGCGGCCACGGAAGCCCCTGGTTGAGAGAGAGCAAACTCACAATTTTCCCCGAAGCATTCTTCCAGGGCTCACTGGCCTGTCGGGAGCCGGGAATGTCAGGGAGCTTCAAGGCAGGCATGAATGCCGCCCTCCAAATGGGAAAGCAGGGCTAGTTCCAGCAGGCCCCCGTTTTCATGGGCACACTCAGCGTACATCCCCGTGGTTTCTAAGGCGTCCCAAGAGACACCGGTTGCCCTGTGTTTCCTTCCCTGAGTCAACTTATCGAAGTAGGGAGTCCCGCATCCAGCGAACGGTCTCAACCAAGGAACGCCGTAGCTGCTCCTCTGGGCCTGGGGCTGCCGGCGGTGCCAAAGAAGGAACAGGACTTGCATGGCAGTAAGAACCCAAGCCGCCGTCCTCTAGGAGACACGGTGCCTTCAGTCAGGAGGTCCTGGATGGAATGCGAAGACGAGGGTTACTCTGAGCGCAGCTCCGATTGGGGCAACGCGTAAGACCTCCGCGCCATGTGGCATGTGCCAGAACGGTGTTCGTGAACGTGTGCGAGTGCTGAGGAAACCAAGCTGCTCCAAAAGAGAGGGCAGTGCGTTTCCCTACGCTCGGCGTGCGCAGAGGGGCTCTAAAGGGCTACGGGCCCGGATGTTGCTTAGCAGACCCAGGTGCGCCTGGGGTTACTCAGTGTTCCTGCCGGGAACAGGGTGCCCCGGCTAGCCTCCCAGGTGTCCAGAAAGCTGTGCTGCCGTTCAAGGTATGCAGGGCAGAGGCCACCGCCTCCTGGAAGCTGCAGCACGCCTCCGCTTCTGCACGGCAAATCAGGGCCTTACTTCCAGGCACGGGTTCACGCTGGGTGTGCCGGGAGCCACACAGCGTGCTAAGAGGCTGACTCTCTCCTCCAGCGGAGTGACTTCAGGTACGAGGGCGGGCCTCGCAGTGTTCCAAGCACAGCGTTCTCTCATGGCAGCTCACACAAAGGGCCATGACAGAGTCTTCCTGGGCACTTGGCACTCACCAGCCATGCTGTCCTGAGGGCGTTCGAGGGCTCCGGAGATGTAGCGCTCCTCAAGGAACGCGCAGGGTGTGGTTGCCCAGCACCCGGCACGCTCAGGGGTCCTCCGAGGGAATCAACCAATGGACCTCGACGTTGCTCAGCCGGCCCACAGGTGTCTGTCTGGAGGCACTCAGTGACCTTGGAGGGAAAATGATGCACACCCGTGGGGCCTAGGAGTCCCCGGACGTGTACTTCCTTTAAAGCAAAGCGACTACGAACTCCTGGAAAGAGCTGCATGCCTCCCTTTCTGCACGGCTACTCAGGGCCTAACCTGGAGGCGAGTTCTCACGTTGAGGTTCCCTTTAGCTCTAGAGCCTGTCATGCGGACCGCCACCGCGGCCACGGAAGACCCTGGTTGAGAGAGAGCAAACTCACAATTTTCCCCGAAGCATTCTTCCAGGGCTCACTGGCCTGTCGGGAGCCGGGAATGTCAGGGAGCTTCAAGGCAGGCATGAATGCCGCCCTCCAAATGGGAAAGCAGGGCTAGTTCCAGCAGGCCCCCGTTTTCATGGGCACACTCAGCGTACATCCCCGTGGTTTCTAAGGCGTCCCAAGAGACACCGGTTGCCCTGTGTTTCCTTCCCTGAGTCAACTTATCGAAGTAGGGAGTCCCGCATCCAGCGAACGGTCTCAACCAAGGAACGCCGTAGCTGCTCCTCTGGGCCTGGGGCTGCCGGCGGTGCCAAAGAAGGAACAGGACTTGCATGGCAGTAAGAACCCAAGCCGCCGTCCTCTAGGAGGCACGGTGCCTTCAGTCAGGAGGTCCTGGATGGAATGCGAAGACGAGGGTTACTCTGAGCGCAGCTCCGATTGGGGCAACGCGTAAGACCTCCGCGCCATGTGGCATGTGCCAGAACGGTGTTCGTGAACGTGTGCGAGTGCTGAGGAAACCAAGCTGCTCCAAAAGAGAGGGCAGTGCGTTTCCCTACGCTCGGCGTGCGCAGAGGGGCTCTAAAGGGCTACGGGCCCGGATGTTGCTTAGCAGACCCAGGTGCGCCTGGGGTTACTCAGTGTTCCTGCCGGGAACAGGGTGCCCCGGCTAGCCTCCCAGGTGTCCAGAAAGCTGTGCTGCCGTTCAAGGTATGCAGGGCAGAGGCCACCACCTCCTGGAAGCTGCAGCACGCCTCCGCTTCTGCACGGCAAATCAGGGCCTTACTTCCAGGCACGGGTTCACGCTGGGTGTGCCGGGAGCCACACAGCGTGCTAAGAGGCTGACTCTCTCCTCCAGCGGAGTGACTTCAGGTACGAGGGCGGGCCTCGCAGTGTTCCAAGCACAGCGTTCTCTCATGGCAGCTCACACAAGGGCCATGACAGAGTCTTCCTGGGCACTTGGCACTCACCAGCCATGCTGTCCTGAGGGTGTTCGAGGGCTCCGGAGATGTAGCGCTCCTCAAGGAACGCGCAGGGTGTGGTTGCCCAGCACCCGGCACGCTCAGGGGTCCTCCGAGGGAATCAACCAGTGGACCTCGACGTTGCTCAGCCGGCCCACAGGTGTCTGTCTGGAGGCACTCAGTGGCCTTGGAGGGAAAATGATGCACACCCGTGGGGCCTAGGAGTCCCCGGACGTGTACTTCCTTTAAAGCAAAGCGACTACGAACTCCTGGAAAGAGCTGCATGCCTCCCTTTCTGCACGGCTACTCAGGGCCTAACCTGGAGGCGAGTTCTCACGTTGAGGTTCCCTATAGCTCTAGAGCCTGTCATGCGGACCGCCACCGCGGCCACGGAAGCCCCTGGTTGAGAGAGAGCAAACTCACAATTTTCCCCGAAGCATTCTTCCAGGGCTCACTGGCCTGTCGGGAGCCGGGAATGTCAGGGAGCTTCAGGGCAGGCATGAATGCCGCCCTCCAAATGGGAAAGCAGGGCTAGTTCCAGCAGGCCCCCGTTTTCATGGGCACACTCAGCGTACATCCCCGTGGTTTCTAAGGCGTCCCAAGAGACACCGGTTGCCCTGTGTTTCCTTCCCTGAGTCAACTTATCGAAGTAGGGAGTCCCGCATCCAGCGAACGGTCTCAACCAAGGAACGCCGTAGCTGCTCCTCTGGGCCTGGGGCTGCCGGCGGTGCCAAAGAAGGAACAGGACTTGCATGGCAGTAAGAACCCAAGCCGCCGTCGTCTAGGAGGCACGGTGCCTTCAGTCAGGAGGTCCTGGATGGAATGCGAAGACGAGGGTTACTCTGAGCGCAGCTCCGATTGGGGCAACGCGTAAGACCTCCGCGCCATGTGGCATGTGCCAGAACGGTGTTCGTGAACGTGTGCGAGTGCTGAGGAAACCAAGCTGCTCCAAAAGAGAGGGCAGTGCGTTTCCCTACGCTCGGCGTGCGCAGAGGGGCTCTAAAGGGCTACGGGCCCGGATGTTGCTTAGCAGACCCAGGTGCGCCTGGGGTTACTCAGTGTTCCTGCCGGGAACAGGGTGCCCCGGCTAGCCTCCCAGGTGTCCAGAAAGCTGTGCTGCCGTTCAAGGTATGCAGGGCAGAGGCCACCGCCTCCTGGAAGCTGCAGCACGCCTCCGCTTCTGCACGGCAAATCAGGGCCTTACTTCCAGGCACGGGTTCACGCTGGGTGTGCCGGGAGCCACACAGCGTGCTAAGAGGCTGACTCTCTCCTCCAGCGGAGTGACTTCAGGTACGAGGGCGGGCCTCGCAGTGTTCCAAGCACAGCGTTCTCTCATGGCAGCTCACACAAAGGGCCATGACAGAGTCTTCCTGGGCACTTGGCACTCACCAGCCATGCTGTCCTGAGGGCGTTCGAGGGCTCCGGAGATGTAGCGCTCCTCAAGGAACGCGCAGGGTGTGGTTGCCCAGCACCCGGCACGCTCAGGGGTCCTCCGAGGGAATCAACCAATGGACCTCGACGTTGCTCAGCCGGCCCACAGGTGTCTGTCTGGAGGCACTCAGTGACCTTGGAGGGAAAATGATGCACACCCGTGGGGCCTAGGAGTCCCCGGACGTGTACTTCCTTTAAAGCAAAGCGACTAAGAACTCCTGGAAAGAGCTGCATGCCTCCCTTTCTGCACGGCTACTCAGGGCCTAACCTGGAGGCGAGTTCTCACGTTGAGGTTCCCTTTAGCTCTAGAGCCTGTCATGCGGACCGCCACCGCGGCCACGGAAGCCCCTGGTTGAGAGAGAGCAAACTCACAATTTTCCCCGAAGCATTCTTCCAGGGCTCACTGGCCTGTCGGGAGCCGGGAATGTCAGGGAGCTTCAAGGCAGGCATGAATGCCGCCCTCCAAATGGGAAAGCAGGGCTAGTTCCAGCAGGCCCCCGTTTTCATGGGCACACTCAGCGTACATCCCCGTGGTTTCTAAGGCGTCCCAAGAGACACCGGTTGCCCTGTGTTTCCTTCCCTGAGTCAACTTATCGAAGTAGGGAGTCCCGCATCCAGCGAACGGTCTCAACCAAGGAACGCCGTAGCTGCTCCTCTGGGCCTGGGGCTGCCGGCGGTGCCAAAGAAGGAACAGGACTTGCATGGCAGTAAGAACCCAAGCCGCCGTCCTCTAGGAGACACGGTGCCTTCAGTCAGGAGGTCCTGGATGGAATGCGAAGACGAGGGTTACTCTGAGCGCAGCTCCGATTGGGGCAACGCGTAAGACCTCCGCGCCATGTGGCATGTGCCAGAACGGTGTTCGTGAACGTGTGCGAGTGCTGAGGAAACCAAGCTGCTCCAAAAGAGAGGGCAGTGCGTTTCCCTACGCTCGGCGTGCGCAGAGGGGCTCTAAAGGGCTACGGGCCCGGATGTTGCTTAGCAGACCCAGGTGCGCCTGGGGTTACTCAGTGTTCCTGCCGGGAACAGGGTGCCCCGGCTAGCCTCCCAGGTGTCCAGAAAGCTGTGCTGCCGTTCAAGGTATGCAGGGCAGAGGCCACCGCCTCCTGGAAGCTGCAGCACGCCTCCGCTTCTGCACGGCAAATCAGGGCCTTACTTCCAGGCACGGGTTCACGCTGGGTGTGCCGGGAGCCACACAGCGTGCTAAGAGGCTGACTCTCTCCTCCAGCGGAGTGACTTCAGGTACGAGGGCGGGCCTCGCAGTGTTCCAAGCACAGCGTTCTCTCATGGCAGCTCACACAAGGGCCATGACAGAGTCTTCCTGGGCACTTGGCACTCACCAGCCATGCTGTCCTGAGGGCGTTCGAGGGCTCCGGAGATGTAGCGCTCCTCAAGGAACGCGCAGGGTGTGGTTGCCCAGCACCCGGCACGCTCAGGGGTCCTCCGAGGGAATCAACCAGTGGACCTCGACGTTGCTCAGCCGGCCCACAGGTGTCTGTCTGGAGGCACTCAGTGGCCTTGGAGGGAAAATGATGCACACCCGTGGGGCCTAGGAGTCCCCGGACGTGTACTTCCTTTAAAGCAAAGCGACTACGAACTCCTGGAAAGAGCTGCATGCCTCCCTTTCTGCACGGCTACTCAGGGCCTAACCTGGAGGCGAGTTCTCACGTTGAGGTTCCCTTTAGCTCTAGAGCCTGTCATGCGGACCGCCACCGCGGCCACGGAAGCCCCTGGTTGAGAGAGAGCAAACTCACAATTTTCCCCGAAGCATTCTTCCAGGGCTCACTGGCCTGTCGGGAGCCGGGAATGTCAGGGAGCTTCAGGGCAGGCATGAATGCCGCCCTCCAAATGGGAAAGCAGGGCTAGTTCCAGCAGGCCCCCGTTTTCATGGGCACACTCAGCGTACATCCCCGTGGTTTCTAAGGCGTCCCAAGAGACACCGGTTGCCCTGTGTTTCCTTCCCTGAGTCAACTTATCGAAGTAGGGAGTCCCGCATCCAGCGAACGGTCTCAACCAAGGAACGCCATAGCTGCTCCTCTGGGCCTGGGGCTGCCGGCGGTGCCAAAGAAGGAACAGGACTTGCATGGCAGTAAGAACCCAAGCCGCCGTCGTCTAGGAGGCACGGTGCCTTCAGTCAGGAGGTCCTGGATGGAATGCGAAGACGAGGGTTACTCTGAGCGCAGCTCCGATTGGGGCAACGCGTAAGACCTCCGCGCCATGTGGCATGTGCCAGAACGGTGTTCGTGAACGTGTGCGAGTGCTGAGGAAACCAAGCTGCTCCAAAAGAGAGGGCAGTGCGTTTCCCTACGCTCGGCGTGCGCAGAGGGGCTCTAAAGGGCTACGGGCCCGGATGTTGCTTAGCAGACCCAGGTGCGCCTGGGGTTACTCAGTGTTCCTGCCGGGAACAGGGTGCCCCGGCTAGCCTCCCAGGTGTCCAGAAAGCTGTGCTGCCGTTCAAGGTATGCAGGGCAGAGGCCACCGCCTCCTGGAAGCTGCAGCACGCCTCCGCTTCTGCACGGCAAATCAGGGCCTTACTTCCAGGCACGGGTTCACGCTGGGTGTGCCGGGAGCCACACAGCGTGCTAAGAGGCTGACTCTCTCCTCCAGCGGAGTGACTTCAGGTACGAGGGCGGGCCTCGCAGTGTTCCAAGCACAGCGTTCTCTCATGGCAGCTCACACAAAGGGCCATGACAGAGTCTTCCTGGGCACTTGGCACTCACCAGCCATGCTGTCCTGAGGGCGTTCGAGGGCTCCGGAGATGTAGCGCTCCTCAAGGAACGCGCAGGGTGTGGTTGCCCAGCACCCGGCACGCTCAGGGGTCCTCCGAGGGAATCAACCAATGGACCTCGACGTTGCTCAGCCGGCCCACAGGTGTCTGTCTGGAGGCACTCAGTGGCCTTGGAGGGAAAATGATGCACACCCGTGGGGCCTAGGAGTCCCCGGACGTGTACTTCCTTTAAAGCAAAGCGACTACGAACTCCTGGAAAGAGCTGCATGCCTCCCTTTCTGCACGGCTACTCAGGGCCTAACCTGGAGGCGAGTTCTCACGTTGAGGTTCCCTTTAGCTCTAGAGCCTGTCATGCGGACCGCCACCGCGGCCACGGAAGACCCTGGTTGAGAGAGAGCAAACTCACAATTTTCCCCGAAGCATTCTTCCAGGGCTCACTGGCCTGTCGGGAGCCGGGAATGTCAGGGAGCTTCAAGGCAGGCATGAATGCCGCCCTCCAAATGGGAAAGCAGGGCTAGTTCCAGCAGGCCCCCGTTTTCATGGGCACACTCAGCGTACATCCCCGTGGTTTCTAAGGCGTCCCAAGAGACACCGGTTGCCCTGTGTTTCCTTCCCTGAGTCAACTTATCGAAGTAGGGAGTCCCGCATCCAGCGAACGGTCTCAACCAAGGAACGCCGTAGCTGCTCCTCTGGGCCTGGGGCTGCCGGCGGTGCCAAAGAAGGAACAGGACTTGCATGGCAGTAAGAACCCAAGCCGCCGTCCTCTAGGAGACACGGTGCCTTCAGTCAGGAGGTCCTGGATGGAATGCGAAGACGAGGGTTACTCTGAGCGCAGCTCCGATTGGGGCAACGCGTAAGACCTCCGCGCCATGTGGCATGTGCCAGAACGGTGTTCGTGAACGTGTGCGAGTGCTGAGGAAACCAAGCTGCTCCAAAAGAGAGGGCAGTGCGTTTCCCTACGCTCGGCGTGCGCAGAGGGGCTCTAAAGGGCTACGGGCCCGGATGTTGCTTAGCAGACCCAGGTGCGCCTGGGGTTACTCAGTGTTCCTGCCGGGAACAGGGTGCCCCGGCTAGCCTCCCAGGTGTCCAGAAAGCTGTGCTGCCGTTCAAGGTATGCAGGGCAGAGGCCACCGCCTCCTGGAAGCTGCAGCACGCCTCCGCTTCTGCACGGCAAATCAGGGCCTTACTTCCAGGCACGGGTTCACGCTGGGTGTGCCGGGAGCCACACAGCGTGCTAAGAGGCTGACTCTCTCCTCCAGCGGAGTGACTTCAGGTACGAGGGCGGGCCTCGCAGTGTTCCAAGCACAGCGATCTCTCATGGCAGCTCACACAAAGGGCCATGACAGAGTCTTCCTGGGCACTTGGCACTCACCAGCCATGCTGTCCTGAGGGCGTTCGAGGGCTCCGGAGATGTAGCGCTCCTCAAGGAACGCGCAGGGTGTGGTTGCCCAGCACCCGGCACGCTCAGGGGTCCTCCGAGGGAATCAACCAATGGACCTCGACGTTGCTCAGCCGGCCCACAGGTGTCTGTCTGGAGGCACTCAGTGACCTTGGAGGGAAAATGATGCACACCCGTGGGGCCTAGGAGTCCCCGGACGTGTACTTCCTTTAAAGCAAAGCGACTAAGAACTCCTGGAAAGAGCTGCATGCCTCCCTTTCTGCACGGCTACTCAGGGCCTAACCTGGAGGCGAGTTCTCACGTTGAGGTTCCCTTTAGCTCTAGAGCCTGTCATGCGGACCGCCACCGCGGCCACGGAAGCCCCTGGTTGAGAGAGAGCAAACTCACAATTTTCCCCGAAGCATTCTTCCAGGGCTCACTGGCCTGTCGGGAGCCGGGAATGTCAGGGAGCTTCAGGGCAGGCATGAATGCCGCCCTCCAAATGGGAAAGCAGGGCTAGTTCCAGCAGGCCCCCGTTTTCATGGGCACACTCAGCGTACATCCCCGTGGTTTCTAAGGCGTCCCAAGAGACACCGGTTGCCCTGTGTTTCCTTCCCTGAGTCAACTTATCGAAGTAGGGAGTCCCGCATCCAGCGAACGGTCTCAACCAAGGAACGCCGTAGCTGCTCCTCTGGGCCTGGGGCTGCCGGCGGTGCCAAAGAAGGAACAGGACTTGCATGGCAGTAAGAACCCAAGCCGCCGTCCTCTAGGAGGCACGGTGCCTTCAGTCAGGAGGTCCTGGATGGAATGCGAAGACGAGGGTTACTCTGAGCGCAGCTCCGATTGGGGCAACGCGTAAGACCTCCGCGCCATGTGGCATGTGCCAGAACGGTGTTCGTGAACGTGTGCGAGTGCTGAGGAAACCAAGCTGCTCCAAAAGAGAGGGCAGTGCGTTTCCCTACGCTCGGCGTGCGCAGAGGGGCTCTAAAGGGCTACGGGCCCGGATGTTGCTTAGCAGACCCAGGTGCGCCTGGGGTTACTCAGTGTTCCTGCCGGGAACAGGGTGCCCCGGCTAGCCTCCCAGGTGTCCAGAAAGCTGTGCTGCCGTTCAAGGTATGCAGGGCAGAGGCCACCGCCTCCTGGAAGCTGCAGCACGCCTCCGCTTCTGCACGGCAAATCAGGGCCTTACTTCCAGGCACGGGTTCACGCTGGGTGTGCCGGGAGCCACACAGCGTGCTAAGAGGCTGACTCTCTCCTCCAGCGGAGTGACTTCAGGTACGAGGGCGGGCCTCGCAGTGTTCCAAGCACAGCGTTCTCTCATGGCAGCTCACACAAGGGCCATGACAGAGTCTTCCTGGGCACTTGGCACTCACCAGCCATGCTGTCCTGAGGGCGTTCGAGGGCTCCGGAGATGTAGCGCTCCTCAAGGAACGCGCAGGGTGTGGTTGCCCAGCACCCGGCACGCTCAGGGGTCCTCCGAGGGAATCAACCAGTGGACCTCGACGTTGCTCAGCCGGCCCACAGGTGTCTGTCTGGAGGCACTCAGTGGCCTTGGAGGGAAAATGATGCACACCCGTGGGGCCTAGGAGTCCCCGGACGTGTACTTCCTTTAAAGCAAAGCGACTACGAACTCCTGGAAAGAGCTGCATGCCTCCCTTTCTGCACGGCTACTCAGGGCCTAACCTGGAGGCGAGTTCTCACGTTGAGGTTCCCTTTAGCTCTAGAGCCTGTCATGTGGACCGCCACCGCGGCCACGGAAGCCCCTGGTTGAGAGAGAGCAAACTCACAATTTTCCCCGAAGCATTCTTCCAGGGCTCACTGGCCTGTCGGGAGCCGGGAATGTCAGGGAGCTTCAGGGCAGGCATGAATGCCGCCCTCCAAATGGGAAAGCAGGGCTAGTTCCAGCAGGCCCCCGTTTTCATGGGCACACTCAGCGTACATCCCCGTGGTTTCTAAGGCGTCCCAAGAGACACCGGTTGCCCTGTGTTTCCTTCCCTGAGTCAACTTATCGAAGTAGGGAGTCCCGCATCCAGCGAACGGTCTCAACCAAGGAACGCCGTAGCTGCTCCTCTGGGCCTGGGGCTGCCGGCGGTGCCAAAGAAGGAACAGGACTTGCATGGCAGTAAGAACCCAAGCCGCCGTCCTCTAGGAGGCACGGTGCCTTCAGTCAGGAGGTCCTGGATGGAATGCGAAGACGAGGGTTACTCTGAGCGCAGCTCCGATTGGGGCAACGCGTAAGACCTCCGCGCCATGTGGCATGTGCCAGAACGGTGTTCGTGAACGTGTGCGAGTGCTGAGGAAACCAAGCTGCTCCAAAAGAGAGGGCAGTGCGTTTCCCTACGCTCGGCGTGCGCAGAGGGGCTCTAAAGGGCTACGGGCCCGGATGTTGCTTAGCAGACCCAGGTGCGCCTGGGGTTACTCAGTGTTCCTGCCGGGAACAGGGTGCCCCGGCTAGCCTCCCAGGTGTCCAGAAAGCTGTGCTGCCGTTCAAGGTATGCAGGGCAGAGGCCACCGCCTCCTGGAAGCTGCAGCACGCCTCCGCTTCTGCACGGCAAATCAGGGCCTTACTTCCAGGCACGGGTTCACGCTGGGTGTGCCGGGAGCCACACAGCGTGCTAAGAGGCTGACTCTCTCCTCCAGCGGAGTGACTTCAGGTACGAGGGCGGGCCTCGCAGTGTTCCAAGCACAGCGTTCTCTCATGGCAGCTCACACAAAGGGCCATGACAGAGTCTTCCTGGGCACTTGGCACTCACCAGCCATGCTGTCCTGAGGGCGTTCGAGGGCTCCGGAGATGTAGCGCTCCTCAAGGAACGCGCAGGGTGTGGTTGCCCAGCACCCGGCACGCTCAGGGGTCCTCCGAGGGAATCAACCAATGGACCTCGACGTTGCTCAGCCGGCCCACAGGTGTCTGTCTGGAGGCACTCAGTGACCTTGGAGGGAAAATGATGCACACCCGTGGGGCCTAGGAGTCCCCGGACGTGTACTTCCTTTAAAGCAAAGCGACTAAGAACTCCTGGAAAGAGCTGCATGCCTCCCTTTCTGCACGGCTACTCAGGGCCTAACCTGGAGGCGAGTTCTCACGTTGAGGTTCCCTTTAGCTCTAGAGCCTGTCATGCGGACCGCCACCGCGGCCACGGAAGCCCCTGGTTGAGAGAGAGCAAACTCACAATTTTCCCCGAAGCATTCTTCCAGGGCTCACTGGCCTGTCGGGAGCCGGGAATGTCAGGGAGCTTCAGGGCAGGCATGAATGCCGCCCTCCAAATGGGAAAGCAGGGCTAGTTCCAGCAGGCCCCCGTTTTCATGGGCACACTCAGCGTACATCCCCGTGGTTTCTAAGGCGTCCCAAGAGACACCGGTTGCCCTGTGTTTCCTTCCCTGAGTCAACTTATCGAAGTAGGGAGTCCCGCATCCAGCGAACGGTCTCAACCAAGGAACGCCGTAGCTGCTCCTCTGGGCCTGGGGCTGCCGGCGGTGCCAAAGAAGGAACAGGACTTGCATGGCAGTAAGAACCCAAGCCGCCGTCCTCTAGGAGGCACGGTGCCTTCAGTCAGGAGGTCCTGGATGGAATGCGAAGACGAGGGTTACTCTGAGCGCAGCTCCGATTGGGGCAACGCGTAAGACCTCCGCGCCATGTGGCATGTGCCAGAACGGTGTTCGTGAACGTGTGCGAGTGCTGAGGAAACCAAGCTGCTCCAAAAGAGAGGGCAGTGCGTTTCCCTACGCTCGGCGTGCGCAGAGGGGCTCTAAAGGGCTACGGGCCCGGATGTTGCTTAGCAGACCCAGGTGCGCCTGGGGTTACTCAGTGTTCCTGCCGGGAACAGGGTGCCCCGGCTAGCCTCCCAGGTGTCCAGAAAGCTGTGCTGCCGTTCAAGGTATGCAGGGCAGAGGCCACCGCCTCCTGGAAGCTGCAGCACGCCTCCGCTTCTGCACGGCAAATCAGGGCCTTACTTCCAGGCACGGGTTCACGCTGGGTGTGCCGGGAGCCACACAGCGTGCTAAGAGGCTGACTCTCTCCTCCAGCGGAGTGACTTCAGGTACGAGGGCGGGCCTCGCAGTGTTCCAAGCACAGCGTTCTCTCATGGCAGCTCACACAAGGGCCATGACAGAGTCTTCCTGGGCACTTGGCACTCACCAGCCATGCTGTCCTGAGGGCGTTCGAGGGCTCCGGAGATGTAGCGCTCCTCAAGGAACGCGCAGGGTGTGGTTGCCCAGCACCCGGCACGCTCAGGGGTCCTCCGAGGGAATCAACCAGTGGACCTCGACGTTGCTCAGCCGGCCCACAGGTGTCTGTCTGGAGGCACTCAGTGGCCTTGGAGGGAAAATGATGCACACCCGTGGGGCCTAGGAGTCCCCGGACGTGTACTTCCTTTAAAGCAAAGCGACTACGAACTCCTGGAAAGAGCTGCATGCCTCCCTTTCTGCACGGCTACTCAGGGCCTAACCTGGAGGCGAGTTCTCACGTTGAGGTTCCCTTTAGCTCTAGAGCCTGTCATGCGGACCGCCACCGCGGCCACGGAAGCCCCTGGTTGAGAGAGAGCAAACTCACAATTTTCCCCGAAGCATTCTTCCAGGGCTCACTGGCCTGTCGGGAGCCGGGAATGTCAGGGAGCTTCAGGGCAGGCATGAATGCCGCCCTCCAAATGGGAAAGCAGGGCTAGTTCCAGCAGGCCCCCGTTTTCATGGGCACACTCAGCGTACATCCCCGTGGTTTCTAAGGCGTCCCAAGAGACACCGGTTGCCCTGTGTTTCCTTCCCTGAGTCAACTTATCGAAGTAGGGAGTCCCGCATCCAGCGAACGGTCTCAACCAAGGAACGCCGTAGCTGCTCCTCTGGGCCTGGGGCTGCCGGCGGTGCCAAAGAAGGAACAGGACTTGCATGGCAGTAAGAACCCAAGCCGCCGTCCTCTAGGAGGCACGGTGCCTTCAGTCAGGAGGTCCTGGATGGAATGCGAAGACGAGGGTTACTCTGAGCGCAGCTCCGATTGGGGCAACGCGTAAGACCTCCGCGCCATGTGGCATGTGCCAGAACGGTGTTCGTGAACGTGTGCGAGTGCTGAGGAAACCAAGCTGCTCCAAAAGAGAGGGCAGTGCGTTTCCCTATGCTCGGCGTGCGCAGAGGGGCTCTAAAGGGCTACGGGCCCGGATGTTGCTTAGCAGACCCAGGTGCGCCTGGGGTTACTCAGTGTTCCTGCCGGGAACAGGGTGCCCCGGCTAGCCTCCCAGGTGTCCAGAAAGCTGTGCTGCCGTTCAAGGTATGCAGGGCAGAGGCCACCGCCTCCTGGAAGCTGCAGCACGCCTCCGCTTCTGCACGGCAAATCAGGGCCTTACTTCCAGGCACGGGTTCACGCTGGGTGTGCCGGGAGCCACACAGCGTGCTAAGAGGCTGACTCTCTCCTCCAGCGGAGTGACTTCAGGTACGAGGGCGGGCCTCGCAGTGTTCCAAGCACAGCGTTCTCTCATTGCAGCTCACACAAGGGCCATGACAGAGTCTTCCTGGGCACTTGGCACTCACCAGCCATGCTGTCCTGAGGGCGTTCGAGGGCTCCGGAGATGTAGCGCTCCTCAAGGAACGCGCAGGGTGTGGTTGCCCAGCACCCGGCACGCTCAGGGGTCCTCCGAGGGAATCAACCAGTGGACCTCGACGTTGCTCAGCCGGCCCACAGGTGTCTGTCTGGAGGCACTCAGTGGCCTTGGAGGGAAAATGATGCACACCCGTGGGGCCTAGGAGTCCCCGGACGTGTACTTCCTTTAAAGCAAAGCGACTACGAACTCCTGGAAAGAGCTGCATGCCTCCCTTTCTGCACGGCTACTCAGGGCCTAACCTGGAGGCGAGTTCTCACGTTGAGGTTCCCTTTAGCTCTAGAGCCTGTCATGCGGACCGCCACCGCGGCCACGGAAGCCCCTGGTTGAGAGAGAGCAAACTCACAATTTTCCCCGAAGCATTCTTCCAGGGCTCACTGGCCTGTCGGGAGCCGGGAATGTCAGGGAGCTTCAGGGCAGGCATGAATGCCGCCCTCCAAATGGGAAAGCAGGGCTAGTTCCAGCAGGCCCCCGTTTTCATGGGCACACTCAGCGTACATCCCCGTGGTTTCTAAGGCGTCCCAAGAGACACCGGTTGCCCTGTGTTTCCTTCCCTGAGTCAACTTATCGAAGTAGGGAGTCCCGCATCCAGCGAACGGTCTCAACCAAGGAACGCCGTAGCTGCTCCTCTGGGCCTGGGGCTGCCGGCGGTGCCAAAGAAGGAACAGGACTTGCATGGCAGTAAGAACCCAAGCCGCCGTCCTCTAGGAGGCACGGTGCCTTCAGTCAGGAGGTCCTGGATGGAATGCGAAGACGAGGGTTACTCTGAGCGCAGCTCCGATTGGGGCAACGCGTAAGACCTCCGCGCCATGTGGCATGTGCCAGAACGGTGTTCGTGAACGTGTGCGAGTGCTGAGGAAACCAAGCTGCTCCAAAAGAGAGGGCAGTGCGTTTCCCTACGCTCGGCGTGCGCAGAGGGGCTCTAAAGGGCTACGGGCCCGGATGTTGCTTAGCAGACCCAGGTGCGCCTGGGGTTACTCAGTGTTCCTGCCGGGAACAGGGTGCCCCGGCTAGCCTCCCAGGTGTCCAGAAAGCTGTGCTGCCGTTCAAGGTATGCAGGGCAGAGGCCACCGCCTCCTGGAAGCTGCAGCACGCCTCCGCTTCTGCACGGCAAATCAGGGCCTTACTTCCAGGCACGGGTTCACGCTGGGTGTGCCGGGAGCCACACAGCGTGCTAAGAGGCTGACTCTCTCCTCCAGCGGAGTGACTTCAGGTACGAGGGCGGGCCTCGCAGTGTTCCAAGCACAGCGTTCTCTCATGGCAGCTCACACAAGGGCCATTACAGAGTCTTCCTGGGCACTTGGCACTCACCAGCCATGCTGTCCTGAGGGCGTTCGAGGGCTCCGGAGATGTAGCGCTCCTCAAGGAACGCGCAGGGTGTGGTTGCCCAGCACCCGGCACGCTCAGGGGTCCTCCGAGGGAATCAACCAGTGGACCTCGACGTTGCTCAGCCGGCCCACAGGTGTCTGTCTGGAGGCACTCAGTGGCCTTGGAGGGAAAATGATGCACACCCGTGGGGCCTAGGAGTCCCCGGACGTGTACTTCCTTTAAAGCAAAGCGACTACGAACTCCTGGAAAGAGCTGCATGCCTCCCTTTCTGCACGGCTACTCAGGGCCTAACCTGGAGGCGAGTTCTCACGTTGAGGTTCCCTTTAGCTCTAGAGCCTGTCATGCGGACCGCCACCGCAGCCACGGAAGCCCCTGGTTGAGAGAGAGCAAACTCACAATTATCCCCGAAGCATTCTTCCAGGGCTCACTGGCCTGTCGGGAGCCGGGAATGTCACGGAGCTTCAGGGCAGGCATGAATGCCGCCCTCCAAATGGGAAAGCAGGGCTAGTTCCAGCAGGCCCCCGTTTTCATGGGCACACTCAGCGTACATCCCCGTGGTTTCTAAGGCGTCCCAAGAGACACCGGTTGCCCTGTGTTTCCTTCCCTGAGTCAACTTATCGAAGTAGGGAGTCCCGCATCCAGCGAACGGTCTCAACCAAGGAACGCCGTAGCTGCTCCTCTGGGCCTGGGGCTGCCGGCGGTGCCAAAGAAGGAACAGGACTTGCATGGCAGTAAGAACCCAAGCCGCCGTCCTCTAGGAGGCATGGTGCCTTCAGTCAGGAGGTCCTGGATGGAATGCGAAGACGAGGGTTACTCTGAGCGCAGCTCCGATTGGGGCAACGCGTAAGACCTCCGCGCCATGTGGCATGTGCCAGAACGGTGTTCGTGAACGTGTGCGAGTGCTGAGGAAACCAAGCTGCTCCAAAAGAGAGGGCAGTGCGTTTCCCTACGCTCGGCGTGCGCAGAGGGGCTCTAAAGGGCTACGGGCCCGGATGTTGCTTAGCAGACCCAGGTGCGCCTGGGGTTACTCAGTGTTCCTGCCGGGAACAGGGTGCCCCGGCTAGCCTCCCAGGTGTCCAGAAAGCTGTGCTGCCGTTCAAGGTATGCAGGGCAGAGGCCACCGCCTCCTGGAAGCTGCAGCACGCCTCCGCTTCTGCACGGCAAATCAGGGCCTTACTTCCAGGCACGGGTTCACGCTGGGTGTGCCGGGAGCCACACAGCCTGCTAAGAGGCTGACTCTCTCCTCCAGCGGAGTGACTTCAGGTACGAGGGCGGGCCTCGCAGTGTTCCAAGCACAGCGTTCTCTCATGGCAGCTCACACAAGGGCCATGACAGAGTCTTCCTGGGCACTTGGCACTCACCAGCCATGCTGTCCTGAGGGCGTTCGAGGGCTCCGGAGATGTAGCGCTCCTCAAGGAACGCGCAGGGTGTGGTTGCCCAGCACCCGGCACGCTCAGGGGTCCTCCGAGGGAATCAACCAGTGGACCTCGACGTTGCTCAGCCGGCCCACAGGTGTCTGTCTGGAGGCACTCAGTGGCCTTGGAGGGAAAATGATGCACACCCGTGGGGCCTAGGAGTCCCCGGACGTGTACTTCCTTTAAAGCAAAGCGACTAAGAACTCCTGGAGAGAGCTGCATGCCTCCCTTTCTGCACGGCTACTCAGGGCCTAACCTGGAGGCGAGTTCTCACGTTGAGGTTCCCTTTAGCTCTAGAGCCTGTCATGCGGACCGCCACCGCGGCCACGGAAGCCCCTGGTTGAGAGAGAGCAAACTCACAATTTTCCCCGAAGCATTCTTCCAGGGCTCACTGGCCTGTCGGGAGCCGGGAATGTCAGGGAGCTTCAGGGCAGGCATGAATGCCGCCCTCCAAATGGGAAAGCAGGGCTAGTTCCAGCAGGCCCCCGTTTTCATGGGCACACTCAGCGTACATCCCCGTGGTTTCTAAGGCGTCCCAAGAGACACCGGTTGCCCTGTGTTTCCTTCCCTGAGTCAACTTATCGAAGTAGGGAGTCCCGCATCCAGCGAACGGTCTCAACCAAGGAACGCCGTAGCTGCTCCTCTGGGCCTGGGGCTGCCGGCGGTGCCAAAGAAGGAACAGGACTTGCATGGCAGTAAGAACCCAAGCCACCGTCCTCTAGGAGGCACGGTGCCTTCAGTCAGGAGGTCCTGGATGGAATGCGAAGACGAGGGTTACTCTGAGCGCAGCTCCGATTGGGGCAACGCGTAAGACCTCCGCGCCATGTGGCATGTGCCAGAACGGTGTTCGTGAACGTGTGCGAGTGCTGAGGAAACCAAGCTGCTCCAAAAGAGAGGGCAGTGCGTTTCCCTACGCTCGGCGTGCGCAGAGGGGCTCTAAAGGGCTACGGGCCCGGATGTTGCTTAGCAGACCCAGGTGCGCCTGGGGTTACTCAGTGTTCCTGCCGGGAACAGGGTGCCCCGGCTAGCCTCCCAGGTGTCCAGAAAGCTGTGCTGCCGTTCAAGGTATGCAGGGCAGAGGCCACCGCCTCCTGGAAGCTGCAGCACGCCTCCGCTTCTGCACGGCAAATCAGGGCCTTACTTCCAGGCACGGGTTCACGCTGGGTGTGCCGGGAGCCACACAGCGTGCTAAGAGGCTGACTCTCTCCTCCAGCGGAGTGACTTCAGGTACGAGGGCGGGCCTCGCAGTGTTCCAAGCACAGCGTTCTCTCATGGCAGCTCACACAAAGGGCCATGACAGAGTCTTCCTGGGCACTTGGCACTCACCAGCCATGCTGTCCTGAGGGCGTTCGAGGGCTCCGGAGATGTAGCGCTCCTCAAGGAACGCGCAGGGTGTGGTTGCCCAGCACCCGGCACGCTCAGGGGTCCTCCGAGGGAATCAACCAATGGACCTCGACGTTGCTCAGCCGTCCCACAGGTGTCTGTCTGGAGGCACTCAGTGGCCTTGGAGGGAAAATGATGCACACCCGTGGGGCCTAGGAGTCCCCGGACGTGTACTTCCTTTAAAGCAAAGCGACTACGAACTCCTGGAAAGAGCTGCATGCCTCCCTTTCTGCACGGCTACTCAGGGCCTAACCTGGAGGCGAGTTCTCACGTTGAGGTTCCCTTTAGCTCTAGAGCCTGTCATGCGGACCGCCACCGCGGCCACGGAAGCCCCTGGTTGAGAGAGAGCAAACTCACAATTTTCCCCGAAGCATTCTTCCAGGGCTCACTGGCCTGTCGGGAGCCGGGAATGTCAGGGAGCTTCAGGGCAGGCATGAATGCCGCCCTCCAAATGGGAAAGCAGGGCTAGTTCCAGCAGGCCCCCGTTTTCATGGGCACACTCAGCGTACATCCCCGTGGTTTCTAAGGCGTCCCAAGAGACACCGGTTGCCCTGTGTTTCCTTCCCTGAGTCAACTTATCGAAGTAGGGAGTCCCGCATCCAGCGAACGGTCTCAACCAAGGAACGCCGTAGCTGCTCCTCTGGGCCTGGGGCTGCCGGCGGTGCCAAAGAAGGAACAGGACTTGCATGGCAGTAAGAACCCAAGCCGCCGTCCTCTAGGAGGCACGGTGCCTTCAGTCAGGAGGTCCTGGATGGAATGCGAAGACGAGGGTTACTCTGAGCGCAGCTCCGATTGGGGCAACGCGTAAGACCTCCGTGCCATGTGGCATGTGCCAGAACGGTGTTCGTGAACGTGTGCGAGTGCTGAGGAAACCAAGCTGCTCCAAAAGAGAGGGCAGTGCGTTTCCCTACGCTCGGCGTGCGCAGAGGGGCTCTAAAGGGCTACGGGCCCGGATGTTGCTTAGCAGACCCAGGTGCGCCTGGGGTTACTCAGTGTTCCTGCCGGGAACAGGGTGCCCCGGCTAGCCTCCCAGGTGTCCAGAAAGCTGTGCTGCCGTTCAAGGTATGCAGGGCAGAGGCCACCGCCTCCTGGAAGCTGCAGCACGCCTCCGCTTCTGCACGGCAAATCAGGGCCTTACTTCCAGGCACGGGTTCACGCTGGGTGTGCCGGGAGCCACACAGCGTGCTAAGAGGCTGACTCTCTCCTCCAGCGGAGTGACTTCAGGTACGAGGGCGGGCCTCGCAGTGTTCCAAGCACAGCGTTCTCTCATGGCAGCTCACACAAGGGCCATGACAGAGTCTTCCTGGGCACTTGGCACTCACCAGCCATGCTGTCCTGAGGGCGTTCGAGGGCTCCGGAGATGTAGCGCTCCTCAAGGAACGCGCAGGGTGTGGTTGCCCAGCACCCGGCACGCTCAGGGGTCCTCCGAGGGAATCAACCAATGGACCTCGACGTTGGTCAGCCGGCCCACAGGTGTCTGTCTGGAGGCACTCAGTGACCTTGGAGGGAAAATGATGCACACCCGTGGGGCCTAGGAGTCCCCGGACGTGTACTTCCTTTAAAGCAAAGCGACTACGAACTCCTGGAAAGAGCTGCATGCCTCCCTTTCTGCACGGCTACTCAGGGCCTAACCTGGAGGCGAGTTCTCACGTTGAGGTTCCATTTAGCTCTAGAGCCTGTCATGCGGACCGCCACCGCAGCCACGGAAGCCCCTGGTTGAGAGAGAGCAAACTCACAATTTTCCCCGAAGCATTCTTCCAGGGCTCACTGGCCTGTCGGGAGCCGGGAATGTCACGGAGCTTCAGGGCAGGCATGAATGCCGCCCTCCAAATGGGAAAGCAGGGCTAGTTCCAGCAGGCCCCCGTTTTCATGGGCACACTCAGCGTACATCCCCGTGGTTTCTAAGGCGTCCCAAGAGACACCGGTTGCCCTGTGTTTCCTTCCCTGAGTCAACTTATCGAAGTAGGGAGTCCCGCATCCAGCGAACGGTCTCAACCAAGGAACGCCGTAGCTGCTCCTCTGGGCCTGGGGCTGCCGGCGGTGCCAAAGAAGGAACAGGACTTGCATGGCAGTAAGAACCCAAGCCGCCGTCCTCTAGGAGGCACGGTGCCTTCAGTCAGGAGGTCCTGGATGGAATGCGAAGACGAGGGTTACTCTGAGCGCAGCTCCGATTGGGGCAACGCGTAAGACCTCCGCGCCATGTGGCATGTGCCAGAACGGTGTTCGTGAACGTGTGCGAGTGCTGAGGAAACCAAGCTGCTCCAAAAGAGAGGGCAGTGCGTTTCCCTACGCTCGGCGTGCGCAGAGGGGCTCTAAAGGGCTACGGGCCCGGATGTTGCTTAGCAGACCCAGGTGCGCCTGGGGTTACTCAGTGTTCCTGCCGGGAACAGGGTGCCCCGGCTAGCCTCCCAGGTGTCCAGAAAGCTGTGCTGCCGTTCAAGGTATGCAGGGCAGAGGCCACCGCCTCCTGGAAGCTGCAGCACGCCTCCGCTTCTGCACGGCAAATCAGGGCCTTACTTCCAGGCACGGGTTCACGCTGGGTGTGCCGGGAGCCACACAGCGTGCTAAGAGGCTGACTCTCTCCTCCAGCGGAGTGACTTCAGGTACGAGGGCGGGCCTCGCAGTGTTCCAAGCACAGCGTTCTCTCATGGCAGCTCACACAAGGGCCATGACAGAGTCTTCCTGGGCACTTGGCACTCACCAGCCATGCT